>NC_056733.1:1292115434-1292455434 GCF_019279795.1 Protopterus annectens | reverse complement strand
CTGATTGACCCTGATGTTGTCATGACTTGTCCCTATATTGGGGGTGACTGTGGTTGGAAGCATCATACCCCACATGCAGACACAAGGTGCCAGTACTGACATGCATGTGTGCATTGCTTCATGTGTGTGTAGTTGTTGGCTGTGCAAGATGGCTGTACAAGGCTGGGTGAGGGGTAATACTTGGCATCACGCCACCTGACAATGGTGTGCAGTGTGGTTCAGGATTGTAGTGTCTGCGATGTGCCACACAGATGGGCATTGTATGAACTGTCCTATCATCCTGGTTACCATTGTGTATGGCCATTGCTTTGCAATGCATGCCATGTCTGTGTTTGATAGTCCTTCACATGGACATTGCCTGGGATGTGCACGTCCCACAATAATGTACAGTGACATGTACAAATGTACCTGGTTTGGCTGGCACATGTTGTATACACAGACTATTATCATCAGATATGCCAATACTGGCCTGGTGTGGCATGACCTGCTAATAGACAGCAGGTTGACCCTGCACCTGCATTGATAGCATGATACAGGTATTCATTGGAGTCAGTGGCATCTGTCCATACAGGGCATGTGTGTAAGGCATTGTATGGCCTTTGTGGATCACATTTGATGACACCACATATGTTGCAGGCATCCAGTGGGGAACATAGTGAAGGCACATTGTCTGCAATTATGTGCCTATTGCACTGCTGGACAGGCTGCACTGCCCTCTGCAGCCCACTGCAATCACACCATGCCTACTATCTGTCATCAATGTGTAGGTTACTAGCAACATAGCGGGATATTCTAGGCAAGTATGACACATGGGTTCAGAACGTATACCGGGTAATAGTAGGGATGCATACTTTGTTCACCAGGCCTTTTGCCAGCTATAGGGGTATGGCTTGCCAACACAGTCCCTTGGATGATTGAGATCTGTACTCCTCGTGAGGTGGACATTGTGACATATAATACGGACACCATATAGGAAAACTACAAAAAACGCTCCCCAATATGTCCAGTGGTTAGACACTCACAGCCACCTCCACACAGGCTCTGACCGTCAAACACACACACACACACACACACACACACACACACACACACACACACACACACACACCTGCCACCTGCCATGTTTTGGAAGAGAACCTCTACCTAACTAGTTTATCACACTACGCATTACGCAGTTACAGCATGCACTACGGAGATTACTGGGTTACAGCAGTCCCAGAGGTGTATTTCTAGGTGGGTGACATCAGCAGGATTGCCAAAGGTGAGTATGTGAATTGTAAAGAGCGTGCATACTCTAAAAAGCATTATTTCTTTCGCAGGCAGACAGACAGACACACACACATTTGGCCTGTTTTGGAATAGAACCCCTACCTAACTAGTTTATCACACTACAGCATTAAGCAGTTACAGCATGCGCTACAGAGATTACTGGGTTACAGCAGTCCCAAAGGTGTATTTCAAGGTGGGTGACATCAGCAGAATTGCCAAAGAAGGGGATTTCAAGTGTACTGCAAGTTGTATATGTCTGTTACCTGCGTATACCCACTGCTTACTGTCACGAAAACACATTTACACTCACAACTGCTTAAAAGCATCTTATTCAGTCCTAACTGACAGTATGAACAAGACTTGCAGGTCTTGAACCCTGGACCATGCAGACTGAGGTCACTGGACTTACCACTAAGCCATCTGGGTTGTATACAGGTTGGGTTCAGGTAAGTGTGCGATTGTGTGGACGTGAGGGTTAGGGCGGGGTAGGTGAGTTAGGGTTAAGGCGCAGGTGAGGTGACTGTGCGATAGTGACCGACCTTAGGGTTAGGGCTTGGGTTAAGGTAAGTGGATAGTTAGTGATGTATGTATAGTTTAGAGTAAGGTTAGGTGTAAGAGTTTAGGTGTATGTGTGTGGATTGCTGTTTGTTTGGTGTGCTTGTGTTGTGTGTATGTGTTTTGGAACAGCAATTTTTTTTCCCTAAGAAAAAATTTGCTGTTCTGTATGTTCGATTTTTTAAATTTTTGATTAATAGGGTCTGATATTAGAACACTCGAAATTTATGCATATACACAGACACAGCTATAGCTATATATATATATATATATATATATATATATATATATATATACATATACATATATATATATATATATATATATATATATATATATATATATATGTATATATATATATATACACACACATACACATGTCTGAACACCCTTGGTGACAAAGAAGGGTTTCAAAGGAAATGATGTGTACACAGAACAGAGGCATCTCTTGTTTTATAACATTTAAATCTTAATCAGTTCACCAGAGACAGGATGGTTATTGTGTATGTGGAGTCTGGGGTGGGAATTGATGGCTAATGTAATCTACCCAGGGGATTGTGGAGTTTGGGTGGGGAAATGATGGGTATGGACTTACACCCCAGTGACCACTTCTGTGTCACTGCTCGACAGTGGCACAGGAAAATAACATACCCAACTGTAGTCGTTCTTGACTGTGTATTCTTTTCCATTCCTAACTATGTACTACTTTGTAGACACCAGTCACCACAGATGGCTACCATGGTGTGCAGCATGTTAAAAGACATTACACATGTGTATGTCTAGCTACAGGGTAGTCACACACACAAACACGCACACACTTGCCAGTATTGAGAAGTTATGTACTTACCATAACGTTTCATGTTAGTTGTCTTCTTCCCACCATCTTTCTTGCTGGATGGGTCCGGAGCCGAACCTCGGCTCCGACTCGGCATATCACTAAAGCTCGAGAGCTATTTTTACCGGCTTGAGGCTATCCTATGTCCCATAATGCTAGGCGTGATATACCCAGATCTCGCTTGATAGCTAACACTATGGACATACATGTCCCCACCATGACTGATTTTTTATATATATATATATATATATATATATATATATATATATATATATATATATATATATATATATATATATCTACCTCTATACATCTAGGTATACAAAACTCTTATAAGAGTTACCAAGAAAAGGAAAGAGGTAGCTAAGGAGATAACTCTCATGATAACACATCTCAGAAGATACTCTCGGTCTTGCCAGGCTAGGGGGATGGAGGGTGGGATGCAAGAAAGAAGGCGAGAAGAAGACAACTAACATGGAACGATATGGTAAGTACATAACTTCTCAATGTTAAGTTGTCAATCTCGCCTTCATTCTTGCTGGATGGGACAGCGTCTCTAGCACCTTAGTCCTGGGTGGCTCAATGGAACAAACTCTCGAGTACAGTGGAACCAAAATCAGCCCTACTTCTAGAGGTCATGTCCAGCTTGTAATGAGAAATGAAGGTATGAGGAGAGGCCCATGTGGCCGCTGCACAAATGGAATACATTGGCAATCTTGCCTGATAGGCTACTGAAGAAGCTAATGCTCTGGTTGAATGAGCTCTGGGCTTAATAGGGAGCTCTTTATGCCTCAATTGGTAAATCAACATGATAACAGAGGTCAACCACCTGGACAAGATTACTTTGGAAACTGGCAGGCCTTGTATCCCTTCTCGTAAGACAGGAAGAGCTGTTCTGATTTCCTCGTCTGCTTGGTTCTATCCAGGTAGAAGCGTAATTGACGGTGAACGTCTAGACAATGTAACTTCCGTTCAGACCTATTGGTATAAAGTGGGAAGAAAACAGGAAGATCGATGGTCTGATTCAGATTTTTTTCAGAGAGTACTTTGGGTAAAAAGGACGGATTAGTCCTAAGTGACACTCTATCTTTGTGAAAAACAAGGTAAGGAGGGCGAACACAAAGGGCTTGAAGTTCTGATACCCTTCTCGCTGAAGTGATGGCTACTAAAAACAGAGTTTTCCAAGAGAGCAACTTTAATGAACAGGAAGCCGCAGGTTCAAAGTGAGGGAGAATTAAAGATGACAGCACCAAATTTAGGTCCCATGGTGGGGGAGAATCTTTTACCGGGGGCCTAAGTAAGAGAGTGCCTTTTAGAAAGGCTTTACAAAGTTTGTGTGACATAATGCTGGTCTCTGACAATCCAATGTGAAAATTTGCAATGGCTGCCAACTGAACTCTGATGGTGGCTGAAGAAGATCCCATTTGAAAAAGTTCTGCCAAAAACTCTAAGACTGTATGGACAGGGGTTTGTGAAAAGGTCAACTTGTTTCTCCCCTGCCCAAACAGAGAAACGCTTCCATTTGCTAGCATAAGTCTTTCTGGTAGTAGACTTGTGCGAAGCGAGGATGATGTCACGAACTGAATGAGAGATTGAGGGAAGCCTGGCTAGGGTTGGAAGTGGAGCAACCAAGCTGTGAGGTTGAGAGATTGAAGAGATTGATGCAGCCCACCCGACTGATGTGTCAGAAGACCTGGCGCTGGGTCCAGATGCCAGGGTTGATCTAGTAGATGACATTGCAGGAACGGGAACCAAATTTGTTGAGGCCAGTAAGGGGCAACAAGGATCATTCTGGATCTCAAAACAGTTGCTTTCTGGATTAGCTGAGTAATTAAGGGAAAGGGGGGAAAAGCATACAGAAGACCCCGGGGTCAATCATGGACTAGAGCATCTCTGGGGGGAAGACCTGGGAGAGGGAAGAGGGTGAAGAAGTCTGGGCACTTGCTGTTTTGAGGGGTTGCAAAAAGATTGCAGCAAGGCTGACCCCACCTCCTGAAGATTTTTTCCGCTACTAGCTGGTTGAGAGACCACTCGTGGGGCATGAGAATGGCTTTGCTCCGTCCGCTATGACGTTGGACTTCCCGGGTATATGCGTTGCTACCAGAAACCGTTGAGAAGAAATCGCCCATTACTACAGTCTGAGTGCTTCTCGACATAGGGGGTAGGACCTGGTTCCACCCTGCTTGTTGATGTACCACACTACAGACATATTGTCTGTCTGAATTGCAATAGTCCCGGTGGGTAGAGAGTCTTGAAGGGCCTGCAACGCTAAAAGCACCGCTCTCATTTCCAAGACAATTATGTGCAGGTGGCTTTCAAAAGGCTGCCATGTGCCCTAGACTGTCCTGCCCTGAAAATGCCCCCCCTCCACCCAGTCAGGGAGGCATCCATTGTCACAGTAGCCACAGGAGGAGGAAGGACAAAGGGTCTGCCCTGAAGAACCTGAGGGGAGACCATCCACCACGAAAGGTGTCTTTTGCATGACTGAGTGATTAGAATGCTGTGTGACATTGGAAGTTGTTGAAAGGACCACTGGGAAAACAGCATCCATTGCAGGATCCGCATGTGAAAGCGAGCTAGGGGGAGTAATGTGATAGCTGCTGCCATGAGACATAGGGTTTTTAGTATGAATCTGGCCTGGACTCTGCTCTCTTGTAGTAGGATTTGAACATGACCTCAAATGTCTGAAATCCTTTGTACAGACAGTTTTGCTGACAGTTCCACAGTGTTTAAAACAGCGCCTATGAAGGTAATAGACTGACAAGGCGACAAGGCAGACTTTTCGGAGTTTATAGAGATACCTAGCTCGTTGCAAATTTGGAGGGGATAATTTCTGGAATGAAGTAGCTGATACTTGGTGGTGGCAGTAAGGAGCCAGTCGTCTAAGTATGGAAACACCTGGAATCCTTTTCGTCTCAGGTGAGCCGCAACCACTGCCATGCATTTGGTAAACACCCTGGGGGCTGTGGTGAGGCCAAAGGGCAGGGCTCTGAATTGGTAGTGACTGGCTCCCAGACGGAAGCGGAGAAACCTCCTGGAGCGCCTGTTCATTTTGATATGATAGTACGCATCCTGAAGGTCTATAGAGCACATCCAATTGTCCTGACCCAGGAAGGGTAGAATGGACTGAAGTGTGACCATCCGGAATTTCATTCTTTGAACAGACTTGTTCAGCCTGCTGAGATCCAAAATAGGTCTCCAGTCCCCTGCCTTTTTTGGTACCAAAAAAAACTTGGAGTAGACCCGGATCCTTGCTGGTCTGCTGGGATTGGCTGGATGGCTCTTTTTTCTAGCAGCTTTGAAATTTCTAGTGCTGCTTGATCCCTCAGACTGGGTGGAACGTCTGGAAGGGGCCCTTTTGGCGGTTGTGGGGTATGAATAAAGGGAATTTTGTAACCCTCGGATATGATCGACCATACCCAATTGTCTTGTGTGAGGGAATGCCAGGCTTCTGGGTACAGTGATAGTCTTCCCCCGACTGCCTCCAAAGGTGGACAGTCGGGCAGCTCTTCAGGGGTGCTGGAAGGGTTTGTCAGAGAAGGATTCTCTGCTTCCCTGATTCTGCGGACCTCCCCCTGCCCCTCGGGCGGTGTCTATTATTGTTCCCTCCTCTGCCTCTGGAGGGAAGCTCACCACGTGTGTCAGGCAATACTACCTGAGGTTTGTGGAACCACATTTTCCCACCTTTCTGACCCTTAGGGTATGGTCTAGAAGGGGTAGAAAAACTGACTCCTACGGCAGAGAGAGTCTTGCCTTCCTGCTCGCACCTGGTCAATGTATCCTTCACTTGAGGTCCAAACAAGGCAGAACCATCAAAGGGGGTGTTAGTGAAGGACGCCTTAAAGGGGTCAGCAAAATTGCAAAGCCACATCCAGGCATGTCTCCTTAGAGCGATGCCCGTGCCTGCAGCCCTACTTGCTCCATCGGCTGCATAGGAAATGAGCCGCATGGAGGAGTTGACAATAGAGTTTAGGGTCCCCAGCTAGGAGTTGATCTTTTCCTGAGACCCCGCAGCTGATGGGTCCTGTAAGGTATCACCCAGTTCCTTGAGAAGGTCTCTCTGGAGACGGGTGAAATGGCACAAATAATTCAGCGACCACATAGCAAAGGTCGCTGAGGAAAACATCCACTTGCCATACCTGTCCATAGTCCTAGATTCCTGATTAGGAGGATGGACAGGTACTGAAGGGTCAGCCAACTCCTTTTTAGTGGCCACCGCCACCACCATGGCATCAACAGGGACGCCCTTTGTTAGAAACTGCTTGTCAGAAGGGGCTGTAATAAATTTTGTAGGCCTCCAGGAAGTTGGTTCCATAGTATCTGGAGCCGTCCACGCCTTTCGAGCCACCACATCCATAAGCAGGTCGAAAGGCGGAGACACCCAGGAGGTGGAAGGGCGAGAACCGAACACATCCAGGTACACCAACTCGTCCTCAGAAGGGTTAAGGGCAGACCAGTTTCCCCCTCTGCTTAAGAATCTCCAGGATGTCAGAAAATGAGACATCCTCAGAGGGGGACCTTGGGGACCCTTCTGAGTCATCCAAGTCAGTGTCCAATGTGACTGACTCAGGGGAGTCTACATGCTTCCTGTTGCATTTTCCCTTTTGAGGGGGCTCCCCTGAAGGATCAGGGGAGGCCTCGGAAGAGGAGGATACGCCCAATGGGGCTACCTGTAGCGTCGGTTCTCCATGCTCGGGATCGAGAGAGCGGGTAGAGACTGAAGCAGGCACCATAGAGGGAGGAGCCGAAGGAGCTGACCGTAGAGCAGGCACAGGGGCCAGCACACTCCTCATGACCTCAAAGGCACCCCTATCAGGCATGGAAGGGGGTCCCCACTCCGAAGAGACAAGGACTCCTCCCGGCACCGAGAGAGATGGCTCCGAGGCCGATGTCGGGGCTGAACTCACCTGCACCGAAGCTCCGAGAGGGAGAACAGGGTCGGACAAGGGTCTGATGCCACTCGCCCCCTCGGAGCCGACGAGAGAGTCCCGGTGCCCGGATCCCTCCAAGGATGGAACCAAGGAAGAGATCGGAGCCGACGAGGAAGCCGAAAGGGGTGGTATCGGCTCCGATGTTCCGACGGTCCCGACCCCTACGATCTTCGGCTCCAAACTCACAGGAAGAGTCGGAGGAGGAATCGAAGAGGGAGTAGTGAAAGCCACTGCCTGATGAGGAGGGTTATGCAACACTTGGGCCAGCGCCTGCGACTTAAGTAGTCTGATAACCACCCTCTCAAGGTCATGGTCCGACAGCCTGGAAGACTGAGAGGTATGAGACCTGTGACTCCACTCTGATAACAAGGGAGACTTCGGAGCCGAATGGACCAATTCCAGGGAAGGAGACCTGGAATGCTTCTTGCTCGAAGACTGCTCCGACAGCAGAGTCTGAGCCGACTGAGGCCTCGAATCATCGGTTCCGGCTGGAACCGATGCAGTGGTAGTAGTAGCACCGCTCGGCAACGGCTCCGAACATGGAGCCGATGGTTTGGTGGGCTTAGAAGGTTTACCCGACGAAGGCTTAGCCGGGGAACCTTCAGGCTTTAACAAGCCTCTCAAAATAAGCTTGTTTCTCCGTTCCTGCAGGACTCTTGGGCTGAACGCATGGCAGACAGAACAAGAGTCCTGTAGGTGCAGAAGGCCCAAGCAATATAGACAAGAAGTGTGACCGTCTGTCAGAGACATCTTCTGACAGCACGAGTCACACTTCTTGAAGCCCGAGACCTTAGTGTCTTTAGACATCCTGAAAAAGGGATGACTGGCAGACAAGGACAACTAAGGGAGGTCTAGTCACAATCACCAAACACACACACACACACACACACAAAAAAGTTGTAATGGACCAGAATAATATAACAAAACCCCACACTTATTAATACAATCTAACTAGGCACACACATACAACTACACACAAATAAGAATGAAAGGGGATTGGCCAAGGGCCTAACTATTAAGTGAGGGGAAAAAACTGCATCAAAACTACCTAAGAGGGAATCCTAAACAGGGATCTAAAGGGTAGTAACTATAAAACACTATCGCTAATATTTTAACCCAAAAAGCTGACTAAAACCAAGAAAAAAATGTTAATACAACCTGAGCCGGCAAAAAGACGCAACCTCATAGCTGAAGCGGCAAATGAGATCTGGGTATATCACGCCTAGCATTATGGGACACAGGATAGCCTCATGCCAGTAAACATAGCTCTCGAGCTTTAGTAATAGGCCGAGTCAGAGCCGAGGTTCGGCTCCGAACCCATCTTGCAAGAATGAAGGCAAGATTGACAACTTAACATTGTGCATACATGTCTTGCCTATGTAAATGTAACTAGTACAGTAGTATGCAGTTGGGGTATGTGTCACAGAACACATACAATTCCACTTACTCTGATTCCACTTCTGAGCTGGGTGACATCACAGGACTGATTACTTGCAGTGGGAAGGGGGGAGGGGGGAAAAGAGAGGTTTAGCAGTTGACACGGATAAAGGCCAGTGCAAAACATGGTATGTCTTTGGAATGCAGCAAAACCCGTTGTCATGACAGGATGCAGACACAAATACACGCACACACACACACACACACACACACACACACACACACACACACACACACACACACACACACACAAAAACACACTCAGCCATTTGCTGACACACACACACACACACACTCATCCATTTGCTGACACACACACAAACAAACTCAGCCATTTGCTGACACACACACTCAGGGATTTTCTCACACACACACACACACACACACACACACACACACACACACACACACACACACACACACAGTTGCCAGTGGTGGGATCAGAACTCCTGTCTATCTACAGATCCCTATTACAGTACTACACAGTTATGAGACGCGCCACAGATATTACACATTCCAAGGCAGTCAGAATGCCCTTCTAAGATTGAGGACAACAGCAGGGATACTGACAGTCAAGATGTACATAGCTGTAAACCTGTGTGTTTAAAGTAGGTGTCCATTACAACCTGTATGCACAAACAAGACACATCATCTGCAGGTAAGACATAGGAAGGCCTGAGAGATACAGTTGTAGCACAACAAGCCCTGAACTGGAGTATGCCCATCTGTGGAATGGACAACTACTGTCACTATACAGGGTTACAGTGGTCATGCTCATACACATAGAATCAAAGAACTTGTTTGGATGCATTGACTCCAATTACACAAGGTGACAGTGGGCATGCTCATACACTTAGAAACAAAGGGCTTGTTTGGATGTACTGACTCAAATTACACAAGGTGGCAGTGGGTATGCTCATACACTTAGTACTACAGGGCTGTTTGGGATGCACTCTGATTCTAACCACAGAAGGCCACAGTGTGCATACTCATACACTTACATGTACAGAACACATTGTAATGGACACCTATTGTAAACACACAGGTTTACAGCTATGTACATCTTACCTGTCAGTATATATGCACATCATACTGGTTTACTACCAGATACCTGTATGTGGACCCTTAATGATATATCTGTATCTGTGCTGTGTGATACACATGCATACATGTACATGCATTACTGACATATATATGTTAAGCATACACAATCATGCATGTGTGGATGTGACAGACAATAGGTTAACTTGGACACACAGGCAGATGCTACCTACAGCATGTGTCACACAACTTGCTGCCGAGAAAGGCATACATTGATAGCAGGTTGTGGATAGTGGCATTATACTTGGAACAGTGGCATGTGCAAGCATAATGTGTGAGCCTCATTGTGTAATGGTACTGAGGTGCAGGTGTCAAGATGACCTCTCCCGGCTGTGTTAGTAGCTGTCATTATTAGCAGGACTGCTACACTTAAGTATATCTCACATTGGTTATATACACAATGTCTGCTGTTGTCCATCACCTTACATGTGGCATTTGCTACCAAGCATATTACTGCTACTCGCAGTGATGTCATGGTACGAGTGGCAACTGCTAGACCAAAACAATGAGCCAATGTCCTGCTGTTATTATGAGGTTGTCCAGTGTCTGTCATTCCGGGATGTCATGACTGAATGACAAGCCTTCAACACAAAGCACATGCATCCATGTTTCAAGTGAGTGTGGATAATGCCTAGGTCGCATATACATATAGTCGCATTCCAAGGCAAAAGTCCAACACACAGAAGTAACACCCTGACACCTACAAGACATTTGCATTGGATGCTTATGCTAACTAGTGCTAGATGTGTGGCTTTTGTAATTCATTTGCTCAATGTAGAACCTACAATTGGGGAATACTGACATCTGTGCAGTGAGGAACACCTGGCTGAAGGCTCTGTAGTGCACAATTGTACTACCACCATATAACTCAGATCCAGACATGTGAGCCATAACACTGGTATGGACCATTCCAGGTGGTGTCCACATATTCATAAAGGCTACTCACATGTAAAGACCACTACTCCAACATAACTCATCACAGATGAGTCAGGTACAGGTGACAGTGGCAAATGCTGCATTCTAGGTTGTATCCTCATATACATCCACCACCTTGTCCCCAGACTACCAACACACATCCATATGTGGTATGACATAGTATGGTAGACCACCAGATAACCTTCGATTGGTGGACTGTACCTAGGCCTACATCAACTGTGCAAAGTACCCATGTACAGACACAGCTGCATAATGTGTTATGCAATGCAATAATACCACTGTTTGTAACCAGCTTAGTTGTACACATACCAGGGTCCCTCGGATGTTGTCAGCATTAACACAGTCGACTGTTGCTGTACACCAGTAAACAACACCCTCATGGTTGTAAATGACCTAACTGTACCTGCCCTGGATATGTACATCCCACACTCATACAACATAAATGGCATTACCATAGCTTTCGTTATCCTTTCTACATACAGGTGGCTACAGGCATTACACACATGCACATGATAGCATGCTAACAGTACATAAGGTTTGCTATCTATGTTAATAGAGGTAATATTCCCACTCTACTGGTCACCCATGACACCTATCATATCATACAACAACCCATGTGGTATGTATGTCATTAGACATGTCCACCTAATGCAATGCCTACAAACATACCCAAATAACAGGATCATATGACCTACACAAGGCCTGTATTGACAGACTCAGGGAAATCCAGCTCTGCTCTGTATGTTCCTGAGTAGTCACAGGTGATATGCCCATGACATGTACAGCCATGTGTGCTCACAGCTCCTACATATACCCCATGTCAACAATTGCAAGCCATGCATGCTGTGTGCTTCTGGACTAATGTCACTAGTACCACAATAGCCAGTACGTGCTGAGGTGAGATGTTTACAAGCCACAGACCTCGCACATGCTTGAATGAGTGCACTGCCTAGCTCCAAAAGAGCACATTGCTGGCATTCTTCCAGTAAACATGAGGTGTGTGTGGCAAATATGATGTGCTCACTGTTGACCATTACAGTGCCCTAGCTTCACCATGGAACTGTCAAGTAACAGTTTGTAGGAGCATGACATGGAATAATGCTATGTGTGTCTTGCTGATATGTGCTGTTGTCATATATGTACACTTGGCTACTTGGTGAAGGTGGTTGTCTCCTACCAGTATATGAATACAACATCCATTATGGTGTAATGCTCGGCTATGTTTCACACATGACGTGGGGAAGGTGTGGAACGTATCCTCTTGACCTGCTAGTCCACTTACTGATGTAGACCGCATATGTGTACATGTATTGATGTTTGTTTAGATTTCATGCGTGTTCAGTGTCTGATGTTTGAAGGTGACTGTTGTCTTAGTACATCATGCTGTTGCAATACAGCCTCAACATTGCTAACTGCATATAGTGATATGCTGAAAGTACAGTAAGCTGTACATGAGGTATGGACAGATGTTTGGACATGACTACTAAGTGGTGGGGCTACTTTGCAGATGAATGATTACTGAGGACAGCTCACTGGTGTGTTACAACCATGCCTACAATAACCTGTGTAACTGCTAAAGTCTGGTTTTGTTAATTGAAGTGGAAGACAGACAATGTAGAATGCAGTAAGAGTGACACTGAAGGCAAACTTCTTGACACCTGTAACAGTAATACCTCCCCTGTGCATATACTGTGCATATATCAGCACAGTTGGCAAAGGAAAGAGTCAGTATACTTTGTAGAGAATGTGCCTCTTTAATACCCATCATGAGATAGGCAGATGTTTGATTCACAGTACTGGCACGTGTGTGTGTGTGTCCATATATGTCACGTATGGTTGGGAATATATCTCTCATGTTTTTCACTCTCCTGAACACTGTTGTTGACATCAGTACAGAGTGAAGTGTAGAAAGGAAGGCATAGGCAGGTGGTTGACCCTCACACATGTTAAGTGTCTGTATGTGTGTGACATAGGTGTATATCTTTGTGAATGCCACAGTGTGTGTGTGTGTGTGTGTGTGTGTGTGTGTGTGTGTGTGTGTGTGTGTGTGTGTGTGTGTGTGTGTGTGTGTGGCTGTCAGTGTATATGGCTGTCTAGTCCCTGGAGTGTGGCTGTATTTTACCATAGTGAAATGTTAATGCCCCCTCCCCACATCCACAGAATGCAATCTAGTATCCCTGTTGATATCATCAGTCTTAGACAGGCATTCTAACCACCAGTTAACATGTACACCCTGGGGTGTGGCTTGTTGTTACATAGCCTACTGATGAACCCCCCTCCCCACATACACTCATTGCATTGTAGTATCCCTGTCGATGTCCTCAATCTTAGGCCATTCTGACTAGCTGTACAGGTGTAATCTCTGTGGCACATCTTGTAATTGTGTAGTACTATAATGATGATTTGCACATAGGCAGGGGTTCTCATCCGAACACTGGCAACTGTGTGTGTGTTACTGTGTCTGTGAATCCCTGACTGTATGGGTGTGTCTGTGTTTGCATCCTGTCATGGCAGTGGGTATTACTGCTTCCCAATGAGAAGCCACTATTTCCACTGGCCTTTACCCTTGTCATCCACTATACCACTCCTTTACCTCCTCCCCGCTCCAGGTAACTATACCTGTGATGTCACCCACTATGAATGTGATGGCTCTGAACACAGTAGCTTACTACAAAGCTATCATGCTCTTGGATCATTAGAACAGTAAACATAATTGAAACATGGGAGATTATAACTGTGATGTGGAATCTACAAAGTGCGTGCAGGTACTGTCATACAGAACTGTGAGTAGTCAACATGTACATATGGGACACTAACCGCAAACACTGACATCCCCCAGCACATGCAACTACACCTGAAAGAAGGCAGAACATCAAGATCAACATGCTGTTAGTGTTATTACACATGATACACACTGTCAAATGTACAAAATACATTCTAAAACTGTAATACATGATATGTCTGCTGCCTGTCAACACTACTCAACAATATTAATCTACAATTGGCTACCTAGTATGTTCACCCTGTGCATCAGACCATATGAGCATATCCCTGCATCAATGGTGTGGATGACAGGGATGCAGCACAGGCATCATCATATGCACAGGGTGATAATGTTTGCCAGAGGCCTAGGCTGCAACATTGGATGACATCATGTGTGTGTGTTAGGGCCTGTGATATCATTGGGCATGTGTGGATGTTATGCGTGTGTGTGTTGAGGTGCCCTACATTTGTTTCTGGTGTGTGTGTGTGTGTGTGTGTGTGTGTGTGTGTGTGTGTGTGTGTGTGTGTGTGTGTGTGCACACAGGTCTGGCATGTGGCTGGCCTACACAGGGGTATTATTGACAGCTGCAGACTGTACAATGCAGGTTTCACAGTTCACGGTGTCCGGCCACGGCCACATGACCTGCACCTGCCAGGGGTTACGCGGGCACTACCAGGCAAAGGTCCAGATTGGGTACTGCCTGATGACACATGTCTACTGGAATCATGTCCCTGTTGGGACCATCCAGGACCATGTGCACATGGCCTGCTGTGTCCTGGTGTGGACTGCACAGCATCAGCTGCACTGCTGCTGCTACTGCCACTACGGGAGCAGGCATGTGCAGTAGCATGTTCACGTAGACCTTCAACAGGCAATGCAGCTGACCTACGTCCACATGCCCTACGCCTCACTCCCACCAGATGTTCCAGCACAGACATTCCACACTCGAGGATTGACATGCCATGGTCAAGGACTCCCACCATGTCACACAATCGTCTATCCAAAACATCTGCAAGATGATGGTGAGCATTTGCAATTCCCTGGATGTTGTCAGTTAATGAATGGACAGCAGACCTCTGAAACCTCAGACCTTCTCTGTTGTGCCATTCAGCACACGCCTGTGCCTCCATTACAGCCTGAAACATGGTTCTGGTGACTCCAGCTGATGTGCTTTGTCTCGCAGGGGCATGTTGGCCAGTGGTCCTCCTACGAGCAGCACTGGACACATGCCTGTGTGGGACATCACCAGTCAGTTGACAAGGATCATGGTGTGCAAGCACACCTTCCATAGTCTCCACACTTCCCTGTTCCATGCTACCACCGCCAACTGTCCTTCCTCTATGACCAGTGGTGATGGGGGATATGTAGGCAGGGGAACTGAGTGCGAGGATGATGGGGAATATAGGTGGAATGGCAAACAATAGCAGAGATTCAGCCCCTGACAACCCTGCCTGTGCCTCAGTCATACTTTCATCATCACTGCTAGAGTCAGTGGGGACACTAACATCAGGTGGACCGCAGGAGGGCAATGCATCTACATTAACACCTGTGAGGGGAAGACAAGAACTATACATTACAAGTTATACCACACAGGCACACAGACACACAGACATACAGACACACAGACACATGCTATGGCACCCAACGGCATGCAACATGCAGGTGATATGGCAGATGGTATTCAGCTTAGACAATTATAGTGGTAGTTATCATACATCCCTGAGTTGCACACAACAACATGCATGTGTTATAGCAGATGGCATGCACCTTACACAATTATAGTGGTGGTTAGCATACATACTTGTATTCCACATTTGAGTTAGTATCTTATGCCCCATACTTGCAACACAATGCATGCACTATGCACCATTGCACCACACTGCCATGGTATGTGCAACATACACCATACATTAATAGACCTTCGCTGACCTTTGTACATCTGCCACTGATGCTTTGTGTTGGCCACTGCCCCTATGTGTGAGGACATGAGCAGAAGGGTATGTTGACTGAATACTATGTTTGCCTGAGCCCTAGCTTGCATATCTCCCCCAAATCAGTGCATGTCAGTTCAACATTATTCCGCCTACCCCTGAGCTGAGTCTACAGACACTGGGCATGTGGCTGTGCACATGTTTGGCATGGCTGTCCCTACTTTGCAATGGTGCCACAGACCAGCACAGGTTTACAGTACAACGGCCTGATGTGTGGCGCATGTCCTTGCCAATCACATGTAGTATGACATGTCTTCTGCTGACGTGTTGAATGACATGCATACATGTGTAACACAATGGTGTCCTTTCCAATCTACAGTACGGTAATGGTGTCCCAATGCAGGGACGTGTTATACTAACATGGGCCTTCAGCTGACGCAATGTAGTCTGTCCACCCTACAAATATGCAGTGATATACTGCACATTGAGCTGATGTGCATAGCCATTACAGGGCATCATGTGGTTTCACTACTGCTATACAGTGTGAGTTACTGACACAGTTCATAGCCATGACTGTGTTCACATACAATACATATCCAATGTGGAATGTGACCAACGTCACTGAGGTGTATACACACTAAACCCTAATGTGGAATGTGTGACACAAGTCACAGAAGGGTATACGGATGACACCCCTGCACATCTGCAACCATATTACTGATGCCTGGCAACTATGCCCACACATGGCTAACTTAGCCGTACTCTATGTCCCACATGCCATCTGTGTACCTCACACACATGAGGAGCAGGCATGACAGTGTTGTCTGACAGCAGCAAGGTGAATGTACTGTATCTGTGGCCTGATGTGGTTGCATGTGTATGTTGTGCAACACGTATGTATTTGAATACTGTATAGGTGAATGCTTTCATGTCGTGACACACTGAAGATGTTCAAAACATGTTATGTGGTGGTTTCATGTTATGCCTACACAAGTTGTGCACAGGCCTGTATGATGTTTACTGTTTCACATCTGCAATATCACCATTACACACAGGCCATAGTTGTATTGTGTCGAGCCAGTACAACAGGGTGTACACACATGTACATCACTTCTACTGTGTGTGTTGCTTCATGTCTCTGGCCATCCTCCATGACCATGTGTACACATGTTCTGTCCAATGGTTGTCATGGCCATCTATTTCACATGTCAGTGTTATCCCATATGACACATACACATAGATGTCATATGCTCCACTGAGGACAGGGTTATGCAGACAAAGGGTGGTATGTATGGGATGTGAGATATCATGTTTTGCAGGATAGTTGAGCAGTGTTGCAGTCAGCCCACTACATGTCATGGACATGTCAGATAGCACTTGACATTTTGTGACATTCATAGCAAGGGTATAATCCACAAGGGTGTATCCTGTGGGCCGGTCATACTCCAGCTCCAACACATTTAGAGTGTGTGCACACATATGCTCTCTGTACAGTACTGTTTGTATTCCCAACATGTGTAATGCTGATATGTAGTACCTGTCCCTACAGTGAAACACACCTCCACCATTGTATTCACAGTTGTCCACACATCTGGCAATGACAATTTGGAAGGTTAAGTGTAGGTGTTTCATATAATCTTCAATTGTTTCACATGGGTAACCACTGTGATGCATTGCAGGTCTGACCAGTGTCTATTAACAGGACCACCATACATTATGTGTACATGTGTTATGGCAGCATGCAATTAATATGATCTGTGCATTATCAAGCCTGGTAAATAATAACAATCTCACCTGACATATGCTGCTGTCGCTGCAACACGCCAGAGGTACCTAAACAGGAGTGTCACAGCAGTAAGATCATTATCCACACCTGTATGATAGCTACGGGGTGCAATGTCTATGTTAGCACATAAGCCAGTACAATACACTATACTATAGAGTATGCACATCTGTGCATACATAGAGTAGCAGCCTATAGTATGTGGCATGTGTGCATAAATGCCTTGCATATGATGTTACATTACATATTGTACAGTAACACGTAACTATGTGAAATATAGTTGTGTTATATGTGCAGTACTGACTTACCAGGCAACTCCAGGCTCGGTGGTTGAGAGACACCCACCTCCACAATACCAGCTAAAGCTTGTGGATGGAGGTCTGCAGGTGTCCCCAGGTTGGCCAGTAGCTCCTTGGTACGTGTGAGTGGGGGCTGGGTGAGTGGCCCCCCACCTGTTGCATCTTGTTCCCTGGCGAATGCATTAGCACGCTGTTTCGCCCGTCTTATGAGGTTGGTGCAGTGTCGGCAGTGACTGTCACATCATTTACCCTCCTGCAGAGTTCCTCCCACAGGGCATCCCGCTGTTGTGCATCCTATGGCACATGGCTGAAGAGTGTTGAATGGTTGTCGAGGAGGTATGGGATGAGGACCTCATCCTCCAAGCGGGTGTATGCTGGCAGCCTGCTACACGGCATACCTGGAAGACATAATGATGGAGACAGGTCACAGTAACTCACAGAAAAGTACAGAAGTACAGCTGAACATACATGTGTATCACATTTATTAAGATTACAAATAAGTCTTTGCAAATCTACATGACACTAACACCACTGACATGTTTAAGTCACACACATTTGACACTTACTGGTGATGTGATGTTATCACCATATATGTGTGTATCATGTGATACATTGCTCATACTCCATGTGGATGTTGTCTTGACGTGGGCATGTCTGTTTGCCTGTACTGGTGTCTTTACCTATCAGCACATGCCTGGATGTGTGCACATTAATGCAATATACCTTAATGCTGTGTATATGTCACATATATAATCATACACATCCTTTAGGGACGTGACCTGTGACCCTGCAGACTTGCTCACGGAATGTTTTACATGTATGTGTTTTGCCATATACATCTACATGGCACTGTACAGCTGTGTAGCATTCAGCCATATATTGCCTGTGTTGCACATGTGAAACACATGGGACAATAATTATCCTGATGGTATTTGCAGGGTTGGATATCAACTATAGCATGTATTGTCATAGTGAACTAGTAGATTATATGCCCTGGGCCATTTATGAGCCTAGGCAGACAGGCTACCTAGCTGTAGGCAACAGACAGGTAAGTTTCAGTGGCCAGTTCAAGCAGAGCCACAGAACTGATCCACAGGGTTACTGATATATTTGGCATGCGGTCATCACACCATGTCACAGAGAGGGGCGATGTGCAGCTTTGCTGGACAGGGATGCATAGTATGGCAAGAGTATGTAAAGTGTATGGGACAGAGATCTGTCAGACATGTTGTGATCCTTGTACTAGAAAGGTGGATGTCCATGAAGTATGTGTTTATTTGGGATCAGGATGTGTTAAGTGTAGCATGTCCAACATCTCTGGGTTGGACATGGCTTTATTCAGGGTAGGCTGCATGCTACATAGTGCAGCTAGGGATTGGGAAGGGCAATGTAGGCCATTTACACATGGGCAATAACCCTTAAAGGAAATATGTGATCTATTATGGGTCACATGAGTGCTGAGTATAGCTGAACAATTATCTCTATATTCATGGATGGCACCCTGTCATGATTAGGGGTGCCACATACGACTACCTGACTGGTGTGGTGAAGTAACTATCAAAGGAAAGACTACTGTCCAGCTGCATCCCATACACACACAGTTGCCATTATGTTGACTGTTGCCTATGTGGTAGTTCATGGGTACAGGTTTTTTAACATGGGGGATGACAATGCAATACTTAGCTGTCAGATTGTGGTCATACGTCACACACCACACATCTGACACACAAAGGCCCTTCTGCATGTTGAACACAGCACACATTGAGTCAACTATAGCTCCTAGTTGATAGTCATTTGCAAACATCAATAGGCAGATGTCTTCTGTGTTAGTCTGTGTGGTATAGATAAAAAAGAGGGGGAGTACCAGGAATGAACCCTGCATTACTGTGGCTGGCACTGGTTTGATGTGCATGTATTAGTCAGACATCTTCTGTAGTGTTGATTCTGCCAGCAGTCCAGTTGCCAACCACTCCTGTGACATAGGAATATACACCTAGTTTACTGAGTGTAGCTGGAGCACAGTATGGGTGATGGTGTCCTAAGACCTGGCAAGGTCATGATATGCTGTGTGAATCAACCTTATTGTCATCTACATCTGTACTGAGTACATCAAATACGTTGATCACGGTTCATGGCCTTACAGACCATACTCAGCAGGGTAGTATTGCACTATTTTCCATTATCAATGGTGTCTCCCCCTTTGTGGGGTGTAATAACTGTTGCTATGCACCATTCAGTGTGTACACAGCCTGACATGTAGCTATGATTGAACATGATGTGTATGTGGAGAGCTGATTGTTCTTACATTTGTGTAGGATACACCCTGGGATGTTGACAGGTCCCATGAAAGTACCCGCATAGTTGTTATTACAGGGGCTCTGTAGTGTACATGGATATATAACTATGTGTGCCTGTTGGGGGGGTGGGAGTGGGTTTAGGTTCTCTAAGATCCTATCTGGATGAACAGGTGCAATTTCTGTAGGTGCAGTACTTCCCATGCCATAGTGCTGTGCAGCATGGCAGGTCTTGTCATTGCCATTACGATTAATGACACAGCTATAGAATGCTCTGTGGTTGGCCTCATAATATGTGGCTGATTAGTTTCACAGTAGCTTTGTGTAGTTTTATATGGTGTATCTGCATCTTACTGAGGCTGACCAGGGATCACCTACACTCATGTGTGTTCACTCTTGCAACAGTTACTACCTTCTGTGGTACAGTTTAAAGCATGGTACCACCCATTTGCCTTCTTGTTTGTTTGGTTGAATCATGGCTCTGTTTCAATGGCACAATCACTGCACATATGTGACTGCTTAAGATTCATATGTTTAGGAATCAGCATTTGCACATGCATTGTCCATCTGCATGGGTGCCATGAAAGTCACCACTTTGCTCTTAGGAAGCATAACATTGGCTTTGGAGACTGACTATGTGTAGCAAACTGTTAGCCCTGTTTGTGTGACTATTGTGATCCAGATCACTGGGGTTGATGGAATCCAACCTGCATTGAGCACAGGTGTTGGTACATGAGGAGTCTTCCCAGTTCATAATGGAATAGTTGAGAGTAGCCATTATTATGCTTTTCTGTCTCAAACCTAATCTTCCCCATTACAGCACATTATGACAGTTGGGAAATCCACGGCATGGTGGGTGATCTGTCGCAAGGTGCAACTTGAATTCCACTTTGGTACAAAGGTAGTTGCTCAGCATAATGCATCTGAAGTTATGCAAGTGCAACTACCGTGGGGATGTACATATCCTTCAGGAATATGGACACACCTGCGGCTCGTGTGTTCCAATAAAGGATAATGGGCAAGAGATGAGGTATGTGTTATAACATGGTCATGCAGGTGGAGCATTGAAACATGTCTCAGCCACTGCACAGATATGTTCTCCATGTTAGGGATTGACATATATGAGTCCATATAGTGTTTCTGACATGTATCACTGAGTAGCAAGACCCGCAGTTTATTGCTTGGTTGTCCCTGCAACAGCAGTGGACCTTCACTTGAACTGTGCATGATGAAGGCACTATAGGGGAAGCATAAGCCCTAGACAGTATCCAGATTCCCAGGGGTGACAGGTGCAGGCCCTGTCTGGCAAAGCATCATGGTCTGTCAACCATGTTATTCCAGGCAGACAGATACTGAATACCCTTTGACCTGCAAAACTACATTAGACAATTGTGGAATACAATCCTTTTGTCCCTGTACTGCAGTATCATTCTGGCCAATGGCAGAATGATACCCAGGCCTTGGGACATACCTGCATGGGCTACAAGACCTGACAGTTCCTACATGTGTTTCCATGCAGTCCAGGCTACTGCATCACAGGTCCTGCACAACAACATGGAATATGCCAGAGCCATGTGTATAGTTCAAAAGGTGGTCTGAGTGTATGGGTATGTGGCTAATCATGGCAGACAGGCAGCTGACAGTATGTATGCCCTCATATAGGTTGGTATGTAACATAGTACTAGAGCTTGCATTCACAAATGAGTACTGTTGGGCATGTTTCCAGCCACATGTTCTGAGGTGTGGCACAATTATGCAAACTATGTCATAAAGTTTGTGTATTTCGTCTGTCTCTTCCAGCTTGGGAGGTCACTTGTTTGGTCAGATACTTAAAAGCATCTGTGAATGTGTGTGATTTCCGTTAGTGTGTGTGGGTGTCCTTACTGTATTCTGGCAAGGGTATGTGTTGGATGTGTTGATGAGCTGCATGTGTTAACCTACACCTCATGACTGTCCAGTCCAGTCATGGCTGTAGACTGGACTGCCTTCCAGCTTACCCCTGTAGCTGCATCCCAGACAATGTGTGGGGTGTGGTGTTAGGTGGGTTTGGCAGTGTACATGACATAGAGATTACATTCCCCCAGGATGGCCACATACACAAAGCTGACATTAGTAAACACCAGTAGCTGACTAGTGGACATGCCTGTATGAGCATTCAGTACTACAAGTACCAAGTACTGTATTTAGTTTACTTATTGCTTATGAAGATGTTTTAGACAGTGATGCTCACGTGTAAATATTTGTGTTATGGACGTGACAACACTAGCTATTACGGAAACATTGTAGCTACCTGCAGCAGCAATCCTCCACTGAGGAGCACATCACATCCTGATAGTTGATTACAGATGATGCAAGTGTCTACAAGTCTGTTTCCTTTTCTGGATATATACTCACATATCCACCAGGACCATGAGCTTTGTTGGGCACAGACACCAACTCCCAAAACAGAGTGATATATCAACAGACTCTGATGCCACTATCAGCACGATCAGGATATAATCAGATAGTGTAAGCCATCACCTATGAAGCGGCTATTACACATGGGCAGCAGTCTCCTACATCTTAGACTCCTACTGCAGATGTTACACTGGAGTTAAAGATGATATGCAACCTGTTTCATTACCAGTACTGTGCACTACCTTACATACAGTATGTGCAAGCAGCTGTTAGGTTGGCAATGAGAGATTAGGCTACACAAACCTGGTAGTTCAACCAGTGTGTCTCTACTCTCGATATCCACTCTATGTAGGTGTGCACATAACCATTTGGCCACGCCCTGTAACAAGGGTCACTACACATTTGCATAACATGTACACATGCACAGCTGTTATTGCTTGTAAACGATACTAGAGAGGTCCAGCCCTGTAACAAGGGTCACTACACATTTGCATAACATGTACACATGCACAGCTGTTATTGCTTGCAAACAATATTAGAGAGGTGGATATTACATGTGTTATGTGCATGGATAGTTATCTAGCTCTTCCAATTATCTTTGCTATCATGCTGCTAAACTGTCAGATGAATACAAGTGATATGTATCCTGTTATTGAGTATTGTAATTGCCAAAAGACATAACTACTGTTTGAATAACATAACAGAAATGCTATGTAGAATGGAATACAGATCTGCCTAAAATACTGTACATTACACAGTTATTGGCACAATATCCCAGAATGCAAACCATATTTGCACAGTAAGCCCACCTTTGACATGTTCATCTTGCTTATACACCCATACATATGTCTCCTGTTATAATATATCGACATATACTATCCCCTGTTATAGCACATACTTGTTGGACCAACCCTGACACTGACAGTGGCTGGAAGCGAATTGATGAGTTCCAAGCCCATATCATCCCTTGTGGTGTATGAGGAGTCTGCCTTGTGACCTACAGCAGTACACACATAGAATACTACAAGCATTACTACTGCTCAACAATACATAGCTACAAGATAGCTATTTCCACTATATGCATTGATTACACTGTAATTCTTACAGAACAGGTACTACATACACAGACATACTACATGTTATACATACCTTCTTAGTAAATGGAGGTGTTATTGACTAGTATAATACTCGTTTTTGGTTTGTCTTTCAGTGTTTTGTACTGTCCTATAGGTAGATACTGATGGTTTGAATGTGTGACAAGGCAACCTTTTATAGTTACAGATCAGTAACATGTGCTATCCCGATAACCAATTTGTGTACCTAAGTAGCTAATTACATGCACATCAGCTGTGCTGCTACTGCCTTAGCCAATACCATGGCAACAGTGGAGTATAATTGAGTATTCCACTTGGGCATTGTCCCTTTGCCTTACTTGTGAGGAATACAGCCTGGAAGTGTTGTTTTAAATCTACTGCAACGGTTGTATGGAGACAAACAGTAATATATTGTGTGTAATACCTAGAGGATTTGGTCTAAATGTGAGTACTGCTGTTATATTTCTGAACATTGCTACTTGTGCAGGGTTTGTCTGTACCTAATACGTCTGCATATGTTTCAGTCTGGCCAGGATGTTTGACCAGCTCAAGGCTGCATAGCTATGCATATAATGTTAGGGGGTTTACAGTGTGCTTACCAGACATCTTTAGTTTGGTGTTAATGTGTATCATACTGTGCTGATAATCAGTACTCGGTAACACTTCCTGGTGTACGAAACTTTCAACCCTCTGAAACGGGATTAGTTCATACAAACCCTGTAACATCAGCAGCTGTTCAGTTGTATAACAGCAACTATTTCACATAGGGCCATGTTAGTGTGTCTGTGTCCAGGTATGTTAAGGTTTCAGCAGACGCTGTACAGTAGTTGAATAATTGGTTATGGTATGACAGTGTGTACTGATGTAATTATTTTGGTTGTGGGGTAACTGTTAGTGGGTGTACATAGCACCTGCAGCTGTGTAGGAACCCCTTTTATACAACTTCTATATGTGTGCAGGTGTTCTTTCCCTATGTGAGCACCTATCCCTTAGTGGACTAATACTATGGTAATTGCAGGCTGATCCATTAAGGCACTGCTAAATGCTTCCTGTATAGCATATGGGTACTGTTAGTCCTTGAATCCTTTTGACAATAGATCAGAATGTAATAAAGTTTTGCTAAATGAAAGCTGTCTGTGTATTTCTGTCATGGATATTTGCAGTCATTGCAGTTGTGTTGGTGACTGTGTCCATAGAACATATCTGTAATAGTAACAAGATGTGCCTTGGTTGGATAAAGTGCTCCCGAACACTTAGAAATACGAAATAATATAAACCAAAAACTGATGATAAGTGAGAGAGCACAGCAGATCAATGAACCAGAATTTCTTGTTGAACATAAAGACTTTAATCCACGATAACCATATAATGCTGCAGCTGATGAGCGCTTTCACTCACAAAATGAGTTTCTTCAAATCAAAATGCTGCTACCCATAATGCCCATATATATATATACAAATAAATCAGCAAAAATCAATTAACTGTTAATTAACAAATGAAAATTTGTATCACATGATAAAATCATTAAAATTCATACATTCATAAAAACATGCCACTATAAATCAACTCATCTGATTTCTACAAAATGCTTAAGCAATTGCTAAGAATTATATATAAAAAACTTCTAAAAAGCTATTTCAACATATATAGCAGTTAAAACATAATATGTCAATCAGTCAAAATATGTACAATTAAAACACCAATATTGTGATTCATACGCGGAATATTTGAAAAACAAAGCGCCCTATACTATCTGTGTTTAATGTTTATGTTCCTTCTTTTCTTGAGAGCTGGTTTTATTGAAGCTCTTTCATTTAAGCCAGACCCCCTGTCCGCCCTCAGTCTTGTGATCCATTTACTTTCCCTATCTTCTGTGTGGTTCCTTATGTCTCCACCTCTAGTACAAGGTTCAATTATTTCTAAAACCCTGAAAAGGAAAGTATGTGTATTTCCTAATTCTACTACATGTTTGGCCAATGCATTCTTTGTATTCCCTTTCCTCATATGATATGTATGCTCACATATCCTATCCTTTAGCTGGCGATTTGTTTTTCCCACATAGAATGCATTGCATAACTTGCAGACTGCCAGATATACAATATTCATGGTGGTACATGTTGCATCCACTTGGGTTTTAAATTGCATATTGGAATCAGGATGTACAAATAATATACTGCTATCAATGTAAACACATTGGTTACAATGTCGACAAGCCTTCGTGTGACAGGACCCAGATCCTTTCTCATCCTTCTTGGAGTAGCATAGAAGTCTTTTCAAATTTAATTTATTCCTATATAAAAAACTGGGTTCATTCCCTACCACCTGCCTAATCCCATCATCTGTGCATAATATAGACCAATGTTTACTGAATATATCCTTAAGATTTCTATTATCACTAGTGTATGGTAATGAAATCCTGATGACATTGCTAGCAGTTGGTATATCATTGTCTGACGTAGCTCTAGGTCCATAATATGGTGCTGCTCTATTCTGCCTGAGCTCATGCATATCATTAAATTGCCTTACAATCTCTCTATTGCTGTAGCCCCTCTCCTTCAATCTCTCTTTCAAGTCATGCATGCCTACTTCAAATCCTGCCTCAGTGGCATTAAGCCTAGAGACGCGCATGCCTTGTCCTCTAATTATGTTATTAAATATATGACTGGGATGCATGCTTGCTCTCAATAATATAGTATTACGATGGCATGGCTTCCGATACACCCCTGTATTCAACAATCCATTGTCCATCTTCTCAATAAACAAATCTAAAAAATCTAGCCTGTGTGTTGAATAACACATAGTGAACACTAAATAATTGGTCAAGCCATTGATCATTCCATGAAATTCATGTAACGAATCAACATCTCCTCTCCATAGCATAAACACATCGTCTACAAAACGTTTGTAGAATATAATAGATCGTGTGAATTCATTGGTCCTAAATAGCACTTCATTCTCCCAATATGCCAAGAACATATTGGCATAGCTGTTTGCACATGGCGTACCCATGGCTACCCCAGCTTGTTGTTTGTATATTGTCTCATCAAACATAAAAACATTGTTCTCAAGTACAATGTTTAACAAATGTGTCAAAAGTTCTATATGGCTTGGTGTAAATGTGCTATTGTCCAGTAGATATTGCCTAACATATGTGATGCCCAAATCATTGGGTAGTACTGTGAACAGTGATTGAATATCAAACGTAACCAGTACCAGTTCATCACTGTTTATCCCACCCTTCATGCAATCATAAAGTTCAAGTAAGAACTGTTTTGAATCCCTAAGTATGGTCGGATTCATATTCAGTATAGGGCGTAGATGTTTCTCTATGTATACAGATATATGTTCAGTGACCCAACCCTGTCCTGATACCACTGGTCTCATGGGTGGGTCACTGACATTTTTATGTATCTTTGGAAAACCTTGTATGACAGGAATAAGCGGGTTTGGAATCGTAAGATAGTCAAACAACTCTTTATCAATAATCTTACCATTGAACATGTCGAGGAGCTCATTCCCTATTTCAAATATCATACTTCTCACTACAGAGAGATCAATCCCTAAATAGAACTTGTCACTTAATAATCTTATCATTGCTGAGTGATAGAACGTAGTATCCATCACCACAACTTGGCCACCCTTATCTGCTGGTCTGACTGTAATCGCCTTATTCAATTGCAGATCACGTAAACTTGCCCTCTCTCTCCTACTAAGATTATCACTGTGCCTAAACTTAGGCTTCCCATAAAAGTATTTATGCAACTCATCTTCAGTCAATTTAAGGTAAGCCTCAACCAGTGGGTGATTCACGGTACATAACTACTTAATCTTTTAAATGTTGGTGGTGCCTCATTGCCATTCACAGTGTCTGTAATGTTATTCTGAAATAATAACTTAAGCATTAGATTCCGACAAAACAACTTAGTATCTAACACTGTGTCCACTAGATTGCTACAACCACTGGGAATAAAGTTTAACCCTTTCTCTAATAGACTCACTTCAGATTGTGTTAGTTCATATTTGGATATATTACAAACCAATGAGTCAACTTCATTTGTATTATCATTCATTACATTTAACCTATTCATTGTCCTATTTTGTTTCTCCACATTTTCTTTATCGTGTGCTGTGGATGAAACTCCTCTGAGGCCTTTCTTTTTTGCCTCCCTCTGCTTAGGGACCTCCCTCTTCTCAAACCCTTGTCCTTCCTTACAGGTAATGGAAAAGGAATCCCATCATGTACTGATTCCATTACATTCATGTTCCTATTATTCACTTTAGGTCTCACCACCCTCTCATCTTGTAACACTGATTTGTTCATGATCTCCACCTGAGGATATAAATTCATTCGTGTTGGGCTATTTAGTGTAGTGTCTTTCGTTTTCGTTTTTATGTTACTATTAACTGTGTCACCATCCACATGCACGATACTGATGACATCATCTGTGTCTATGGAATCACTCAATAATCTATCCGAAGTGACATTCAACGACTCATTTAAAACAATACTGTTACTTTTGCTTATATTTCTACTCGGATCCCGTGTGTTCTCATATGTTGTGGGGATACCTGTCGCATCAGATTTAAGTTGCATACTTCGTTCAGTTACATTACTTCTATTATTAACATTAGCAGTTTTATTACTACTTGCACCATTTCTCAGAACATTATCTTTCTCTACAAAATCATTTATATCCCTTTCACCAAACCTAGGCCATACAAAGACGTGACCCATTGAAAAATCTTTGTGGTCACGTCTTATTTTGTTCTGCTTCTGCTGGAGAAGCTTGCGTTCTAGCGCCGAAACGCCGTCCAGCAAGCTCTCAAACAGCGGCGTAACTAAGGCATCAGAATATAGTGAAAAAATGTCCAACCTTTGCTGTTTGATACTTCTTGTCAGTTCGTCTTCTTCTGGTGGAAGCGGATCGACCGGTAAGCTAACGGACGTATTTCAACTGACTTATATATTACAACTGACTTGTTTACTAGAATATCGTGTATATACGAGTCATGGAGAAAGTATTAAGCAGCGTTGACATAGAGCTTGATTATGAGCCCCGGGGTGTAGACCTGGGCTCATCAGCTCTACTGACGAAGAGATATGAGCAGCAACTGCAATGCTCTAAGGTTGCATCCTGGCAACTAGATAGCACGTCACACAACGATGATGAGAATGCGCCTGTTGTTGACCTGGAGAGATTACAACGCTTACTAGATAAGCTGGAAAAAGATTTTGGACGCTTAAAAAGATTACAAACACAACGGATGCATTTCCTCTATTGCTTGGAACAGAGAATAGTGCCGAGAGGTCTCCGGGTGTTCAACATGCCGAACCAGGGGGATCAACATCCCGAGTTGCTAAAGAAATGGCAAATGATTAACTTGGACGTTAGCAAGCAATACATGCAATTGCTAGTGGATTATTTTCTGCCAGAAGAAGACGAACTGACAAGAAGTATCAAACAGCAAAGGTTGGACATTTTTTCACTATATTCTGATGCCTTAGTTACGCCGCTGTTTGAGAGCTTGCTGGACGGCGTTTCGGCGCTAGAACGCAAGCTTCTCCAGCAGAAGCAGAACAAAATAAGACGTGACCACAAAGATTTTTCAATGGGTCACGTCTTTGTATGGCCTAGGTTTGGTGAAAGGGATATAAATGATTTTGTAGAGAAAGATAATGTTCTGAGAAATGGTGCAAGTAGTAATAAAACTGCTAATGTTAATAATAGAAGTAATGTAATTGAACGAAGTATGCAACTTAAATCTGATGTGACAGGTATCCCCACAACATATGAGAACACACGGGATCCGAGTAGAAATATAAGCAAAAGTAACAGTATTGTTTTAAATGAGTCGTTGAATGTCACTTCGGATAGATTATTGAGTGATTCCATAGACACAGATGATGTCATCAGTATCGTGCATGTGGATGGTGACACAGTTAATAGTAACATAAAAACGAAAACGAAAGACACTACACTAAATAGCCCAACACGAATGAATTTATATCCTCAGGTGGAGATCATGAACAAATCAGTGTTACAAGATGAGAGGGTGGTGAGACCTAAAGTGAATAATAGGAACATGAATGTAATGGAATCAGTACATGATGGGATTCCTTTTCCATTACCTGTAAGGAAGGACAAGGGTTTGAGAAGAGGAGGTCCCTAAGAGGGAGGCAAAAAAGAAAGGCCTCAGAGGAGTTTCATCCACAGCACACGATAAAGAAAATGTGGAGAAACAAAATAGGACAATGAATAGGTTAAATGTAATGAATGATAATACAAATGAAGTTGACTCATTGGTTTGTAATATATCCAAATATGAACTAACACAATCTGAAGTGAGTCTATTAGAGAAAGGGTTAAACTTTATTCCCAGTGGTTGTAGCAATCTAGTGGACACAGTGTTAGATACTAAGTTGTTTTGTCGGAATCTAATGCTTAAGTTATTATTTCAGAATAACATTACAGACACTGTGAATGGCAATGAGGCACCACCAACATTTAAAAGATTAAGTAGTTATGTACCGGTGAATCACCCACTGGTTGAGGCTTACCTTAAATTGACTGAAGATGAGTTGCATAAATACTTTTATGGGAAGCCTAAGTTTAGGCACAGTGATAATCTTAGTAGGAGAGAGAGGGCAAGTTTACGTGATCTGCAATTGAATAAGGCGATTACAGTCAGACCAGCAGATAAGGGTGGCCAAGTTGTGGTGATGGATACTACGTTCTATCACTCAGCAATGATAAGGTTATTAAGTGACAAGTTCTATTTAGGGATTGATCTCTCTGTAGTGAGAAGTATGATATTTGAAATAGGGAATGAGCTCCTCGACATGTTCAATGGTAAGATTATTGATAAAGAGTTGTTTGACTATCTTACGATTCCAAACCCGCTTATTCCTGCCATACAAGGTTTTCCAAAGATACATAAAAATGTCAGTGACCCACCCATGAGACCAGTGGTATCAGGACAGGGTTGGGTCACTGAACATATATCTGTATACATAGAGAAACATCTACGCCCTATACTGAATATGAATCCGACCATACTTAGGGATTCAAAACAGTTCTTACTTGAACTTTATGATTGCATGAAGGGTGGGATAAACAGTGATGAACTGGTACTGGTTACGTTTGATATTCAATCACTGTTCACAGTACTACCCAATGATTTGGGCATCACATATGTTAGGCAATATCTACTGGACAATAGCACATTTACACCAAGCCATATAGAACTTTTGACACATTTGTTAAACATTGTACTTGAGAACAATGTTTTTATGTTTGATGAGACAATATACAAACAACAAGCTGGGGTAGCCATGGGTACGCCATGTGCAAACAGCTATGCCAATATGTTCTTGGCATATTGGGAGAATGAAGTGCTATTTAGGACCAATGAATTCACACGATCTATTATATTCTACAAACATTTTGTAGACGATGTGTTTATGCTATGGAGAGGAGATGTTGATTCGTTACATGAATTTCATGGAATGATCAATGGCTTGACCAATTATTTAGTGTTCACTATGTGTTATTCAACACACAGGCTAGATTTTTTAGATTTGTTTATTGAGAAGATGGACAATGGATTGTTGAATACAGGGGTGTATCGGAAGCCATGCCATCGTAATACTATATTATTGAGAGCAAGCATGCATCCCAGTCATATATTTAATAACATAATTAGAGGACAAGGCATGCGCGTCTCTAGGCTTAATGCCACTGAGGCAGGATTTGAAGTAGGCATGCATGACTTGAAAGAGAGATTGAAGGAGAGGGGCTACAGCAATAGAGAGATTGTAAGGCAATTTAATGATATGCATGAGCTCAGGCAGAATAGAGCAGCACCATATTATGGACCTAGAGCTACGTCAGACAATGATATACCAACTGCTAGCAATGTCATCAGGATTTCATTACCATACACTAGTGATAATAGAAATCTTAAGGATATATTCAGTAAACATTGGTCTATATTATGCACAGATGATGGGATTAGGCAGGTGGTAGGGAATGAACCCAGTTTTTTATATAGGAATAAATTAAATTTGAAAAGACTTCTATGCTACTCCAAGAAGGATGAGAAAGGATCTGGGTCCTGTCACACGAAGGCTTGTCGACATTGTAACCAATGTGTTTACATTGATAGCAGTATATTATTTGTACATCCTGATTCCAATATGCAATTTAAAACCCAAGTGGATGCAACATGTACCACCATGAATATTGTATATCTGGCAGTCTGCAAGTTATGCAATGCATTCTATGTGGGAAAAACAAATCGCCAGCTAAAGGATAGGATACGTGAGCATACATATCATATGAGGAAAGGGAATACAAAGAATGCATTGGCCAAACATGTAGTAGAATTAGGAAATACACATACTTTCCTTTTCAGGGTTTTAGAAATAATTGAACCTTGTACTAGAGGTGGAGACATAAGGAACCACACAGAAGATAGGGAAAGTAAATGGATCACAAGACTGAGGGCGGACAGGGGGTCTGGCTTAAATGAAAGAGCTTCAATAAAACCAGCTCTCAAGAAAAGAAGGAACATAAACATTAAACACAGATAGTATAGGGCGCTTTGTTTTTCAAATATTCCGCGTATGAATCACAATATTGGTGTTTTAATTGTACATATTTTGACTGATTGACATATTATGTTTTAACTGCTATATATGTTGAAATAGCTTTTTAGAAGTTTTTTATATATAATTCTTAGCAATTGCTTAAGCATTTTGTAGAAATCAGATGAGTTGATTTATAGTGGCATGTTTTTATGAATGTATGAATTTTAATGATTTTATCATGTGATACAAATTTTCATTTGTTAATTAACAGTTAATTGATTTTTGCTGATTTATTTGTATATATATATATGGGCATTATGGGTAGCAGCATTTTGATTTGAAGAAACTCATTTTGTGAGTGAAAGCGCTCATCAGCTGCAGCATTATATGGTTATCGTGGATTAAAGTCTTTATGTTCAACAAGAAATTCTGGTTCATTGATCTGCTGTGCTCTCTCACTTATCATCAGTTTTTGGTTTATATCTGTAATAGTGTATTGGCATATACTCTTCATATGTTATGTTCATATTGTTTGGGGGGGGTGGAATGTGTGATTGCTATGGTCCATGTTATACTCAGATATGAACACTTCGGAAGCTGTCTACACACACGTATGTTTGTGTGTGTGTGTGTGTGTGTGTGTATATACATATATATATATATATATATATATATATATATATATATATATATATATATATATATATATATATATATATATATATATATGTATATAGATATAATATATAATATATATTATCGCATACGTTTATCTGTACCTCCATAGATGTGTAGATGTTTTTAACCTATATATATATATATATATATATATATATATATATATATATATATATATATATATATATATATATGTAGATCTGTATATTTCGACATGTCTCTATGTATCTCTCTCTCTCTCTATATATATATATATATATATATATATATATATATATATAGATATACACACACACACAAACACATATCTATATATATATATATATATATATATATATATATATATATATAAGCATACACCTTTCATTGGGTACATGGCGGGTTGTCCTATTTCAACGCATTCCTCCCTTTTGTGTTTTAACCTGTCTGCATACACAACTGGCATAGTACATCTCAGGTAGCTTAGTGGTAGGTTACTCTGAGGATGGAGTACATGGTTGCGGGTTCTAATCCTGGAAGGTGTCATTATTTTACCTCTCAAAGTAGGCACTAGTATGGAAAGTGTGAATAACTCACATTTAAGCAGTTGTAAGCAAGTTTGCCCATGGTCTGCGCAATGTTAAGCAAAGGTTAAACCTGTGAAGCGCTTCTCCATTTAACCGTGTTTAAGCGCCGCTTACCGTCGCGCAAACCCGTGGAAACCCACTTACAACTGCTTAAAAGTGCTTTAATCCACCTGCATCTAACAGCCCTTATTCTGGCCCTCAAAATAACTTAACAGCCCTTGCAGTTCTTGAACCCGGGACCATGAACACCACAGTCACAGACTTTACCACTAAGGCATCTGAAATATGTACAAATGTTATGGTGTTTAGAATATACATTTTGCTACAGGCATTCCTGACTACTGAAAACAAATGTGACAGTCAGTTGGTGTACATATGCCTGATACATGCTAATGTTCATATGTTTGTGAAATTAGGTGTTGCAATGTGATATGACAGGGTGTATTATAAATGAGAAAGGTTCTTGTTTTGTGTCCTTTTTATATTGTCCCCATACTCCATGTATACCCCTCCAGTTCACTTATTGAACATCCAACCCAGGCTCCTCTTGATGCATGATTTTATTACCCATCATTCCTCCCCCACCCCAATCTTCACATACACAACAACCATCCCTTCTATGGTGAATTAGGTTAATATTAATAGTTATAATACCAGAGCTGCATGTGTTTTGTATACACTTCAATTCCTTTGGATTGCTTCTGTGTCACGAAGTGTGTTCATAGATGTTTATATATATGGCTATTGATGTAACTTATATCTATGTACAGACATCACTGACATGTAAAGATATATATATATATATATATATATATATATATATATATATATATATTGTATTAATTTGTAACAGCAATACATATGTAGACTTGTATGTGTTGGTTCAGAAACTACAGTACATTACAATGTACTGTACATATGTACACAAAGTGACTGTCACATTTGTGGTCATTACAGTGGAATGCATATGGTATAAGGTGTAGTCTAAAGACATATATACACCTCAGATGGCTTAATTGTAAGTCCCATGACTATAATGTGCATGGTCCAGGGTTCAACACCTGCGATGCTTTAAAAATGTTTTTTACTCCAGAATAAGAAGTTATGTACCTACCATAACGTTCCATGTTAGTTGTCTTCTCTCGCCTTCTTTCTTGCTTGATGGGTTCGGAGCCGATCCTCGGCTCCGACTCGGCACTTGCTTTAGCTCGAGAACTCCTTTTACCAGCTCGAGGCAGCCCCATATCCCATGATGCAAGGCAGTAAGTACCCAGATCTCGTTTGTTGACAAAGGGCAATAACACCAAGCATAAAATACTTCCCAAGGAAGAAGAAACTTACAGATGGAAAAAGGACCAGGTCTGAATGGTCTTTAGCATAATAGTTTCTTATACAAGGTCTGTCCAGGCCAGGGGAAGGAGGGAGGGTCGAAAGAAGGCGAGAAGACAACTAACATGGAACATTATGGTAGGTACATAACTTAATGTTAAGTTGTCAATCTCGCCTTCATTCTTGCTTGATGGGACCGCCCCTAGCACCTCTATCCTGGGTGGCTCAATGGAACAAACTCTTGAGGACTGTAGAGCCAAAACTGGCTCTGTCCCTGGAGGCCAAGTCCAATTTGTAATGGGAAACAAAAGTGTGAGGAGTGGCCCAAGTGGCGCTGCACAAATAGTGTCCAAAGGCAGTCTAGCTTGAAAGGCTGTAGAAGTAGCTAAACTCCTAGTTGAATGTGCTTTAGGTTTTGAGCACAGCTGTTTTCCCCTGATCGTATAAATTTCAGTGATGACCGAAGAAAGCCATCTGGACAAAGTCACTTTAGAAACAGGAAGGCCTTTTTATTATCCATAGGAAACAAAAAGTTGATCAGATTTTCTAAATTTTTTGTTCTGTCCAAATAATATCTAAGCTGACGGTGGACGTCAAGATAATGTAGCTTTTGTTCAGCTCTATCTGAATAGTTAGGAAAAAATACAGGAGATCAATGGATTGATTCAGATTGTTTTTGAAGCGACCTTAGGTAAAAGGATGGATTAGTTCTCAAAGATACTCTGTCTTTGTGAAAAATCAAATAGGGGGTCGAACCGAAGAGCATGAAGTTCAGACACCCTCCTGGCAGATGTAATAGCCACTAGGAATAACGTTTTCCAAGAAAGATATTTTAGGAACAAGAAACAGCTGGCTCAAGGGGAAGAATCAAGGATGTCAGCACTAAATTTAGATCCCACTGAGGAGGAGGATTCCTGATTGGAGGCTTTAGTAGGAAAATTCCTTTCAAAAAGGCCCTGCAGAGCCTATGGGACATAATATTATGATCTGCTATCCCGACATGAAAATTAGAAATAGCAGCCAACTGAACTCTGACTGTGGAAGAAGAGGAGCCTGCATGAAAAATCTCTGCTAAGAAGTCCAGAACTGCCTGAACAGGGGCAGTAAAGGATGAATATTTTGGGCCTTAGCCCAATAAGAGAAACGTTTCCATTTGCTTGTGTAAATCCTCCTGGTAGAGGATTTTAGTGAAGCTACTATGATATCTCTAACTGGGTTAGAGATCAAAGGAAGCCTGGCTAAGGAAGGAAGTGGAGCAACCATGCTGTGAGGTTGAGAGAAGGGATTGACCGGTGCAGCTGACCGGATTGGTGAATCAGTAGATCTGGCACTGGGTCCAGATGCCACGGCTGCACCAAAAGGTGATGATGGAGGAACGGGAACCAAACTTGTCGAGGCCAGTAAGGGGCAATGAGAATCAATTTGGCTCTCAAAACGGTAGCTTTCTGGATCACCTGAGGGATCAGAGGAAATGGAGGGAAGGCATAAAGAAGTCCCTGGGGCCAATCCTGGGTCAGAGCGTCTCGGGGGGATGGCCTGATAGAGGGAAGAGGCTGAAGAAGTCTGGACATTTGCTGTTTTGGGGAGTAGCAAAAGATCGCAACATGGCGACCCCATTCCAGAAAAATCTCTTCCGCTATGGATTGCTTGAGAGACCACTCGTGAGGCATGAGAATAGCTCTGCTCAATCTGTCCGCTATAATGTTGGTTTTCCCAGGGATATGCGTTGCTACCAGAAACCGATGAGAGGAGATCGCCCATTGCCAAAGTCTGAGCGCTTCGACACAAGGGGTAGGACTTGGTTCCGCCCTGTTTGTTGATATACCAAACTACAGACATGTTGTCTGTGTGGACTGCAATTGTCCCTACGGGAAGAAAGTCGTTGAGGGCTTGCAACGTTAAAAGCACTGCTCTCATCTCTAGGACATTTATGTGCAGATCGTACTCGAGCGGTTGCCACGCCCCATGAACCATCCTGCCCTGATAATGACCCCCCCCACCCGATCAGGGAGGCATCCGTGGTGACAGTGGCTATCGGGGACGGAGATACAAAGCACCTGCCTTGGTGAACCTGAGACGATGTGATCCACCAAGCAAGATGTTCTTTGCATGTTTGTGTCACCAGAATCTGGTGACGCATTGGGAGTTGCTGGTATGACCACTGTGTGAACAGCATCCACTGAAGGAGGCATGTAGAATCGAGCCAGGGGAAGAACAGTAATGGCCGCAGCCATGAGACCTAATACCTTTAGAACCATTCTGGCCTGTACTTTCTTGCTGGCCAGAATGATCCTGACATGAGTCTGAATGTCTGAAACTCTTTGTTCTGTAAGGGTAGCTGACATCCGAACAGTGTTTAAGTTTGCGCCTGTGAAGGTAATAGACTGGCAGGGCGATAAGGATGACTTTTCGAAGTTGACTGAGATGCCCAAATGAGAACAAAGGTCTATTGTGTAATCCCTGGCTTGTATAAGCTGATGCCTGGTGGTGGCTGACAGGAGCCAGTCGTCGAGATACGGAAACACCTGGAATCCTTGGCGTCTCAGGTGAGCCGTGACCACTGCCATGCATTTGGTGAACACTCTGGGGGCTGTAGTGAGACCAAAGGGCAGGGCTCTGAACTGGAAATGACTGGACCCCAGCCGCGGAGAAATCTCCTGGAGCGTCTGTGAATTTTGATGTGATAGCACGCATCCTGAAGATCTATTGAGCACATCCAGTTGTCCTTCTGTAAGAAGGGCAGAATTGACTGAAGAGTGACCATTCGAATCTTGTCTTCCTGACAGACTTGTTGAGTCTGCTGAGATCCAATATTGGTCTCCAGTCTCCCGTCTTTTGGGGACCAAAAGAACCTTGAAGTAGATTCCGGCTCTGAATGGTCTATTGTAACTGGCTGAATGGCTCTTTTTGCAGTAGTTTTGATTTCTAACTCTGCAATGTCCCTTAGACCGGGTGGTACATCTGGAAGGGAACTTGAGGGAAGGGACTTTCCTCGAAAGGAATTATGTAACCCTTGGATATGATCGACTGTACCCATCTGTCTTGAGTGAGGGAATGCCAGGCTTCTGGGTACAGTGATAATCTTCCCGAATGCCTCCAAGGAGGGACAGCCGGGCAACACCTCAGGGATGCTGAAAGGGCTTATCAGAGAGGCTCCCTGTTTCCCTGGTTCTTGGACCCCTCTGCCTCTAGAGCGTCTGTTGTTGTTACCCCTCTGCCTCTAGGGGTAAACTGACCACGTGAATCTGGCGTGACTCCTTGGGATTTACGGAACCACATCTTCCCACCCTTCTGTCCTTTGGGATAAGGCCTAGAAGGGGTGGAAACACGCACTCCAACAGCAGAAAGAGTCTTGCCGTCCTGCTCACACCTGGTCAAGGTCTCCTTCACCTGAGGGCCAAACAAAGCTGACCCATCAAAGGGAGAATTTGTGAAGGACGCCTTAAAGGGATTCGCAAAATCACATAGCCGCATCCAGGCTTGGCGTCTAAGAGCCACACCTGTGCCTGCGGCTCTACTCCATCCGCAGCATAAGATATTAGCCGCATGGAGGAGTTAGCAATGGAATTGAGGGTTCCTAGCTGTGAAGCAATCTTTCTTGAGCCCCTGCAGCTGTAGGATCCTGAACTACTTCTCCCAGCTCCTTCAGGATATCTCTCTGGAGTCTGGTGAAGTGACAAAGATAATTCAGCGACGCATAGCAAAGGTCGCTGAGGAAAACATCTGCTTGCCGTACCTATCCATGGTCCTAGAGTCCTTATTAGGAGGATGGACGGCACGGAAGGATCTGCAAGTTCCTTTTGGTGGCCGCAGCCACCACCATGGCATCAGCGGGGACACCCTTGGTTAGGAATTGTTTGTCACTGGGGCAGTGATAAATTTAGAAGGCCTCCTAGGGACTGGCTCTACAGAGTCAGGAGCTGTCCACGCCTTTGCAATAACCTGCATAAGGGGTCGAAGGCGGAGACACCCAGGAGGTGGAGGGCCGAGATCCAAACGCCTCTAGGTATACTGACTCATCCTCAGAGGGATTGTTGGTGGGCCAGTTTCCTCTGTTTGAGAAGTTCTAGGATGTCTGAAAAGGAGACATCCTCAGAGGGGATCTAGGGGATCCCTCTGACTCATCAAAGTCAGTATCCAAGTGACAGACTCGGGAGTCTACATGCTTCCTCTTACAAGTCCTCTTCCTAGGAGGATCTCCCGAAACATCAGGAGAATCCTCGGAAGAGGGGAAATTCCCAATGGGGAAACCTGAGGCGGAGGATCTCTGGGTCCTGTAGCAAGAGAAGTGGCAGAGATGTCAACAGGTACCATAGAGGGAGGAGCTACGGGAACAGACTGCTGACTGATACCAGTGGCCAGTACACTCTTCATCACCTCGAATGCTCCCTCCCAGGCAGGTCCGAGAGAACCCGCTCGAAGAGCTAGGAACTCCAGGAACCACCGAAAAGGAAGTCTCGAGGCAGATGTCGGAGCCGAGCTCACCAAGGCCGAGGCTCCAAGGGAAGAGCGGGCTCGGACAAGGGTCGATGCCACTCACCCCTCGGAGGAGACCATGGAAGCCCGACCACGAATCCCTCTAAGGAAGAGGAGATAAGAGTAGGGGCTGAAGGAACAGAAGGGGGTATCCGTCCTCCAGCCGTAGCAGTAACCATGCCCGAAGACTCCAACTCCAAGCTCTGGGGTAGAGTTGAAGGAGGAACTGTAACGGGGTGTGGACCAACAGTCGTCTGCTGAGACGGACTGTGTAGCATTTGGGCCAGTACCTGTGACTTGAGTAATCTACTGACCACTCTCTCTAGGTCATGATCTGACAACCTGGATGACCTTGAAGATCGGCTCCGATGGCTCCGTTCCGATAGAAGAGGCGGCCGAGCCGAAAGTATCGGCTCCAAGGAAGGACACCTCGCCCTCTTCCGGGAAGGGGCCATCGGACCCGATACTACAGATCCTGTCGGCACCGACTTCGGAGCCGACAGAACGTCTCGATGTATCGGCTCCAGCGGAGCCGATACAGCTAAAATAACGGTGTCGGCCGATCGAGCCGACACCGATGCCTGTGCCACATGGGTGTCGGAGCCGATCGGAGCCGACATCGAAGTGGTCAAAACAGATCCGGCACCGATAGCCATCGGCCAAAGCTTTGGATCAGAATCGGCTCCAGCCGGAGCGATCTCGACTCAATACGGTCGGAGCCGAGGCCGCAGGCTTAGAAACAGAAGCCTGGGCCTTGGCAGTTTTAGTTGATTTTGTGGAGCCGACTTAGCCGGAGAGCCCTCCGGCTTAAGAAGACCCCTGAGAATCAACTTGTTACGTCTCTCCTGCAGGACTCTCTGGCTGAAGGAGTGACAAATAGCACAGGAGTCCTGCAGGTGAAGAGGGCCCAAACAATACAGGCAAAGTGTGACCGTCTGTCAGAGACATCTTCTGACAGCACGAGTCACACTTCTTAAAACCTGAAACCCTCTCCTTAGACATGGTGCCGAAACACAACACACACAGGCACACCAGTCAAAATTAAATTAAACAAAATACCAAGAGGTATTTTATAAAAAACACCAACACACACACCCTAACAGGGGATGGGATAGGAAAATTGACTAACAAAAATTAAAAGAGACAGGGATTTCTGTCAGAAAAAGGGTAGAAATAAATTTAAACTATCAAAAAATTAGTTTTAAACTAAAAGGGGCTTGAAATATCACAAATGTGAACTACTTACCAGGAGCTGGTAAAGAGAAGACCTCCCAAGCGAAGCGGCAAACGAGATCTGGGTACTTACTGTCTTGCATCATAGGATATGGGGCTGCCTCGAGCTGGTAAAAGGAGTTCTCGAGCTAAAGCAAGTGCCGAGTCGGAGCCGAGGATCGGCTCCGAACCCATCAAGCAAGAATGAAGGCGAGATTGACAACTTAACATTAAGGCTCATTTAAGCAGTTGTACGCATTTTTAAAAGTGTTTGTGTGACATTATAGCAGCAGTTAAACAAACGTTGTAACGTATAACCTGTGCGAGCAAACATGGCCACATCCGCTAACTACTCCAGATATATACATTTCAGTGAAGTAACATCTCACTATGTGCTTACATAACATTACATTCTCTGTTGACTTTACTCTCCAGCACACATGGGTTTATATGGGTGTTTTGAATGTTTATTATAAAGACGATTACTACCTATATATGCAAGCTGTGGTTAAGGTATACATTTTACCATGATAAACATCCCAGACTTTATTGGGATTGGGACCTCGAATGCACAGATACTATGCAGATGCTGTAACCATTACACTACTGACATTAACGTTGCTTCCACCTGTTTCCTATTTAGATGATTTCTATGTGTAAGCTAGGCTAAGCAAAGGGCGGAGGCCCCAAATCCACTGAACTTCACTTACTCTTGAAATAACAACATATAACAAATGTAATGTGAGACAATAAATTACATTCCTAACTACATTAGGCATAGCCCCTCACTGACACATTTTAAGGGAAACCTTGTGTGAATGGCTAACAGAATATACACCCCTGGGATCATGTGTCCCAGAACCATACAGCCAGGGGGTGGGGGAGCCTGTCCAGTTTGATAGCTGCGAGACCTGTTGGGAAAACTGAATGGTGCTGAATTGTCACATTAACATGCCCTCTTTAGATCACGTAGTGCCCCTATCACCCTCTACCACAGTCTTCAACAGCTTCTGGCAACTCTGCCTGGAATTGCTTCATTGGCTATGCTTGACAGAGGCTCAGTTACTTCATCAGTGGTGCGGAGAAAGCCAACACACTGTAGCTATGCTTCTAATTGCCCTTGGGTAGACAGGTAGTAGGCTATCTGTGAACCTCTAAAGTGCAGGCCATCACAGCCATAATATGTGAATAAACAGAATTTCAGATCACAATATACAGTGAGAATTCACCATGTAGTCAGGAAACAGTTAACTATAGCAAGAACATACAGAACACTGATACTTAGTCACTCCAAATGCCTATGTTGGAAGCTAGAGGACTTGTATAAGTTTAAGGCTTTCTATTGCTTACCAGTAGGTTACCTACAAGTGAGATGAGAAACAAGCACAGATGGGAAACATGCATGCAACAATACCATACCGGCTTATGTGTCAGCCTTAGGCTTTGGAATACTGGCCAAGGCTATTGACGGCCCCATGGTGCCTTTTTTAGGAGAGTCTCAAAGGTGAATACCAGCTCTGTAAATAGCACAATAGCAGAATCAATGAGGGTTATGCTACTCAATACCAGGGGTTGTGATCACAACATGCATGCACTCACAGCTCTCCTCAGGATGGACAACGTCAACATCTGTGCAGTAACAGACCTGTATTAAGGCTCCTGTGAGCACACCAGCACTACCAGACTACAACCCATACCACATATTTCAGCCACAGAACATGGACTGACACAGACATGGAGGGGGTGTATCCATATTCATCAGGGATACCTATACCTCCAGGTTAATAGGGCAGCATGATACCTCTGAGATAATCCATGTGCAGCTAACATCAGCCACAACTGCAATGTAAACTGTGGCCTGCTACAGATCACCCTCCATGACCCAGGACCACCACTACACCTACATGGAGACAGTGGAGAACATGACAGTCCTAATACACCCCTGGCATTGGTCGATGTCAACTACTCTACCATTAACTGGGAAACTTACTCAAGTACTCACTTCCAGGCCCAGTGCTTCCTGAAATTTATCACCTCATATGCTCTGTATCAGGTGGTAACCTCCCTAACAAGGGGTGGAAACATACTAGAAGTGGTCATCACCAACATGGGTAACAGGTGCACCACAGCAGAGGTTAAATGGTCACTGGTTAGATCTGACCATGAACTATTCACTGTTTCCACACCCAAACATCTCCCCCACCCATGGAAACCACAGTGTATACCTTTCCTACAGCTAAATTTACACTACTAGAGACAGGGATGGGGGGTTTCCAGCCCCCACGCTAAGAGGAAATGCTGCTCAAGATACAGACAGATTTACAAATGCAGTATATAAGCACCTACACGTATGTATGGATCGTGCCATCACTGGTAAACCAAGACCCACTCCTCCTAGACAAGGACAGCAGTCTTGTGGACCCCTGCAATAAACAGGCTATACTACAGAAGTAGGACAGTGTTCCAGACAAACAGCAAATACCATGAAGGGCAGACATCTGTGACCACTATTAGTATGATACGTAGGTCCCTCATGAAATCATCCAAGGCTAACATCAGCAGGAAAATACGCAAGGATTCGAAAGATAACCACAAAGCCTTCTTTAAATATGTCAAGGATCTAAGTGGTGACACACAGATTTGCACTGTGCTGGTTAAATATAGCACAATATATGCTGACCCTACTGATATTACCAACATCCTTGCAGATACATTCAGTGCATACTTCACCCCCTAAAGAGCCCACAACACTACCCGAAAGGTACAGTATCCCACACATCAGAGACACGCAGGTGGAAATGGCCCTCTCTAACAGCAGAACACAGCATCAATGGAGGCAGATGTTGTCCCAGAATGCATCCTGCAAACAGTACAAGACAACCTGACCCCCCCCACCTAATTAAGATTTCCAACCTCAGCCTCTCCACAGGCTACGTGCCCATACAATGGTGCATGGCAACGGTTATTCCACTCCATCAATGTGGAATTACAACTAACCATGGTAACTACCACCCCATAAGTCTGACTAGCCTGGTCTGCAATGGTATGGAGTGCATCCTAATGGCACTCATTAACAAAGACATTGGTAACCTCCAAACACGTGACCCAACCCAGGTCAGCTTGGTTGAATGCAGTTCATGCCTACTGAGCCTGTTTGATGTCTTACATACAGTCACCAAGACATTAGATGAGGGGAGAGGTGGGTCACACATACTACCTGGACCTCGCCAAGGCTTTTGACACCATGCCCCACTCAGGTATTATTGATAAACACACCAGCCTGTACATACACCCATACATCACAGGTTGGGTTGCCAACGGGCTTACACACAGAACCCACATGGTATGACTAGCGGTCTCCAGGTCCAAGTCTTGACCAGTCACGACTGGTGTCCCACAGGACTCAGTCCTGGGAGCCCTACTATTTGGCATATGCTTCTCAAAGGTACAGGCAAACACAGGTGGACTACGGCAGACCATGTTTGGCAATGACTGTGAACTGGGAGCCATGATTGATAGTCCAGCTGACACAGACATCACTCAAGGGGCCTCACAGAGACTGACACAGGGTGTCAAAGTCAGGGCCTCCAGCCAAGTGCCACTAACTACATGGTCATTCAATTGTGAAATATTAAGCACCCACATATTAACACATAAGTGGCAGCCACTTTAATACGGACGAGGTAATGGGGTATCTGGGGACTAAGGTAGATAGTGATCTCTCTTTTGACAATCATATCTCCAAAGTAGTTAGGACATCTTTCTATGTAGGCCATCTGATTACTAAAGGGTTCCAATCACTCATCAGTCCCATCATAGGGTATAATAACCCATTTGGGATGTACCTCAGAAGACACTTCCAACAGCTGGAAGGTCCACAAATGTACCTTGCCAAGGGGATTACTGGCCTCAAACATATACCCTATGCAACCAGACTGAATAAACTCATGCTTTACTCAGTGGCATCTTGTTTACCCAGAGATAATCTCTGCTGACCAACACAGCCATGTCGAACTCAGGCTTAATGGATATGCTCCACCTATGGGAATCCATGTCACAGTGAGCCACACACTGTAGTGAGCTGAACCTTGCCACAACAATAGCTGGAAGATGCTGGAGGGATGGATTCCTGTCACAGACACTCCCCATACTTTGGAACAACATCCCTAACTACATTATACAGTGCCCTTCACTAACACTCTTCAAGAGAAACCTTGAAGAGTGGATGGGGAATAGTAGATATATCCCAGGGATCCCGCCATTGGCTCTGTTCCACAGAGGGACATTTAATGAATCAATGAGGTGGCAAAAGCTGACACATTTTGGCTAGGCTTATGAATTGCCTCTGGCAGTTGGCCAAGAACCTACCTATGAACCTATACATACAGTATCAGCACATGCTGATAGCTTAATTTACTGTTCAGGTGTTGACTTACCTTATGCCAATGGCAGTTGTGTGTGTAATAGTTGAGGGCTGCCTACACTGTCAGTGTGTGTGCTATATGTTCCCTCTTTGCCAAGGCATGGGCATACTGGGCAAGCCTCTGTCTGCCTACTGGGGCTGACTCAGGGTGTTCGTGGTCTGAGTACCTCGGTGCTTGTGGGGCCCTTGGCAATGGTGGTGGGCTGTGAGGGCCTTCACCATTCTGTCCCTGCTGCAGCTGTTTCCATAGGATCATATTGTGTAGCATGGCACATACTATGAAGATGTGGGCACACGTGCCTGGAGAGTACTGCAAGGCTCCACCAGATATGTCCAAGCAAGAGAACCATGATTTCAGCATCCTAAACACATGCTCTATGATGGTTCTGGTTTGTGCATGTGCCTCATTATGTCATTCCTGCATGGGTGTATGTACATTTCTGATGGGAGTCATCATCCACTGTTCCAGTGCATAGCCAGCATCCCCCACTAGGTGGCCATTTGGGATGTCCTCCGTGGCAAATAACTGATACAGCTGTGAGGCATGCCAGATGTGGGAGTTGTGATAGCTTCCAGGGCTGCCAGCACACACATCCATGATAATGCCCTGGGCATTGCACATGACCTGGCAGTTGATGGAGGGGTATCTCATGTGGTTTATGTAGCACCTACCCTGCTCACCGGGTGGTGACTTGATGTGTATGTGCATGCAGTCTGTTGCACCCAGTACCTCAGGGTATTCTGCTATATGGTGGAAGAGACGCTTATTGCTGGCCAACTCCTCCTGCGTTTGGGGGAAGTATATGTGCTCATTGGCATGTGTTAACATGGCATCCAGGAACTGGTGTAGTACCCTGGATGCTGATGCCTGTGAGATCCCCATGATATCCCCAGTTGGTCTTTGAAAGGTACCTGTAGCAAGCATTCTTAGGATTACACATACCTTCATATCCACTGGGATGGGTTCCCCTCTGTTTGTTCTGGCTCTGAGGCATGGCCGGCACAGCTCCACAAGTTGCTGTAGGATGTCCCTGTCCACCCTGTAATGCTCTACTATCTAAAGATCATGTAGCCCCTGGTAGGTTACCCTGGGTCTGAACACTCTCGTCCTTCTCTGGTGCCTGAAGTGGTCATGTGCATCATCCTCCACACCACCTTCAGTCTCCAACACCTGCTGGTGGATCAAAGCTATGGCAGCCCCTAACATGTACATACTAAAAGTTCCCCGTCTGTATACACCACTGGTGCAGAGTGTATGGGAATACACAAATGTGTGTGAGGTGCTTTCACACTTTATACTATTGTGCAATGGATGCTGCTGATGTCATTGGGTGTGTATGAGCTATTCCACCTGCAGAGTATCTTAATTATGGGTTTTACAATGAGTACTGCAAGTGTGGGGCCTTTACTGTGGAGTTATGCTTGCCTGCCTTGATTAATCTGTTGCCCTTTAATTCACTTTTAAACTTGGATCCCCTCCCATTATCAGGCATGCATCCACCTGCCATCTTTCTTGTTTTGTACTTTCCCTATTCAGTCATGGCAAAATGTGCCTTGTAGCTGATATACTGCAAATCGGCTTTGTTCTCCTTCAGCACTTTACTGCTTTCTTTGCAGTACAGCCCCTCCCCTTTCCTGTTCTGCAGGTAGCTGCTTGCAGCCTTGTTAGCTGTTGTCAATGGCCCACTGTAGGCTGCTAGGTGTTAATTAGTCATTTGTACTCCAATTTCCCTGCTGCAGCATTTCCTTATTTCTTTCCTATATCCTTCCTGTTTCAACTGCAGTGCGTGCCGCGCAAACCCGTTTATCGGGTTTATATGCGTTTTCATCTCCGTTCACATGCATACTCGGTTACCTTGTGTACTCTCAGCTAAGCAAAGCTATGGCCAGTTCAACACACCCCTATCCTGTAGCTTTGCCTATCTAGGGGCAAACTGGTTTAGCAATGCTCCAATATGCTTACAGCAATGGTGACACACCCCTCTCTTGATGTCATCTTTATCTCAAGGGCACACCTCGGTGTTATAACGCTACACTGTGAGGTGCATCCTTACACCAGTGGGGAATCTGTGATTCATTATTACTCCTCTCATTTGCATGGCATTGCCTACTAATTCCTAGCTACCGTGCATAACACTGTCACAGCCTCTTAGCAACCCTTGCGCCATAGTATGGTGTAGCATGCCTGCCATTGACTATTATTGGGAAATCATGATATGTGTTACATTGCAGTTTTATTCTATATTTTTATATTTTCCTTGTGATCCCCTTTGAACACCACTGCCCTGCGCATCCACATCGCAATAGTGCAACTATATATATTAAATGTTAATTTTATATTTTGTATATGTTTTGTTATGCCAATGGCTATATATTTAGCCACTGGCATATATTAACAATATAATACATGTGTTTGGTCGGCTGTCATGGCTCAGATTTTATGTTTGCAAAAATGAAAACCGTTTTCTATGGTTTACATTTCTGCATGCTTACACTACGCCTGCATCACTTTCTGGATCACTACTTACCTTCATTTGCATGCTACACTGCTGCACATGGGGTAATTAGCATACAGGGCCCAGGAGTTGTGCAGGGTAGCGTATGCAGGTAGTGCACGTGGAAACAGGTCATACCTGGATTGCTCGGCGGCCATATATGGTGTTAGAACGCCAACGCTATGCCTACACCTGGTGCAAGCTTTATGAATCTCAGGGAATGTCTTAAAGATAAACAGTACATCTGGTCTATATTACTGCAACTCTATGCGTACTGACCTAATCTGTTTTCTCGAGACATAGAATAACTGCTGGACAAAATCCAGTTCCCTGGAACAGTATGCCGATAATTTGCTTTTTAGCATCATATTCCATTTCAAATTGCCAGCAAGATACTGTTTTTTTTTCTCGTAAGTAAAATAGCAAGTGCAGCCAAACAAAAACTGAAGTTATGAAGTCACTGGTTCAGTACTTTATTTCTACAGGAGCTCAACAAATTCCATATCTCACATTTCTACTATTCAATCTGTACCACGCTCAGTTACCCTCAGGCAACTCCTTTTTTGGCCCTGCAGTGGATCTCTAACTTTGCAGAAATAGTAACTCCCTTTTTAAAATTGTTAAAAAGGCTGCTTCAGGGCCACTACCCTGACAACAACAACATGAATAGGCAGTTTCTTATTTACTACCATTTGATTACCAGGAAAGTCTGATTAGGTAGAAGCCCATTTTCAATGGAGGCACAGAGGGAAAAGCTCCAAAGTATTACAAAACAGCAAATACAGTTTTCATATTATGTCGAATTTGGTATAATTATTTAAACATTGATTAAGAATAGACAATGAAGCCATTTTAGCAAGTTTCTAAAGAAATTAAAGGTAAGTTAGTATAATACAAACAGGAATTGCAATATGAAGGAGAGAAAAGCAGGCTTATGGTATATTTAGAGAGAAAGTCAAGAAAGAGAAATTCATGGAAGTGAGTGAGGAAAAGAGAGTAAAGAGATGTAAGGAATGAATAGGTATTTATCCACATTAAGGGGTATAGTTTATTCTGGTAAGGATCAAAAAAAGGGCTACCTTTTTCAAGGAAGTCTTTCAAACTGGTTTTGAAGGATGGGAGGGAGGGTATTGTCCTGATGGAGAGAGAAGAGTTCCAGGCCTTAGCAACGTGGTACAAGTACAGACAATGCCCAGCATATTTAATAGGTTTGTAGACCAAGAGGAGTTTTTGCCCTTGGAGTACTAGATCTGTTGCATGCACAACAAAATAGCATTAGGATTATTAGCACAATGCAGAAGTGACAGTTTTAGATGGTGTCTCATTTCATCACCAAATGAGACCCCCCACAGATGCTGCCCTCTCATTGCCTTATGGTAGCTACTACTGTTTGATTCCATCACTGACATGGGATCTGCTCTCACTCTCTAGCATGAAAGTTTCACAGCAATTCTACATTCAGTAGAAGCCCTTTTATTGAAAGCTAAAAGCCCAGGATTTGACAGCTGTGCATTTGTCCACATATAAATGTACACTGTTAATTTTTAAAATGGTATACTTATTATACACACACTAATAAGAGCCCCCTGCCTGTGGTTGTTGTCAACCATGTGCTTCTTCCTAGACCTGAAGACATTCTGATGCAGAATCCAAATCATCCTGTTTGTGGATGGTCCATGCATTTGGAGAGATGAGTTGCTTGGAGCAGCACTTGCAGTGCATACTGTAGACTAGGTTTTGTTGATTGAGCAATTTGTGCAAGCACACTTTGCAGAATTAATAGTAATTACTGAAGTAATGTAAACTAACTGAAGGAAAGACCGGGAATATTAGTGATGGATAGCATAACGGTTAAAGTGTTTACTTCGCAGACACAAGATACAGAGTTTGCTTCTCATAAAAGAAGACATTATTGATATAGTGCACAAGGGCAGGTAGTGTAGTACTTACCTATGAACAAGTTCTAGATATGTTTTTCATCAATCTGGCTTTCTAATAAAACTCATTTTGTTACCCATAGAACTAGGCATTAAAACATTCACTCATAATCAATGTTTCAAAAGTAAATGCTTAAGCTGATATAAAGCCTAAACAAGCTGCACTGTATAATTCTGTCAAGGCTTTTCCTTCTTAGAGCCATTAAAAACTGAAAAATGTTCTGTCTCATTTCAAAAATGTTGAATTTTGAAATGGTAACGTGACAGTTGCTGCTATGCTCCAGACTGATTTTGGCTCCTTTTGGATGAATGGCTTGTGGCCCCACATTTTTATTTCAGTTGTTTTGAGCTTACCATTTGCCATCACATTTTTGGGGAAAATGCTTTCAGGCAAATTTTAACTGACATTTCCAATGTCATCCAGCATACTATAAAGGGAATGAATTAGGAGAGCTGCATAAGCTTATTGGACAAATCACTCAGCTGGTGGGGCTTCTAACCCCGATTAGCCAATCTCTGCTTCAGCAAGCTTCAGGAATGTACTTGCCTGGCAACCAGGAAGTTAATTTACTTTCAGCTTCAAAGGAAGGAAAGACACACAAAAGTGGTTCCACGACTAACGCTGCTGTTAATTTGGACATTTCATTTCATCCTCATTTGAGTCTGGATGGTTTTCCTAACATCCTTTTGGCTGGAGAAAACAACAATACTAACTCTCGTACGAACACAGGGTTTGGAAATGGACATAATGGTCAACCTTCTCGTTTAGACGAGGCATGGTTACCAGGTACATAGAGACATTTTCAAGACATTTTAAATTACAGGATGGATTTTAACAACACCACCAAGATTGTAACTGATAATGAAACCTATGCTAACAAGATTTGTACACTAGATAATTTACTTTATACATACAAAGCATGGGAGATTGACAATGCTTATTTAAGATGCTGTTTAGAATTAAAAATAGTTCCTAAGGGTTTGAGGGTTAGTAAATACCCTAATAATGTCAGAGAAGATTCTCAGTTTCACCACAATCTCATCATGACGTTCGATAGATGTGGTGCAGACATTATGAAGGCTATTATTAAGAATAATCAGTTTGAAATGGAAAATTTGTATAAAGAAATTGATGTTTTGAATAATAACATTATTAACAATTTATTATTTAGTGTAGATACCAAGAAGGCGAAGTACAGTGATATGTTGAACAACATTGAATCAAGGTGTAAAAAAACACAGGATAGAAAGTTCATTAAAATTGAGAGGGATATTAATGAATATGCTAATAAGATACATTATCCCAAACCAAAACCTTTTAATGGTAACAGTACCTTCCATGGGGGGATTACACGACAAAATGGACACACAGGGACAACATGGAATACAACGACAACGAAAATTTAAACTTTCAGGACCCTTCCCAGTACCCACCCCTGAGGAGGTCAGAGAGGTTGAGAGAGAAGGGGATGGTGAATTACAGTTATGGAAATCAAGTACAGAAAGGGTGGGGTGCCCAGTGGAGAACCCACTGGAGGTAGATCATGATGATAAAATCCAACAGGATGGAGTTATTTGTACCTATAAAGGTTTTAATATTTTTAATTATACTAACATTGCCCTCTCTAAAGAACATTTTTCTTTATTTTCTAAGGGTTTTACTTTTATACCAAGGGTAAAGAGTAATTTGGTGAATTTGTTAATCAAATTTAAATTGTTTATTAGACAAAAAAATTGAGTTATTTTTTAATGGACAGAAAAAGAATAGTGACACTGTTCTATACAAGAAAAGTTTATTCAATCCTCCCTTGCATCCTCAGCCAAAAAATGTTGAGCAAATGGTTGAGAAGGAGTTGAGGGACATACTAAAACATAACAAAGTTATTCCAAATATAACTAACGTCGAGAAGGATATACTGTATGATTTTTAGGGACAAACGGAATCTTAGAACTATGAAACCTGATAAGGGTGGGGGGACTGTTCTGATGGACCAGATTTGTTATGAGAGTAAAATGTTTGAATTGTTAAATGATGACGAGACTTATGCTTGTGTTTCCTTGAACAAAGTTAATTTAGCTTATAAAAAGATTTACATATGTTTAAATGACTTTGTGATGGAGGGGCTCATAGATTTTGAGACTTATAATTTTTTTACATGTAGATAAGCCTAGGGTGCCCTCCATCTTTGGCATTCCCAAGGTACACAAAAACCTTGATGACTCCCCACTTAGACCTATTGTTTCGGCTGAGGGGTCAGTGACAGCTCCCCTGGCAAAATATATAGATCACCATTTGAAAAACATAGTTTTTAAAAATCAGAATATCCTTAGAGATTCTTGGGATTTCTTAAGATGTATTCAAAATAATTATGCTTTTAATACAAAAACTTTTATCACTTTAGATGTGGTCGACCTGTTCACTTGTATTCCTCATGATTTATTACTTAGTTGGTTTGAGGAATTTTTAGCGGATTGTACAGATTTATCTACAAATGTATTCCGTACTTGTTTAATATTAACGGATTTAGTTTTAAAAAACAATTTTTTTTCTTTCAAGGAGAGTATTACAAACAATTAAAGGCGTAGCAATGGGGGCTCATTGTGCCCCCACCTACGCCAATATTATACTCCTATATTGGGAAAATAAATATGTTTTAGAATCAGATTTTAGGCAATATTGGAACCTTTATGTGCGGTTTTTGGACATTTGTTTGTTCTGAAATGGTACTGACCATGAATTTTCAAAATTTATTGATTATATTTCCTCCACCACAAATTTTCTTAGATTTACACATCAGGTTAATCGTGAAGAGTTAGTTTATCTTGATGTTAATATTCAAAAGACCAATAATGGTTACAAATCTAGAATATACAGAAAATAGACTTTCTCCAATTCGTACCTTCACTACACTAGTGCACATCCACCACATCAGAAAAGAGGTGTAGTGAAGGGGCAACTGGTTCGGGCCAGTTGAATGACCTCAGAAAGTTCTGATTTTAAGGCAGAATGTGATTTCATACTGGCAATGTTCCAGGATAGAGGTTATCCCAGTGCACTTTTGTTGGATGTTTTGAAATAAGTATGTGAAGGCAGAGAAGGTAGGTTTGCCCCAATTTTAGGTAAACTGGATGTAGTCAACACTAATAACAACAATAACATGACTACTGGAGAGAGATTATTTAAATCAGTTTTGACTATTACCTATAGTGGTGAATCATACCTGATCAAACAATTTATTGATAAAGAATGGAAGAAATTTTCTGCATTGTCAGATTTAGGTATTATATTTGATAAACCTTTACAATGTGTATATAAAAAAGGTTGGAACATCAAGAATATTTTAGAGGGTGGTGCACACAATAATAAGCTTAGACCTTTTCAAAACATCAAAATGGTACTCACAGGTATGGGCACTGTAGCCAATGCAGTTATGTTTTTACAGGGGAAACTTTATACTTGAAGGTTAGAGGTAGAGATATATCTACCAGGGGCTATGCAAATTGTGATACAACTGGGGTAATATATATTGTTACTTGTGGGACCTGTGATTCATTTTATGTAAGCAAGATGGAAAGAGAATTTAGACAGAGGATATATGAGCATTTATATGAGATAAGGAAAAAGAACAAAAGTAATGCTCTATATAGACATCTTCTATCTTTACCACAAGCAATGTATCAATTTTTTGTTATTGAAGTGGTCCCCATTGACCCCCAGAGGTGGCCCCTGGGAAAATATGATTGAATACAGAGAACTGTACTGGCAAATAACTTTGGATGCATGCACCAGTCCAGGTTTAAATTATATGCTATCCATCAAACCAGTCCTTAAATTGAGGGCTGCAAAACTATAGTAACTTCAACAACAATCAATTCAAGTTGTTTAAATTGGTATATACCCATTGTTATCCACTAGAGGGTGTAGGATGGTTCATTCAATTTTAAATACATTTTAAATATATATATATATATATATATATTTATACTTATTTTTATAATTCTTATTTAATGAAAACTGTTTTTTAAAGAATTTTAAAGTTTCTGACATGTTTTTATTAATGTATTTTGTGATTTAAGATATTCAGTATTTTTTCACTATTTAAAATGATTGCACCTTTATTCACTACATGATTGGTTCATTTTAATTAGGATAGCTATTTATTAACACCTAATGTGTTCTCAGTATGTCATCTGATGAAGTTATTTGGTGACGAAAACATATAAGGAATTCTGGAGCGTTAATGTGTTTTGGTGTTATGTCCGTGGTGTGGATTTGCTAATAATCTGTTCGTGCTTAAACTACGTGGTCTCCGGTACTCCTTTTACTTGGTTTATATTATAAATGTGTGATGTTAGCCTTCGTTACAAAGAGAGTGCATCAGTCCCTACTCAAATCATTACTGAAGCCTTGTGGACCATTTTGATACATGTAGAGCCAGATGTGTTAGTGATTGTTTTCTGGCTGGGTAGAAGCCTACCCATGAGAAAAAATGGTTAAAAGCATGGATTCCTAGGTTTGGTGTACCCTGATGTATCCAGTCTCAGACACTCATTACATTACCAGTACAATGTGTACGTATTTGAATGTGATTATACAGTACTACCCCACCATAAACCTCAAGCTTCTGGAGTAGTGAAGCTTAAGAATGGTGGAGCAAAACTGTGTGAGGAGGCAAGGTAATACATCTGGACACTTGTCCAAGTATCGTTCAGCATTAAATATGTCTTTTCTTCCATGAAATCCTTATGTAAAGCCTCACAAGAATACCAGCGACACAACTGTTCGCTAACCTAAAGCTGGAAATCTTTATGCAACTGATTTCTATTCTGCAGCACACAGTGACACATGCTGTAGCTGCCTTAGAAAAGCCTGACTATATTTCTTTGCATGTTAAAGGTTTATGTTAATTACTAGGCTAATGACCTCATAGGGTCTTTTAAGCCTAGCAAGTTAAAGTTCCTAGATTGGGTATTTCTGATGCTATTGGTTTTGTGTATGTGGAAAAGGTCCATCAGAGTGGGATCCAAGGATGCCTTGTATGCCAGACACAGATCACCTCTCAGTCTGTAAGTAACTGAGCTGAGACAGGGCTTTGAGGCAATCTGCATAGGACATGTTTGCACTCTATTCTTTTTCTGCGGAATCTCTATGGCGATTCAATTTCCTGCATGTGCCTGGTCAGATACATACTGAAGGAAGTGTTGTACTCCATGATGGATCTGATGAGGGCCAAATACAGAGTAATGATAACCTCCTTGGACCTAGATGATATGCCTCTACTTATAATTTGTACAACATAGAATGATTTTGTTACTACCTTAGACACACATTGGTCAAAACCCAAGTTACTGTTCACAACTGGGTCCACTTTTATACTATTATGCATTTCTTGGCATGGAGTTTAAGCCATGGCTTTGGCACCAGTCATTTGGATGTTAGCATTTGTGTGGGGATCGCGGTGGGTTCTGTCTGCTCCTAATTTGCAAACTTTGTCCTCCAGAGGCCCTTGACATTGGCTTCCAAGTAGTAAATGCCAAAAAGGAACAAGCCCAGCACAGAGCCCTGAGGAACTCCACTAGTGACCAGTGTCTTTATGGAGGCGGTGTTCCCTAGTCTAACTTTATGGGTTCTATCTAAGAGCCAGCTGGCTATCCAGCTCAGAACATAGGTGCTAATGCCCAATACCTTGAGTTTACAATGCCTGAGTGGAGTATTGTATCAAATTTCTTAGCCAGGTCAGGGTACACAGTATGCACATTTTTTCCACAATCCATTGCCTTGGTGACTTTAAGAATTCCACCAGGATTAGTAGGCATGATGTGCATTTGCTGAAGCCAAATTGGGTTGAAACCAGTGTCTGAAAGTTTCCTGGGTCATTAATCATATCCATGATTATTCGTTCCATAGTTTTGCATGACACAAGTCAGACTTATGGGTCTGTAATTTCATAGGTCTGTTGAGGATGATTGTGGTCTTCCATTGACATGACAAAGCCTGTCTGGAGGCTATGGCTGAATAGTAACTCAAGCGGTCCAGATAGGTCATGCTTCTGGATATATAGGAGGCAACCTGGGGAAATTCAGGTCCATTGATGCAGTGTTTTAGTTTCAGAGGATGCATTTAGGTCCTGCTCCCCAGTGATAGTTGGGGTTATGTTTCATGGTATTACTGGGAGGGGGGAGTAAAACTGGGGCTAAATTTGCCAGCCAGCAGATTTGCTACACCTTCTAGCTTCACATAAGTGGCTCCATTAACAGTTAGTTCTGCACAGTGTTGAGTGCTTTCTATCTTAAGGTTATGTCTGAAATGTCAGTAAGTGTAGGAGATCTATACAACAATGACTTTTGCCAAATGTTACCTGGTCAAATTAAAGTTTGTACATACAGCAATAGTCAAAATGGAAATTGAGTGATTCCACATTATTCCATCTAATGGCATAATGTTTTTTGTTAACTGTATCTAGTCGCTGGTTGGAAATATTCTCTGCAATGTGCACAAGTTTTTTCTTCAATATGACATATTTGCTTAGTTAAACGGTATAATAAAAGATTTCAGAATTTTGTCAGCATTAGCTGTTTTATTTTGTTACTCCATATTAAACGGCCTGCTTTAAAATGACATAACTCACTGTTGTTGATTTGTTGTAGGATATTCAAAAATAATTTGCTTGGCCTCCCACAATCATATAATATAGCAATAACCCACGGATAGGTGTGGGTAATGTTGGATTTACCCATGGTTGGCATGGTTTGGTCATGGGGGTAAAGCCCAAGTGACCAAACAAAGCCAATTATGGGTAAATCCACCATTACCCACACCAGCCATGAGTTACTGCTATTATACAATATTAAAGAAAAATGTTACTTTTCTTATAATGTTCTTATAAGGTCTTTGTATAATGGCACCAGTGCTCTTCCGCATTTTCCTGGTATCCTGCGGCTATCCTGATATAATGTGCATGACTGTAATCTGCTTGAAACTAGCATTTACTAAATGTTCAATGTGTATTATTATCTTGGAGCTTTTCTCCCCGGGCCTCCGCTGAAAATGGACATGTATCCAGTCGGACTATCTTGGTCAACAAATGTAAAATAAAATAAAATAAATAAATAAATGTGTATGGGACTTACACGGTACATCAGTGCTGTGTAAAGGAAGCAATGGAGAAAGAAAGATCTCAGTTGCTTTTTTTGTTGTTGTTTTTAATTAAAACAATGAAATCCAGAGATTAAAGAGCGGAGCGAGAAAAATCTATGGATAATCAGGTACGTTTTTCTAGTTTTGTATAATGTACTAGATTATCCTGGTATTTGTCTTGGTCTCATCTCTCATTCATTTTAAGTCTCCATTTTTTGTAAGTTTATTTTTTAAAATAAAAAAACATGAAAAAGTAAAATTTTAATGTTATTAATGGAAAATGCTGCCATTGGAATATGCTCCATTTACAACAGGCACGCTTGTTGGAGTGACCAATCAGAATGCTCATTTTGGAATGTTAATGGCCAGTCAATGTATAATAAAGACGTTTTGCTTTGCTGAATCTAGAGTTAATTATTAATACAGATGCTCTATTGTAATAAGTCTTTGCACCACATCAAAGCAGCCAACATTACAGTAAGCATTTCAAACCACAAAAGCTATTTACACTTACAGTCAAACATGCCAAAGACACATGCAGACAGTACTCAAAGCCCCACAATACTACTTTTTACTATGAGCAATTGTAATACAGTCACTCATGTTACAAGTGAGAACACCCACAATCTCAAAAGTTGCCAGTTAAGTGTTTTTGCAGGGACTTCCCACTCTCAATACCCACATTTATTTATTTATTTATTTATTTTTGTTGACCGGGAGTGTCCGACTGGACGTAGGTCCACTTTCAGCGGAGGCCCGGGGATAAAAGCTCCACAATTAAAATAAACAGACAGTAGTTACATTGGATTACATAGCGATTAACAATTTACATAGCAATTACTTACAACATATTTACAGATGAAGAACATAGTACATAAGTAGACAACTAGAATCTTTATCTGTGAAGTACATAACAGACATTAACAAATGTTACAAGAAGAGCATCTGAGCTTGCTATAATCAAGGTAGTTAGTGGAGTGGAAAGAAAGCTAGTGGTTGGATGAGGAGGGTGATATTAGAGTGGGAGTTGCAAGGGCATAGCCAGCATGTTTTTAGGTGTGCTTTTAGTAAAGTTTTGAAGTGGGTGCATGATGGTATGGAGGTAATTGTGGGTGGGAGGGAGTTCCATAATTTGGCTATGGTGCAAGAGAATAGTGCTTCACCAGCAGAGTTATTGGCTTTAGTGATCTGCAAGTGATTTTTGTTGCTGGATCTTAGTGGTCTGGTGGTGCGATAGGGTTGGAGTAGATTCTGGAGGGATCGGACATTTAGTGGATGATTTACTAGTTTGTGGGCAAGTGAGAGTTGATACTATTGAAGGAGGTGAGGGAGTTCAAGCCAGCCCAGTTAAGCAAGTGACAGACAGTGGTGACTATGGTAGGATGCCCCGTGGCGAATTTGTCGATTTTGTTGTAGCAGGTCTCTAGCTTGTTTAAATTGCATTGCCTTAGGTTGGTATATATTGGACAGGCATAAAGTAGGGTGGAGATAAGGTGGGAATTTGCTATTGAAATCTTTGCTGCTTTGGTGAGAAGTTGCTTATTTCTGTATAGCTCTCCTAGTTTTTTGTGGACTTTTTTTATGGTCAAGGATATGTGAATGTCAAATTTTAGTTTATTGTCTATTTCCACTCCTAGCAATTTGGTGTGTTCAGTTGGGTATATAGTGGTGTTGTCTTTTGCTGTGATGTTAAAGTGAGAGTTGTTTTGAGTATGTTTGGTGGGTTGGAAGATGAGTAGTTTAGTTTTGTTTGGGTTGAGTATTAATTGGGCATCGGATAACCAAGTTTCAACAGAGGAAAAGGCTCCCTGTGTGACTTTTTGCAGTTTGGGTAGGGACTGGGCTGAGTAGATGATGGTTGAGTCATCTGCGTATTGTATGAGTGTGCCATGTTTGGTGGCAGAGGCTAGATTATTGGTGAAAACAGAGAAGAGTAGGGGTCCAAGGATGGATCCTTGGGAACCCCTATGGAGACAGGTAGTTGGGGAGATATGTCATTCTGCCATACAACGGATTGTTGGCGGTCAGACAGGTAACTCTGAAACCAGTTGGTGACCGATTGTGAGAAGGATAGGTTACTGAGGACAGAGATAAGTTGTTTGTGTGGGACCATGTCAAATGCTTTAGATAGGTCTAGGAAAGTAGCAGGGGAGAGAAAGCCATTGTTTTTATGCTGAAGGATAGTGTTAGTAAAGGAGAGTAAGGCAGTGGTGGTGCTATGGTTTGGTCTGAAACCATACTGAGTATTGGAAAGGAGGTTGTTAGTAAGGAGGTAGTCTGAGACCTGAGAGTGTATGCATCGCTCTAGTATTTTGGAGAGTGGAGAGAAAATAGCTATGGGGCGGTAATTGGTTAGTTCTGTGGAGGGTCCACCTTTGTGGAGGGGAATTATATGTGATACTTTCCACAGTGTGGGGACGTAACTTTCTGACAGAGATCGGTTAATCAAGATGGATACTGGGTAGGCCAGAGCATCAGCTGCGATTTGTAAGTATTCACTTCTCCAGGACTTATTCTTACACCACAGCTGCTCAACAGATGGGAACAGAGAAGGTTCCAAAAACAGTGTAAATCACTTTCAGGCACTTGTTTCACTCTAACAAGTCCAGTTCTGAGATTTCATGGATCAAGTATAGATGGATAAATCACTATATTGTACATTAAATAGTAGCTTATAAAAATATACACACAGTTTGTGCAAACATAACCACCGTAGTTCAGTGTTTGCCCTTTACTCAGTACCAGAGTGTTTCAGGAATTTCAAACTAAGTGTGCAGTCTCCCCCAAATGTATTAGGTGGGGGGTTTGTCCAGCCCTCAAATCTATCACTAAAAACCTGCTCTGTATCCTGTTCTAGGAACAAAGACAGAGGAGATCCAAAAAAAGAAAATATAGCCAACTGCATGAACACGGCTAAGAACTGATAGCAGTTAAAACAGATTTATTAACAAGTTGTCTTAACACGCAGAATTCTGTAAAAAGTCCCCAAAAATCTCATACGATAAGCACTTTTGAATCTTCTTCAGATGTTTTGGGACAATAAGTAGTGTTTTAAAGTGAAGCGGATTTCCGTTTCCGAATAGACATGAGCTCATTTGTAAATTCTCCTCCAATGGTCATTAAGAAAATCGACCTGCCCCCCCAGGTTATACCAATGGCAGTATACTTAAATTGGCTATAGGTATGAGTGTATGGTATGGAAGGAGTATGGCAGGGGTAGCCACCTGATTTTGCACAGAAAAGGACTGTATAGGTGCAGAGTAAGTGATTCATATCTTTGCACCAGCAAAGAATTTATAAGCTTCAAGAAAAGAATACAGTATTCAGTGATGCAGGATCAAAGTACACAGACTTCGAAAAACTCTGACTCTGATATTTTCATTACAGTAAAGACTTAACATTTGTGTTGCTTACCCACCCAGTCAGCATATTTTTCAATCAATAAAACCAATTTAAATTCACTACAGCTGTATCAGCAGTCTCTGATACAGGAATCAGAAGTGTGATTATGCTACCTAATATTTAATTTGGCACAAACTTGTGAATTGTTAGTCACAGGTCACTGATTTGGTTAAGAATTGCTCTAGAGATCAAGCAGGTCTGTAACATGTAGCAAAGAAAATCCAAAGATGCAGTGATACTTCACAATACCAGACAAACCATTAATTAAAGTTACTTTATATTTTTTGCAGTTTAAGGACAGTCAACATCACAAAAAAGTACCTCAGTGTAGTCATTCTAAGACTTTATACATTTTGTCGAAATCAATTTTTCCATATAGACTTGTTCCAGATAGTGGTCCACAGTTTAAGTCAGTCAATTGTCTTGTCGACAAAGGGAGTTCCAGTACATTACAACTTCACTAGTGTCCACCATCAAGTGCTCAGCAGTTTCTCATTGGCAATTATCAGAATGTGTTGCCAGCTCAAAGTAGGTCCATTGTGTTTCACTTCTTGAATAAAAGAAACCCCGCTTCAATCCAGAGGACTTCTAGCTTTCACATCTGCTGACTGTTCTTTCATACCCAAATTGCCAGCAACTTCTGTTGCCAGAAAGTACCATCAATCTTCTTAGACATGTCAAAAGCATTTGACACTGTCTCCCATCAGAAACTCCTTAGTACTCTTGCCTCACTAAACCTATCAAAGACTTCCCTCTCATGGTTCTTAAGCTATCTTTCTGACAGACAACAAGTAGTACGATGGAAATCTGACCTCTTGCCACTTCTGCCTGTCTCGGTTGGAGTCCCCTAAGGGTCCATACTAGGACCCCTTCTTTTCACCATTTTCTCTAGGACCCCTTCTTTTCACCATCTTCCCTAATGATCTAGCCTCATCTACAACAAATGCTAATGTAGTTCAGTATGTGGATGATTCAACTTTAATCTGCTCAGCAGATATCTTACCAGACCTCCAAATAGTAGCCCAATGTGCTTTTAATGATATAGAAACATATCTAAGAAAATCACAACTAATCCTCAACCCCAAAAAGACACAGTTAATGCTATTTACCAGTAGCAAACAATCACCGACCACACCTCCTTTCATCATTCTCTCAGCAAACAACGCAGCCATCCAACCAGTCGAGCATACAAAATTCCTTGGTGTGAAAATCGACAACAAACTCGGATTTGACCAACACATAGCCATCACAATTAAGAAAATTCACATCAGACTTGGCTCACTGTATAGAAGCAAGCCATTCCTCACTGACAACACCAGACTAGTCATATCCAGAACCATCCTCCTCTCTATGCTTCTATATTCTTCCCCCTCTTTACCAACTTAAAAAATCAGACTTAACCAAATTGGAAACTTGGTACAACAAAATAGCCTGCTTTGCAGCCAACCTTCCCCACCAAATCCACCACTGTATTGCTATACATAAATTAAATTGGCTCGAGCTACCTAACCTTCTCCATCTTTACCAGCTTAAATTCACACACAGTATCATCTTCCATCCTGACAGTTGCCCATCCCTCAAGGAACTTGTTGTTCCCTACTCATGCCCACAAAGTCTAAGATCTGCAGATAGAAAATTTCTAACAGTAAACAAAGCTAACAACACTCACGGTAAAGCTCTATTCTGAAATCAAATAGCAAATTATGGAACTCACTATCCCACACCCTCCAAAACACACTTGAATCTACCAAGTTCAAACTACTACTATTTGAACATCTCTCCAAGAACTGGCATAGCTCCTGCACCAAACCTGACTGATAAGATATCTATAGCTCTCTCAACACACTGTCTACTCCTTATTTCATTTTCTCCCACTCCTCAGTGTTTACTACTACTCAAAAAAAAAAAAAAAAATATATATATATATATATATATATATATATATATATATATATATATATATATATATATATATATATATATATATATATATATATATATATATATATATATGTATATATATATATATATATATATATATATATATATATATAGGAAATCTCATGTGTTCATAACTATTATTGAGTATGTACACAGTACTAATTTTATTTTTCTCACAGTGATCTTCACTGAAATACATGCGTGTTTTTCTTTTTGAACCTGTATCTACTAGAAAACTGTATTGAATACTACTTTGTATAGACTAACTAGATGATGTGTATTCTCCATCTTAATGTATGTATACTATTGTACTATCTAATTATTGTATTTTGCTTATATTTCTGTAGAGCTCTTCTCCCTGGGCCTCCGCTGAAAATGGGCTTCTTGCCCAGTCAGACTTTCCCAGTAAACAAATGTAAATAAATAAATAAATAAATTCCAAGTACCCATCTTGCACAACAAGCTGTTGGCAGAAACAGAAACATTACTATAGTATTTTCAAGACATTCTTTCCATTCATATGGAATTGCATCAGACATGAGTATGAATTTGTTTCTGTAATCATACTGCATTCCAATGGAAATGGCATTAAATTCTGCATTATGACTTGTCTGCAAGATTTGAAATAAAGTACACATATTTCCTTTAAGCTAGACATCTACAGCATGGATGCTTTGAAATTGAGTTTCAGCCATCTGTGCACAGCATCAGTTAAATATTCCCTATACCTATTTTGAAAGTGAAGGGAGTGACAAAATGTAGCAAGTTAAATATATCAGAACCAAGAAGGTCAGCTTTATAACTGACCCCATCAAAGATAAACAGCTCCAAAGTCATATAAACTGACCCCATCAAAGACAAATAGCTCCAAAGTCATATTCATACCCAGGGGAGTTTGTATGAGTAGTAGATTTGTAAAAGGGTTTGGAGGGATTTCCCTCTCTTGAAAACTGTGAGAAGTTGGCCATGTTCTAGGCTGGTTAATATCTATGACAACTCTATCAGTTGTGGAGCTCCGTATAGGACAGTGTTAATTTTGGATCTAGGGGGATAGACATTTAGCGTGATCCAGCCAGATACCACCTCATTCTTCAAATCTGTGTCTTTGGCAACCTGTGTTGAGAATGCCAGAACAAGCACTGTAAACACTGATGGGAGGATGACTATGAGAGGCCAATGGCAGCTCACCCATCCAAATGATGGAGGAGAAGGAGGCACAAGGCAGGACCACTAGGTCTGCATGTCTGATCAGAGTTTTAGAATTTCCAAAGCAAGACTTTGGAGGTTATACCCTTCTTCCTAAAGGATGTTTTTCTTTTTTTAAAGGTATGTTGAAAAGCTTTTCAAGTCAGATATCAGAATCAGTCAGGAATATCAAATAGATAATACCTACAACATATCTTCACCAGCAAACATGGAATCAAAATCTGAAGAAAAAAGCATTTCCTCCACAGAAGAACATGCATTAAGAAAGGTCACTGACACAACACTAAAGATAATTATTTCAATGGCAACTAAAGGAAATTCCTGGCAGGTGTTATAAAGCAGTTAGAAACCTCTAAACCACTCATTCCTCCTGTCATTAGGGGATTCCCTTCATGCTGTTCCAAAATAGACAAGCACCTGCTTCCCAGGAATTGCAAGTTACCCATAACATTCTGCAATCTTGCAGTGGACCTATAACAAAAAGCTCTGTACCCAATCTTACAGCATCTAAATACTGAAGAGATAAGGTAGAGCCTTTAATAGATGCAGGAAGGCGGCTTACACATCTAACATATTTGTCAAGTACATGTCTAAATAGCTCTTTACAGAGGCAGCAACTGGAGCAATGAGCAGTTATGCATGGCTATAATCTGTAGAGAACTTGTATATGAATTTTTTACACCACTTCAGATAATCTGCCAAATATTCTGAAGTGCAAGATATAATGAAAGGGGGAGACTAAACTAAATGGTAAACTGAACATTTCAATGCCCTGTACCAAAATATAGCAGGAATTGCCCTTCCAGTTAGGATAGCAGCAATTTAAAAAAAGCAAATGCAAGGATAAGATGAGGGGAACCACAACCAGTCAAAGAAAACTGACCATGCCCCCTTTCCTCACCTTTTCCTCACACCCTGGCAACTCTGCAAACCTTACAAAAGTCTGTGTCACCATGTTACAGAAATCATACAAAATGGACAGAGGTGGTAATAGAATTTATTCCCTCCAATACTAGGAATTCCTCTTTATCCTCAAACATCACACCAACCTCTTTCCTCCCATCATTTTTCATTATCTCCTAATGTCAGAGAGTCAGACAGGAGAGGTATTCAGGATTCAAGAATATTTCTACTGCCCCCAAAACAGAAGGCACCTGGACTCCTGTGCTGGGCTTGCCCTTCTCACTTTGCAGTCTTTTCCTTATGTTCCTTGTTAACTCAAGGATGCAGATCACAATATTCCTTCAAATGCTTTACAGGGTAAAGAAACTGAAAATGTGAATAATCGGCAAAGTGTTAAAGATTCACACCCCCAAGAGTATAATATTTAGCACCAGTGATTACACTCTGAAGTACTGGCAAGCTGCAGAAAGCAAACTTGAACCGTTTATGTTTGCAGAAGTATCTGGAGATCTCATTCCTTTTTGTAGGTTGCCTACTAGATACTTACAAAAGATGAAAAACCACAAAACAATGGCACACAGTAGCAATAACACAAAAAGCAGAAAAAACACAAAATATGCCAACACAGTAGCAATAACACAAAAAGCAGAAAAAACACAAAATATGCCAACACAGTAGCAATAACACAAAAAGCAGAAAAAACACAAAAATGCCATCACAGTAGCAATAACACAAAAAGCAGAAAAAACACAAAAAATTACCTTGTGGATTTTTGGAAGTCTTTTGGACTTACAAAATATGGCTTTCTTGCCTCAAGAAAGTAGACCTTTACCCAGACATTCAGTTCTCAGACTTTGATTACTGAGTAAGACCGAGTTGGTATTCATGGCCTCCATGTTTCCTCAAGGCATAACACATGAAGATTTAGTTCTTAAAATCTGTATCCAGCACACTTATCAAATCCCTGTACTGAATTTTGACAGTAAGCTTTGTTTGTAGACAGACTAATGGCTTCTGAATGTATGCCTTCTAGTCCCCCATGTTTCTCTCAGTCTGAGGATGGATACCTCACATTTTGCCCTAGGGGATGAGGTTGTATCCAATATACATGAAAAATTGGCATGAAGATTCTGAATCACATAACTCTAGTGCCTCTTTTGGTAATCACAGCCAACTGTAATGCAGTGCATAAACAAGCCAAGACAGACCAGGACTTAGCAATTAAAAATAATATCCATATAGGCTACTTACATTTCAGAGTGGAATACTGTGGCAGAAACTGAGAAAGTCCAGGAAAGACCTCAGTTAATGGAAGTTGCACATACAAGTCATCCAGGACATACCCTAGCTATGGGGAGCTCCCAGATTAGATGATCCATTTGCCTCCATTCACAGCAAACAGAGCTCTATGACTCCTTGCAAAAGGCATGCAGGATAGATGCCTTCTCCTCCCCATGGATAGGAATGTCTATATGTCTTTCTCATAAAAATAGCCCTTTTGGAGATTTATAAGGGCTCTCCAATAGGAATCTTGGCATTTCCTGTTGACCCAGCTAACAGTGGTTCTCTTTTCTTGAAAATGGCCAAGGCCTATTACCACAAACTTCCCCACAAGATGGACTTGCTCATGAACCTTTAAAATTCTACATTTGACAGCCTTGAAGATAATTAGATCCCTGTCTCAAGGCACCTGCCCCCCCCCCACCACCACCACCACAAGGGCTTACAACAGGTTTTAAAGGAAGGCAAAGAACCTGCTACTAGAAACTCCAAGTGGAAGATATTCTAATTGGTGCCATAAAAGGAACAGACCTTTAGGCTGAAGCTGCTTTGATTCTTCAATCTGTGTCAATTTCTGAAATCTGGACTCAAGATTCCCATTGGCAATTTACTTGATCTAGAGGCAAACAGGCAGAAATGAAAAAAGTGGTTCTTAAAGTAGAAATAAAAGTATGAGTGGTTCCTCCTAGGATCTTAATTTGTGCTAGAAAGATTTGCAATCAGGCAGATTGAACTGCTTCTCACTGCTCTGACTTTGGTTAGGAGTGTATCCAAATTGCAAGTTGAAAGGATAGTTATCTTTTCAACTTTCATAATGTTAGTAAGAACCAGACAGTCCTTCATGCCAAAGGTGGTAACAGTATCAAAAGTAAATGATCTTTCCTGAACCAAAAATTGGCAAGTGAGACCTTCCAAATCAATTTATCTTGGGGAAAAAAACCTTATCAAAGCAGGGTATTTCCAGATGGTTATGCCCTGCAACCCACTTGTCACTCTTTGTGGAAAGACTTCCTTTCACAATCAAAGCTCATGCTACCAGAGTTTGGCTATTTCTACAGTTTCAAGGAGTGGACTCATTCTAGATGTAGCAGCCTGGTCATCTCTACACACGGCTTTGTCTATCAAGAATGTTTTGCTAGAATTATTCTCCAGGGACTCCTGGACTCCAACTCTTTCTCCATCCTTTACTATCAAAGCATTAGTAATTTTATAGAATTATTTTCTATTAGAAAATAAAACACCCCAAATGTCTTGGCTTTAAAAAAGATTTTCCTACTCTGACCAGGATGAGGATCCCTTCTCATTCCTGCCTTTTCCCTAGCCTATAACCAAGGATGTTCCACATTAACCTTTTGCTTGTGACAGAACATGGAATTGTTTGGTGCTTGAATGTCCACTTTAACACTGGCACAGACATACAGCTGCATGAAAGGTGACCACGAGCTTTCAATACTGGCCAAATGTCCAATCCTGTAAAGAATGTGCCCCATGCAACTTAAGACTATAGAAGCAATGATCTATTGAAACACAGAATTTTTTTATTCAATACTGCTAAATGGATATTCATCCCCAGCAGAGTTTGAACTCCTCCTTGTCTTAATCTCATAACACTACCACCATACAGTGATCACTGCATTACATTAAGCAAGCAAAGTATGTCCCAGATGCAGCAACTTCCTCCTTTAATGTTTTACCTAGGAATTGATAACTACAGATCTGGTCCCTCTTTAATAAACCATGAGCAAAAACCTCTGCTTTAATACTAATTAAAAACTGAGGGCAGTACTGGATTGCAGTGGATAGCCATCCGAAAATAAGATACTGGTTGTCCCTTTTTCTTCTTTCATAAGAAATATAAGGAATATCTCCTTTACTTTTGGTTCAGGGAAAAGTATCTAAAATTTACTTTGACAGGTTCCAGAAGCTAATCCCTACTAACTCTCCACAGTTTATAAGTGCAACTGGTGGGAGGCTGGCATAATGGTTAAGGTATTTCCCTTACAGAATCAAGGTGCAGGGTTTGATTCTCACATTGGGTAATTGGATAGGCTTAAAATGGCCCACAAGAGCAGTTAGCCTAGTACTAAGATATGAACCTATGAACTACTGTGTTCAGGGGAAGATGCACACAAAAGCAGGATTGCAAAGTGCGCCAACCCACATTCTCTATCAATTTGAAGCATATGTTTTTATACCCAACCACTCCAAAATGCCAATTGAAGAGATATGCACATTTCTAATAGGTTACCCTTTCCCCTTACTTCCATTCTCCCCCTACTCCATGTGCTCCAATGTTTCTATCCCAATACCATTGACCAATATTTTACATAAATTCCTTTCTGCTACTACTACTACTATTTATCCCTTTAAAATACCTACTTTAGCTTGCCTAGGATATCTGCCTTGAGTATGTTGCATTAAGCCTACTAATGACTTTGTCATCTTGGCAGAAGTATGGTTTTCCTATTTTTTGCCTCGCCAAAGTGTAGGATTTTGATTAGTCCACCTATATGCAAGTCGCTATGGCAACTGCCCTTTCAGAAAGCACCTGTGGAGGAATGGCAACTGCCCTTTCAGAAAGCACCTGTGGAGGAACACATGCATTCCTGCCCAACTCAGATATCTAAAACATTGTCAGGAGATGTATGTAGATGAAATATCCACCCCACAGAAAATAGCATTAGGAACTCCTACTTGCCCCCATTGCTCGGCTCTCATTCTAGTTTCAGTTTTCCATGTTATATGTAAAATGTGATCAAAAGTCTGTTGCTGGTGACCAGATTGAGAATGGGTTTTTGATCAGTGGTAGCATCTGCCTGAGGGGAGGATGTCAGCAGTCAGCTCTTATTCCTAGTGGAACCAGAAGCCTTGCAAATGGCTTGCATGGGAGTGTGACAGAAGACATCATGGCACTATTGTACAGGGCGCTTCTAGTTGCAGGACCATCTTGATGTTCAGACTGTACTGTTTCCTGTATATCTCCATTCAGAGCAGTTCAAGGTAAAATCTCAGTAGTTGGGGACTTGCTCAGCGAGATTTTTGGTGTGGGTAGACAACAAGGGGAGGAATCGAGTGTGTGGTTATAAATAGTCTTTACAACAGGCAGGGGGAAGCACAGAAATAAACATTTATAATTAAAATGTTAAAACAATTGTCTTACTCATCTGTAGTGATCCCTTCTAACCACACATCTCCCCATTCATCCCTTGAGGAGCAAAGGGTATTATAAGCCCATGACAGCTGTGTTGGCAACTTGCTTTTTCCACAAGCATTATCTTGCCGTCTGCCAATGCTTCCATTTCTAGAGAGCAACTTCAAGTCAGTGAAGAGTCTTTCAAATCCAGAGGGAGTTGACTTGACTATCACCCTGAATGTCCTTACAGTCACTGCTGTAATATTCATTACCATATGGGATTCCCTGCTGCGGAAGCCCAAATGTCCAGCTAGTCTACTAAAGACTACTTGTTGCTTATTTAAAAGGTATGCTGAACGTCACCCAAATGTTCCTTGCATAGCATACAGCATAAAGGTGACATTCAGGCCTACCATAAACAGAACTTCTTTGCCACAAGTTCTGAACATATCTTTTCACTGGTCTGTTTTCCTGCATCCTTTTCTGCCAGTTGAATGCATTTTCATTCTCCAGGGACTACCTACACATGCTTGCTGACTTCTTTGCAGTTGCAGATAAGTGCCTTGTTGGGGTTTTTGTTTTTTCTTGTTTTTTTAGTGCTTCTTGAAGTTATCATCCAGGAAGTGTAAATGCCAGTCTGGGAGACAGATTCCCCATAAAGACCACCAGGATAAGTGTCTTTTTTTGCCTAGGAGCCTTTCATGGCCATATGTCTTGTTCTGTTTGTCAGACATTGTTCCAAAAAACCATTGCAGTAGACATTCATCCCTTTCCTTGTATCTTGAAAACCAGTGTCTTAAGCTTCTTGCTAAAGATAAATTGGAAGGAATCTGCCGCCCGGAGAGTCAGCCATTAGGGAAGAAGAAGGTGAAAAAAGTATGACCAGAATCTTCCCCTGTCCAGCCTCTGCCAGGTGTTTCTCCTAAGGTTGTTACAAACCTAAAGGCTCACCCAGCTGTGCTGTTGGATTTCTCTACAGCGACCATGTTGGAGGCTGGTGAGGGTCCGGCTGGCACCACATCCAGAGAGACTTTGCAGGCATCCATTTCAGACCTTCAGGGGAACCACAGCTGATTTTTTCTCTGAGGGACCTAGGGGAGTTCCTCAATCTTTACTTGGGGAAGAAGTCTCTACTATGGTTCTCGACTGCTGTCACAGGTCTGAGCCTTCTCCATTTTTCAGAGGAGAAGTTCCTTTAAAAAAGAAACAAAAAATTGAACACATTTCTTCTGCTCCTAGGGATCCATAAAGTGAGTGGCAGACCTTCACCCAGAAGCTATTTACTGCTTTAATGTCCTTAAAACCTCTTTAAAGGGTTTCCATTCCTTCTCCTCCTTGGTCCTCTACTCCCCTTAAAAGGCCTAGAGAACAGGATTCTTCTGAGGATGAGTCGGCCTTCTGATAATGTATCCTTGACTTATTCTACTCAATTTCCTTCACCTTTGGGCTTTGGGTCAGAGGAGGATGAGGAATCTATTAGTCCAGATGTTCCTTTTGAGAAAATTTCCTTTGGAAACACACTCTATAGGATAATAGATTTTTTAAGTAGGATTGTGCCCAGCTCTCTGATATTCATAACAATGAGTTGCTGCAGTTGGAATCTCCTAAACTTGTGGCTATTCCTCCTGTTTTGGCTGTTTTGCTGGATTCTTTTTCTAATGCTTCTCATGTGCCTGATTCTCTGCCCCCTGCTCCCAAGAAGCCTGACAGGTTTCATAGAGTGCCTGAGGATTGTTCTTTCTTATATAAATATTGTGCTGACTCCTCTGTAGTGTATGTGGCCTCTTATAAGCCCTCTCAATTGCTTCCTTTGCCTAAGTTATTGCCTTCTGACAAGGACAGCAGAACTATGGAAAGGTTGGGTAAGAAGTTTTACATTTCTGCTACCCTAACTTTTAGGGTTATTAATTATCAGACCCATATGTCTAGATTTGTGTTGGCTCTTCTTTCTCAGGCCTGTCAACTTATTTCTGATTTTCCAGACTCCAACGGTAACATTTCTGTTCTTTCCTTGCTAGGGACATCCTCTCAAGTTGCACATCGTTCTATTAAATGTAGTTATGATGCAGCAGATATCTCTTCTAGGACTGCTGTTTTTGGTTCAGTAATGAGGAGGTATTCTTGGCCCAGGCTTTAGCTTCTACCTGATGATATTAAAGCTAAGTTGATGGATGCTCCTCTGGATTCTAAACTTTTGTTTGGGGAAGCTGCTGCTTGTTTATTTAACTCTCTTGAGGATAAGGGTAAGGCCTTACAGGAGCTTAAACATGTGTTTGTCTCCCTGTTCCTAAATTTCAGAGAAAATACCCCGCTAAGTCTGCCTTTGTTCGTAGGCAATCCCGCCCTACGTCTAACGGTAGGAAGAATGGCAAATGGGCTCCTCCTGCTAAGGCTACTCAGTTTTCAGGGACTCTGAAGCCTTCTTTTCCAGACAAACCAAGTGCTGTGTGACTATCCATCTCTTCCCAGCCACATTTCTCTTTCTTTTCCTGTTTGGCTTCAGATCACTCAGGATTTTTAGGTTCTGTCAATCGTTCATCAGAAGTACTTCCTGGTGTGGAAATCCCGTCCTCCTTTTATGGACATTCCTCAGCCTCCTTGGGAACAACTTCTCTTTTTCTCAGTGGTTCTTCAAAATCCCTTGAGTCAGGATACTATTCAAAAGGTGCATGTGCCCCAAAGGGGGAAAGGGTTCTACTCCAGACTGTTTCTAGTATTCAGAAAAGAAGGCACTTGCAGACATATTCTAGACATCTCTCATCTAAACACTTTTCTAAGAGTGCTTTCCTTTCAGATGTTGTCCCTTCAGGTTATGTTTCCTCTCTTACTCCCTCAGGCCTATATGGTGTCTCTGGATCACAAGGATGCTCATCTCCATATTCTGATCCATCCTCTTTTCAGGAAGTTTTTGTGTTTCTCTGTTGCTTCCTGGCATTTTCAGTTCTCTGGTTTGCCCTTTGGCCTTCTACTGCCCCACAGGTATTCACCACATGCCTTGCTCCTGTGATTGCTTTTTTGCAGGCTTAGAGGGATCCAAATAGTTCTCTACTCAGACGACATGTTGATTCAGGCGTCCTCTCAGAGACCCTTCTGCAAAATCTTCATTCTGACGTTTCCCTTCTTCAGAGCCTGGGGTTCACTATAAATTTCAAAAAGCCTTCTCTGACTCCTTCTTAGGACCATGTTTTTCTGGGTTGCAGGATTCAGACAGTGCTAATGCTTGCAACCCTGTCCCCTCCAAAGGCCTTAACTCTCATTTCTTTCTTTCTTTCACACTCTTCTTCCACTGACTTCCATCACTGCCAGTGAGTTTCTGAGAACTCTGGGATTCATGACATCCACAATTCCAATGTTCCCTCTAGACAAACTTCACATGTGAAAGTTTCAGTGGTTTCTGAAGTTAGTGTGGCTCCAACATGTGCATCCTCTAGACTCTGTGGTTCTTCTTCTTCCTTGTCTCAGACAGGAACTTCACTGGTGGATTCAGCAATTGTATCTGACTACAGGGATTCCTTTCATCCCCCTCTTCCCTCTCAGGAATTGTTCACAGACGCTTCAGACATGGGATGGGAGAACATTTAGCTCCCTGAAAGTACAGGGGGTGTGGTCACTTTGTCAGCAGAAGGATCACATCGATGTCAAACAGATGAGAGCTATTCTGCTGGATCTTTGGGCCTTTCATCCTCTTTTCTCTCCAGGTCCTCTCCTGGTTTTCACAGACAATACCACAGTGATGTGCTATATCAACAATCAGGGAGGAACGAGATCTTATCTTCTTTGCCAGTTGGCTCTTCTTGTATGGGATCTTGCTGTCAATTATCAAGTGATTCTTTAGGTAGTCTATATCCCTTCCAGTCAAAACATTCTGGCAAACAATCTGAGCAGGTCCTTAACTCAGTCGCATGAATGGATGCTTTGCAGGGACATGTTTCTGGACATTATCCACCAGTGGGGTACTCCTCAAGTGGATCTTTTTGTCTCCCGTCTGAACAAACAACTTCCTCTATTTTGTGCCAGAGTCCCAGGTCCTCTGGTATGGAAGGTGGACACCCTCTCATTTTCTTGGAAGGGGATGTTTCTTTATGCATTCCCTCTCATTCCAAAAGTCCTGTTCAAAATTCAGCAGGATGCTCTCAAAGTCTTGTTGGTGACTCCCTTTTGGATGCAACATCTAGCCATGGGCAATCATTACAAGTTACCTCACAAGGTGGATCTAATCATACAAGACAAGGGATCTCTCATCCATCCCCACCTGTTCACTCTTCAACTGACACTGTGGGTGATAGGAATTTGATTCCTCATAGACACCTGATTTCAGAGGATGTGCTGCAAGTCCTGCAGGAGGCCAGGAAACCTACTACTAGCAAATCCTACTTATCCAAATGGAAAAAGTGTTCTATTTGGTGTCTCTCGCAATCTGGACCCACTTACTGTGGATGTTCCTTTGGTTCTCTTATTTGTGTGAGTTGCTCAATGATGATTTGGCCTATTCTTCTATTAAGACCCACTTATCACTTATCTCTGCTTGTTTGCCTTTTTCTCCTCCTCTAGCTTCTAGATTTGATGTGAAACAATTTTTTAAAGTCATTCTTAATATTAGACCTCCCAGATAGCCTGTTCCTCCTCACTGTGATCTTAACTTTGTTTTGGAGAAGCTGACTCTGGCTCCATTTGAGCCTACTGCTTCAGCCTCCTTGAATTATTTATCCTTGAAGACTGTTCTTTTGTTAGCTCTCACTTCTGCCAGATGAGTGTCTGAGTTGCAGGCCCTTATGGCTTGTCCTCTTTTTTTATCTTTCATGAGGACAGAGTATCCTTGCACACTAACCCCTTTATGTCTAAAGTGGTTAATGAGCTTTCACTTAACCAGTCTATTAATCTGCCTACTTTTTTCCCCTTTCCACAAGATGATGGTGAGAGGGATGCCATTCTGCATGGCTTTTTAGGGGAATCTTCTGCTCCTTCCCCCTCCCCAGTTTCCTCTTCAGCTTTGGCAGTGTAGCAGTGAATGTAAGGACACAGTACAGTTGTGTAAAATCATACTATAATGCTAGATGTCCTTGCCTTCACTGCTGCAGTATTTGCTCCCTCCCTCCATCCCCCTAGTCTCTTGCCTTCCTGGATGTACAGATTACCTCTTGGGTTCCTTGGACTGGTGTGCCTACTGGGGCAATCAATTCTGCTTATGGTAGGCCTGAACGTCCTCTTTATGCCCTATGCTACACAGTAGGCATTTGGGTGATGTTCAGCATACCTTTTGAATAAGCAACAAGTAATCTTTGTAATGAATACTGCAACAGAGAAGGCAAGGACATCAACCATTATGGTAAGATTTTATACAATCTCACCTTTTCCTTCCATCTTTGGAAAGACTTTCACCACCAGGGCTGCTAGCAGATGCTTGCACTTGCATTACAGATGGGAGTGCTCACTTTGTTCACCATCTTGGCAAGATGAATCCTACTAAACCCTTACGTGCTACATCTCACACTCAATCCTGCAGGACATTTTTCATGGAATCTTTCCTCCTTTTCACTCCTGTTCTGGTGTGCCTCTCTTTTTTCAATGTCACTGATCTCCTGCATAAGACTATTATGTCCACTACAGATGCAGTACTACAAGGGGGTGAAGACACTGTATCTGGATAATGAGACATCAAGCAGACTTCTTTGTTATTTAAGCTTGCTTGCCATTTTTCTTTGGTTAAACCAAGGTAGAATTACTGATCACATGGATCTTTTAAAGTTTCAGCTTTGTATCAGTTTAAAGCTCCCAAGAAAGAAAAATGATGGTATAAAATTTTAAGATTATGGTCTCATTCTACTCACTGGTGGAGTCCAAAGAGGTGATCAGAGTCTGGATTTCAAGGCACTTTTTGGCAGTTCATTCTGGAGCACAGTAGCCCCTTGAGCTCTGTTTGGAGCTAACAGGCAATTGGTTAAAGTTACCAAGATTATGGAGAAAGCTACCAACATCATATTTACTATTTTTAAATCATATGGGTGGCAGACATCGTCAATGAAGATAGTTCATTGGAATGCAAGACCGATACATGAAACCATCTTGCTTAGTGCTCCCTTACACCAAGATCTCCTGATGTGTGACATAAGTCTGAAGATCAAAAATTGACTATAGTGTTCTCCCAAAAGGATTCCTGCAATCTTTCAGGGTTGGGAGAGACAAAATAGTTAATCTTGCCAGAGACACCCCCTCCAGTTAATGGCTCCAAATTTAGCAGAATGCAAATATCCAGCAACATTAGTTTGGGGAGGCAAAACTTCTAAGCTAGCTTAGCAGTAGTGGCCAAGTAAGAATTGTTTGGTCATGTATTTTTACAAAGCCTTCCAGAATCCATGTACAAGCCAGTTCCAGAATGTCTGCACATGCAAAGCCTGCTTTACAAGTTACACCCCCACCCCTTTGATAAGTAGGTGTGAGCCACTTTGCACAAGAGTGTGGTTGCTCAGGCAGATGTAAAAGATACCAAGGCACCTGATTGGGGGGGGGGGGTCCCTGATGCCTGAACAGGTTTTCCCTAGTACTGTACATACTACCTAAGATCTCCCTGCAATAGGCCACTAGCTTAGGACTAATCAACTGTAAGGATGGATTTCTTCCATCAGTCCTCTTCCTGCACTCAGACACATTCTTTCCTCCATCATGGCAGGAGACTTCCAGCCCATTCATTCTCTAGTGGAGTCAGATGTTAGGGGATTATGCCATCCACAGATCCTGAGAACAATTTTATCCCCATCTCCTCAGGAGCCTGTTAGCTCTGCTGCAGGTGCTTTGGGGGTGTATGCAAGCTTAAGCATATGCTCAACATCCCAACCAAGCACCACAACACTTGCATCATGGTCACACTGCAGCAACAGACCTACAATTCTGCAGATTTTGCCAATGCAATGAGTCATCCCTTCACCCTCACCTAGGATAACTAATCCAGCATTGGCCACTCAATCACCATCCTTCAGCACCCGCACCCACACCACCAGTTTAACAAGGGTCGTTCGGAGTGCATTCATGCTATATCCAAGCAGCTCTCACTTTTTCCCACCTCAGTCATTTTGATACAAATATTGATTACTCAATAGCTGCTTTATTAGTTACGAATGACCCTGGGGCTAGAGGGCACTCAGTGGGTCTAAGGTAGAGCACCAACCCTGGAGAGGATTTGTTGTAACTAGCTTGGAGTGTCAATTCACTTACAAGCAATGATTCTTTTTTGGGAAGGGGTAGAACCACAGCAAAAATCCATACAAACATGGGGATATATGTAGACTGTACACATCCTCTGCAGTCTCCATCTACAACCCCACTTTTAGTTTTGCACCATACCCATGCTTTCAACATTGTGTACACTGACCAAAGAATTTAAGAGCCAAATACAGAACAGCTGAGAACATATATACATGTAGTAGACTTAGAACTAGAAATAAGACAGATCATTTTCTATTGACTGAGAATTATTTGCACTAGTAAATAGCAATGATGAATGCATAGGTCATAGGCATTGCACAACTGTGGCACCACAAAAGAAGAAAAAGTGGTTGGAATCTTAGCACACACTGGAAAAGCCTTCTCCCTGTAAACTAAGATCACTGGTATTCAGCAATGAATAACTCTCAAAAAGTGCCTCAAGAGAAACATTTTAATTATGTCTTTAACCCATGTTCCTTACAGGAACATACAGACATAGTTAGCCTTACATCTCCAAAATGAGGAACACTGCCTCATTATGTGAAACACTAACTGACAGTTAAAGTAATGCATCTGTGAGCCCCAATTCTTTTGAAGAAATTCAAAGTAAATACAGAATCATACATCAGTTACAGTACTGAACACTGAATTTTATGACATCCTTTCAAACTGCATGGACATTACTTTCATTTGCTGGGCAGACAAGTTCCCTTTGGGGAACAATTTTGATGTTTAAATCTTCTGGAAACTGTGTTTAACAGATTCTCAAAACCTGTCTTTTTGTCAGTTTACTTTTTAATTTCTTCCACTAAAACATTCAGTTACTATACAAACTATAAAGCACTTTTTTTCTTGTGGTACTGACAAAATAACATTTGTGGACTGGTAGTGTTTACAGTCAATTACTGCTAGTCTTTCCTGGGAAAGAGGCACCACTTTCAGCTTGACCATGGAATACACTGTGAATACTGTGAAAAACTGAAAGGCTGCCGGCCCAGCTAGATAGAATTTTGTAGATAATTCTATGTCATTGTAAATATTAATATAATCCACAGGCTGTTTTACAAATGTAAGAAAACTAAATGTAAGAAAAACTGTGTTATATGTTCTGAACTTAAAAAAATTAACCCACAGTGCACCCTGCTTGAAAAAAGCTGATAAAGTAAAGCATTTTATGACTGTTTGATCTCAACGCTCAGAGACAGGATGTCTAGATGAAGGAATTACTTTTATTTTTTGAGACCAGAGTTAATTGCAAGGTTTTAAATGTATAATGTCTTTTATTGCTGTGGCTTCCTGGCCAGGTGCAAGCTTACTAAGAAACTAAGAAATGTAAATTTAGACTTTCTGGTAGCCTGGGAACCACAGTAGTGCCAAAAATGATGTCATCTAAAATGAGTCAGCAGTGATGTATTATTAATTTAAGTGATCTCAGCAAGAAAGAAATAGCATTTTGCACCGGTCTTCAGAACTGAAAACATCACTAGCACTTGCTTGCTCTGTATGTAAGTAGGATCTTAGACTTTAGTATTTCTCTTAGAAATAGATAGAAAATAGTAAGGTTAGACTAGCTGTTTTCTATATTTATGTCGGACTATCCTACAGTATTGTTTTAAAGTTCCTGTGTCTGAACTCTTGACTAGCACTGTGTTAAATTGAGGAGATTTGCCTTGTGTTTTTATTTATTATTAAATATTTTAAACCTTTCAACTGTGGCTGTTTTGTGTAGAGATAATTTAAGCTTTGGAGTACTTGCGTGTATTTAATGATAATATGCTAAGACACTCCAATAGCCTTAAAAATTCTGATCACACTAATTGGATAACAGTATTACTGCACAGCGAAATTGGTCACCCTTTGGGAAGGGCCTTATAGTAGTTGATAAGTAGGGGTTCTGGTGGCAGTGGATTACTACACTATAGCTTGGGCAGAAGGGGCATACCTAGTGAACATGTGCCAGCCTTCCTCAGGAGTGTCTGTGTGTGTTGTATATAAATCATATCTCAAAGTGTGTGTGTGTGTGTGTGTGTGTGTGTGTGTGTGTGTGTGTGTGTGTGTCAGCTACTTGGGAAGGGACACAAAGCACTAGTTGGACAGAGAGGGTGCTGGAGGTTTTAGCTTGACCACTAGGCTGAGATCTGTACCCTATAGCTGTGCCAGTGGGGAGTCTTATTGGGGATCTGGAGAGAAAGGGAGAAATCAGCCCAAGACTGACTGTGATCTCTGTGTGCTCTTAAGGGAAATTGTACTATACTGTGTGTGTACTTGTTATTTTCCCAATGTGCATGCCCATCACTGGTGTTAGTGCTGAGGATTGAGGCTCCTTGATTACTGGGCCAGTGCACGGGCAACACATATTAATTGTTTGGCAGTGGTGGGATATCCGCATCAGATATTAATTGTTTGATAGTGGTGAGTTAGCCATATCACATACTAATTGGCTTGTAGTGGTGTGGACATTGAATTCCTGTAGCTTGTGTACAGTGACCACTGAAGGTGTTTGTACTCTAAATCAGCCACACAGTGAATATTCAGAGCTTAGATCCCAAATGTTTTATTTCTTTTGTTAGCTTAGTTAGTCAGGGAAGGCAGGCAAGCTGAAAAGGAGCCAGTTGGCCGAGATGTGCCAGGCTAAGGGACTGGTGCATGGAAACCTGACTAAGGCAGACATGATTGCAGCTTTGGTCACGGCTGCATCAGAAAACAGCAATCAGGAGGATGATCAGACTGGCCATGGAGATGTCCAACACTCAGAGAATGTACAGCTCAACCTTTCTGCAGACGACATAAAAATCCATCTGGAGCTAAAGAGACATGAGTTGGAGGTCTGGCATTTGGAAATGGAAGCTGTAAGAGAAGGAGAGGCAGAGGCAGCATGAAAAAGAGATGCTGACTCTTTGCCATAGTCATGGAGGTAATGGGGAAGGGAGTAACCGGACCCCAGAAGCACAAAAGGTCAGTAAATTTCTGCTGCAGTTTACATTTGGGGATAATTTTGATAGTTTCATTCATATGTTTGAAAGGGTATGTAAACAGTATGATGTTGACCAAAGGCTCTGGGTATGGTTCCTGACCCCCTTACTCTATGGTAAAGCTGTAAATTTACTTTCCAAATTATCTGACGTTGACTGTTTTAGCTATAATGCTGTAAAAATTGTTTGTTAGAATTTTTTAAGCTAACACCTGAAGCTTATAGGAAAATGTTTTGTGAGCATAGACACAAGGCAGATGAAAGTGTGCATGAATATGTTGCTGAACTAAGCACTTATTTTCATAGGTGGGTGAGTGAATGTCAGGTCACCACTTTTGAAGGGCTGGCAGACCTTTTGGTGAGGGAACAAGATCTTAGCACTTTGCCTGAGGACATGAGGATCTAGTTAGCTGATAGACAATGTGTTACTTCAGATAAGTTGGGGAAGAAGGGAGACCTATACCTAGCAAGCAGGGCACCCCTGCACAGGAAAGGGACAGCCAGTACTGTTCATGGGTCTAAAGGAACCCATGGTGGGCAGCCCAGACTGCCCCAACAAAATCTGACAGTAGCAGGGGAAGCCACTAGTCCAAGTACATGTCCAGGACCTAGGATTAAATGTTTTGAATGCATCCAGTGGGGTCATGTGGCATACAGATGTCCATGGAGCCAAGGTGGGGAACAAAAGGTGAGGAAGCCAGTAAGTGGGAAGGACAAAATGCCAATAGTAGGTTGTTTTGAGACAACACAGGTACCAAACTACCATCCTGCAAGTGTCCTGATAGGGAAGGATTATAATGAGGCAGTACCATGTGTTAATGCAGTTACACGCAGTCAGGCTTTGAGACAAGCATGTGGGTCTGGTAGCCTGAGAGAGACGCATACAGACCGCATACTTGCAGCCAGGACTGGTGAGGTGATTACTTCAGGGAGGGAGATACCCAGTAGCAGTGAGACTGAATGTGAACCACAGCTGATTGTGGGTACTGATGGCCCCTTGGACAGAGTGACTGCAAAGGTAGAGGTGAGTAGTAGTACCCAGACTGACAGTGAGGCACCACTATCAGAGGGTGTCAGACTTCCTGTGGAAGGGGAGCTGGGAAGGGTTACAAAGACAGAGTTGAGACAGGCTCAGCTCTCAGACCCTATATTGCAAGGCCTGAGGCAGGTAGCTAGTGAGGCACCTGATTCTCAAGAGAAGGGGGAATCTGTATACTGGGAGAAAGGGTTACTGTATAGAGAGAGGACCCCTGAGGGAGGGCTAGAAGGTGAGAGAATACAGCAGTTGGTAGTGCCTAGAACCTACCATATGGCGCTTCTAGCCATAGCCCATGATATTCCCTTTGCAGGTCATATGGGCATAAAACATACAAAGAGATGTGTTATGCAGAACTTCTATTGGCCTGGAATTTCCAGAGATGTAACAGGGTACTGCAGGACCTGTGAGCAGTGCCAAAATGTAGGCAAGACAGGAGACAAGGTGAGAGCTCCTTTGATGCCTTTGCCTGTGATTGAGGAGCCATTTCAGAGGGTAGCTATGGATATTGTGGGACCTCTGAGTACCCCAAGTTCCACGGGGAAAAAGTATATCCTAGTGGTAGTAGATTATGTTACAAGATACCCTGAGGCAGTGGCTTTGTCCTCCATTGAGGCAGAATAGGTGGCAAATGCTTTGTTAGAGATTTTCAGCAGGGTAGGTTTCCCAAAAGAAATACTGACTGACAGAGTTTCCAATTTCATGTCAGACTTGCTGGCTTGCCTGTGGAAGTACTGCGGGGTGAAGCACCTGAAGACCACCTCCTACCATCCCCAGATTAATGGTCTTGTTTTGAGGTCAAACTCTACAATCAAGTCCATGCTACGGGCATTTGCAGACCAAGGGAGTGGGATAAATACTTGCCCCATCTGTTGTTTGCTTACAGAGAGGTTCCCCAGGAATCCACAGGTTTTTCACCCTTTGAGTTGATATATGGGCATTGGGTGAGGGGGACCTCTTGATTTAATTTGTGATAAGTGGGAAGGTGAGGGTGAATATCACAATGAGTCTGTTGTGGCATATGTCCTAAACCTCAGGATAAGGCTCAGGGAACTCATGGGCTTGGTGCAGGAGAATCTGGCAGAATCCCAGCAGCAGAAAAAGATCTGGTATGACAGGAATGCTCGAGCTAGAGAGTATGCTGTAGGGCAGCAGTTAATAGTTCTCATTCCTGTCAGACTCAACAAGCTGCAAGCAGCTTGGGAGGGGACCTACAAGGTGGTAAGAAAGGTAAGTGATGTTAACTAAATGGTGGAGCTGTAAGGCAGGAGCACAAATTTTACCATGTTAACATGATGAAACCTTACCATGATAGGGAGGCCCTTATGCTGAGTATTTGCAGTGAATTGCAGGAGGAGTCTGAGGGAGATCTGGTGACTGATCTCCTCAGTGAGGTTCAGACTGACACCTCGGTGGAAGGGGTAGCAATGTCCCAGCAGCTATCTCCTACCCAGGTTCGAGAAATCTGATCAGTGTTGCAGGAGTTTGGGGACATGTTCACTGGGAAACCAGGGTGCACCCACCTGGTGCATCACCAGGTGGATACAGGACCCCCAAAGGTCTATTAGGTAGGCCCCTTACAGAGTGCCTCAGAGAGTCAGTCTCAGAGGGAGGAGATACAGGAAATTTTGGAAGTAGGGGTAATTCAAGAGTCCAATAGTCCCTGGGTCTCCCCAGTGGTGCTGGTGCCAAAGAAGGATGGCAGCACCAGGTGCTGTGTGTACTACAGGAAATTAAACAGTAACACAGAGTCAGATGCTTACCCCATGCCTAGGACAGATGAGGCCATAGAGCAGCTGGGTGGGGCTAAGTATCTTACCACCATTGATCTTACCAAGGGTTACTGGCAGGTGCCCTTGACTCCCAGTGCTAGAGAGAGGTCAGCCTTTATGACTCCTTTTGGCTTGTATGAGTTCACAAAGATGCCCTTTGGGATGAAAAATGCCCCAAAAACTTTCCAGAGGCTGGTAGATCATATCCTAGTAGGAGCAGGAGGGTTTGCCCTTGCTTACCTGGATGACACTGCCATCTACAGCCATTCCTGGCAAGAGCACCTTCGACATGTCAGGGAGATGCTGGGCATACTACAAAGGACAGGGTTGACCATTAAGCTGAGCAAATATCAGGTGGGCATGGCAGAGATATCCTACCTGGGACATAGAGTGGGGAGTGGTAAGATCAGGACAGAACCTGCCGAAGTGGAAGCAATTCAGGCATGGCCTGCACCTGTTACCAAAAAGCAGGTGAGGGCATTCTTAGAGACAGCAGGTTACTACAGAAAGTTTGTCCCCAGGTTTAGTACCATAGCTGCTCCCCTCACAGACCTGACAAGGAAAAACAGGCCAGATAAGGTAGTGTGGACCACAGCATATGAGCAGGCATCCCAGAAGCTTAAACAAGCTTTGGGAGGACCCCTATTTTAGCCAGTCCACATTACAGCAAAGAATTTGTTGTACAGTTGGATGCTTCGAACCATGGTGTGGGGGCTGTACTTAGCCAGATTTCTGCTGAGGGAGAAGAGCACCCAATGGTTTATCTTGGTTGTAGGCTCCAACCCAAGGAGGAATGCTATGCAGTTGTAGAAAAGGAATGTCTAGCCATAGTCTGGGCACTGCAGCAACTTCAGCCTTATCTGTATAGAAGGAAATTCACTGTAGTTACAGATCACAATCCCCTAACATGGTTACACAGAGCCAGCCAGCAAAATGCCTAATTGCTAAGATGGAGCCTAGGGTTGCAAACATATATGTCAGTGCAGCACCGCAGTGGGATTAGCAATGCCAATGCAGATGGGCTCTCAGGGAATGGAGTAAGGTATCATCAGATGGATCTCACCCTCTCAAGCGTTTCTTAAGGGTCACTTGAAAAACTAGCTTGAGTTCTCAAGGGGGGGGAGTAATGTGAAAAGCTGAAAGGCTGCCAGCCCAGCTAGACAGAATTTTGTAGATAATTCTATGTCATTATACATAGTAATATAATCCACAGGCTGTTTTACAAATGTAAGAAAACTAAATGTAAGAAAAACTGTGTTATATGTTCTAAACTTAAAAAATGTAACCATAGTGCATTCTGCTGGAAGAAAGCTGATAAAGTAGAGCATTTTATGACTGTTTGATCTCAAAGCTTGGAAACAATGTCTGGACGAAGGAATTCCTTCTATTGTTTTGAGACCAGAGTTAATTGCAAGATTTTACATGTGTAATGTCTTTTATTGCTGTGGCTTCCGGCCCAGGTGCAAGCTTACTAAGAAAACTAAGAAATGGGAACCAGAGAAGTTTCAAGAATGATGTAATCTAAAATGAGTCATCAGTGATGTATTATCAATTTAAGAGATCTCAGAGAGAAAGAGAGAGCATTTTGCATTGGTCTTCAGAACTGAAAACATCACTAGCACTTGCTCTGTATGTAAGTAGGATCTTAGACTTTAGTATTTCTCTTAGAAATAGAAAATAGTAAGATTAGACTAGCTGTTTTCTATATTCATGTCAGACTATCCTACAGTATTGTTTTAAAGTTCTTGTGTCTGAACTCTTGACTAGCACTATGTTGAATTGAGGAGATTTGTCTTGTGTTTTTATTAAATATTTTTAAACCTTTCAACTGTGGCTGTTTTGCGTAGAGATAATTTAAGCTCTAGAGTACTTGCATGCATTTAGTGATACAGTACTAAGTCACTCCAATAGCCTTAAAAGTTCTGGCCACACTTAATTGGATAACAGTATTACTACACAGCAAACTTGGTCACCCTTTGAGAAGGGCCTTATAGTAGCTGATAGGTAGGGGTTCTGGTGGCAATGGATTACTACCTATAGCCTGGGCAGAAGGGGCATATCTAGTGAACCTGTGCCAGCATTCCCCAGGAGTCTCTGTGTGTTTGTATATAAATCATATCTCAAAGTATGTGTGTCAGCTACATGGGCAGGGACATGAAGCACTGGCTGGACAGAGGGGTTGCTGGGAGGACTTGGCTTGGAATCCTGGCTAAGGACCCCACTCTATAGCTGTGCCAGTGGGGAGTCTTATTGGGGATATGGAGAGAAAGGGAGAAACCAGACCCAGACTGACTGTGATCTCTGTGTGCTCTTAAGAGAAATCGTACTTTACTGTGTGTGTACTTCTTATCCTCCCAATGCACACGCCCATCACTGGTGTTAGTGGTGGATTGAGGCTCCTTGACTACTGGGCCAGTGCACGGGCATAACAAATACTATGGTTAGTGCTCCTTCCAGCCACAAGACAGCCTTCACTACCACAGCAGGCTAGCAATTTGCCTCTGCCACACATATAGGTGACTTTGCTGCAGTCACTTTGCACCCAAGTTCATCTTTACCCTAGATCCCTATGGTGTAGCATCTACAGCCACTACAGACCAGAGGTTAACTGCATCCTCTGCAACTGTTGTAGTCCCATCAGTGAGCAAGGTAGAATCTCTGAGGTCATCCTGGGAGATGAAACAATCAATAAAAGTTTTCCTGTTGTTAGAATGCTGTGCCCATCTCTGAAGAAGCAATAAACACATATGTTCTGTTTGACAGGAAAACTGGGACCAAGCAAATTTCTTTGGATAGCAGTAGTTTACTGGGACTCGGGTGTCTGCAAGAAATAGCAATAGCCTCAATTAAAGTAGTTTCTAGTAAAAGGCTTCTATTTTCCTAAAGAGATTCAAAATTCTGAATCTGAACAGGAAAATGTAGGGACAGATACACTGATTCAGTCTCAGGAGAGCTTAGTCCCTGTGGGATTTTCTCTTTGTCTTGTCTACTGCAAAGTATTTTCATAAGAAAATGGAGGTTTCTCAGTCTCAAAACACAGTACAAATTGTTAAAGGGTTTTGCAGAACCCACACCCACTGCTCCTGCTCAGCTTTACAGGACATGTTACTGCTTGCAATTTTCCTCATTGTTTTTAGGGGCAGCTGTCAGACTGGAATCCTAACCCGACCAAGCAGCTATTGCTTTGGTTGATCCCACCACTGACAAGCCCTCAGAAAGTGCTAAAGTGTGGAAACATCTGCTATAAATAACTTTCTTCACTGCACAGGTCATTGCTCATTATTTGCAGCACATGTGACTGATACTTTTTCCAGGGCTATGGCCACTGGTACTTTGAGGTCTTCATGGCTGTGCTCTTAGAACATGAGATTTTTGGGTCATCAATAAACTGCTTATTTTGTACTTTTCCTTTATATTTATCTGCGTATCTTCTAAGTTTTCTGCCTGTGCTCAGATTTTTAGTTTGTTATTTGCAATAGTGCATGATAGATCCTGATCTGTTCTAATATTGTGCATTGCTTTTACCATGTCTATCTTTCTAAGTATTTTTATTGATCTGTTCCCTCCTCTATGCTCTTTTTCTTCCAACAGTGACACATCTTGTCTTAGTTGCTTTATAGTTTTTTCTATTCGATATTTCCATGACGGCATTTGATTTATCCCCTTTCTCTCCCTCACTACCCTCTGTTCTTGTCGTAGAACTTTATCAGTTATTAATTTAGCTGCACAGTAATATATCCTGTGTTCTTCTGTTATATAGCATAGATCTATATGGCCGGTCCTAATTATTGTGTTCATTTGTTTTACCAATCTTCTGACTTTGTGGGTTCTATTGACCTTCTGCAGTCTATTTCTTTCATTGATCTTAATATGTCTATCTATTTCTATTAAATCAAGCAATTCTTCTCTTAGCTCATTTTCTTCTAAACTGAGGGCACATTTTTTGTTTTCCATTTCCTGTGGGCATTCAGTAGAAAGTTCTATTGCATCTTCCTGTGGCACATTCTCTTCAATTTCATCCTGTGCCATCAGTTGCTGTGTCATATGAGAACTCACTGGCCTATCACTCCTCAACATTAACTGTGTCAAAGTTTCCACAGTTTCATGTTCCTTCCTTTGCCGTCCAGCTTCAAGTGAATGTGTATACTTGTTACCTGTGGAAGGCTCCAAAATATCTTCATATGGCACCAATTGTTTCCCGTTCTACTGGTTTCCCCATAATTTGGAGTTCCGTTGGTCTATCCTTTTGTGGTGCTTTCTGAATTAGATTTTCTACACTGAATCCTTCACTTTGGAGGTACTCCACAACCTCAGTTTCTATTTCTTTAACTCCTCCATTACTGATCTCCTTTTCCTCTTTGTCTTCTTATTTTTTGTATTGTAAAATTTTCCATGTCCGGATTCCTTTGCCCGTATTTCTCTTCAAATATCTTTGGTGCTGCTCTTTTTGTATTGATTAGTTTTGCTTTCTCCTTTGCATACATATTACACCATATTAACTTGTGTTCTTTCCCTTGTCCGTATTTCTTCTTCAAACGACTCCTGATCTTCCTGTTTATCCTTACTTTGGGGACTCGTTCCATCATGCTGTGATGTAACCTGTGTTAGACCTTCTACATCAAATCCTTCACTTCACAGGCACTTCATAACTTCAACTTCTATTTTTTTAACTTCTACTTTACTAATCTGCTTTTCTACATTCCTTCTTTGTGATATTATTTTTTATTGTGAAATTTTCTATGTCTGGATGCCTTTGCCTGTATTTCTCTTTGAATATCTTTGGGGCTGCCTTTTTTATCTTTATTAATCTGGCTTTCACCTTTGCATAAATATTGCACCATATCAAATCTCTCTTTCCCATGTCCATACTTTTTTTAAATACTTTTCAAAAATATCTAGGATTTGTTGTTTATATTTGTGCACTTCCTCAGATGCTTCTTTTTCAAACAGATCAAAGTTTCTTGGCCTATATATTGTTTTTTAAAAATCTGTTGTATTAATGACCACAAGCTTTTATTTGAAGCTTCTGACAGTTTTTCTTGCGGAAGTATTTTTCTTTCCTCTAGTTTATCTCTTAATCTTTTTGTATATCTTGTGTCTGAAAATTCTGGCCTTTTTGCATAATAGTAACAATACATAATTGCTTGCTTATCCTCAATAGTCCACTCTCTCATCTTTATGACTTGTCTTTGGCCTATCAGTTTTTGTGGAATGCTACTTCTTTCTACAACAGGGGGGCCATCCTCCCCTGAGCCTGGCCTAGTGCCATTGTAGGAATGTTTCCATATTTTGAGGATTCTACAATGCCATTTTTTCCAGTCCTGGCACCAGTGCGCCTACCAGGATTGGGCACTTTTTTATCCTGGGTCTTCTGCACCCAGCTATCTTTTTTAATTTTGACCTACTTCTGTCCATGATATATGCTATACAAATACAATCTATATATCAGTGTCGCCTTGGTGAGATTTTGTATAAAACAGGGACCAGCTCATGAAGGTACTCACCAAGACCTGAGGATGAATTCAATTTCAGAATTTACTACTCCCCTTTGCTTGCTGACTTTTCATCTCTCTATTCGGATTAGATTCGGGTAAGAGATCCAAGCTGGGATTCCAGAAGTCTAAGACTGCCTCACACAATTGTGTTCCTGTGGTAACCGGACACCTCAGTTCAAAAACCTTTTCTTCCACTGGAAGACATCATCCACTCAGACTGTCACTGTGAGGGAATACCTCAGGATTTTGGGTCTCATGGCATCTACGATTGTCATGATACCCGTGTCAAGACTCCACATAAGATAGTGATAAGGGTGCTTGCCGGGACCAAAGATTATCTTTTTAAATCCTAGTGCTGAGTTTTGTCAGAAAACAATCTCTTGGAGGAAACAGATATCCTTGCATTCAAGTTTCCCCTTCTCTCGCCCTTCTCTAAAGCAGTCACCACAGATGCTTTTGACTTTGATTGGAGAGCAGTTTTGGTACGGATAAAAATGCAAGGGTGTGGGACACCAGAGACAGAAATCAAGGAGAGAAACTCAACTCACTGAACAATCTTTGCTCCTGAGAACCTCTTTGAGTTGTTATACTCAGGACCACATGACTGTGATAAACAAGGGGAATCAGAACTTAACCCCTTTGCAGACTAGCCATGTTGAGATATGGCTTCACAGAGCAATCTCACTGTACAGGTATACTACATTCCAGAACAAAACTATATAGCAGTCAAGCTGAGCAGGGCCAGGGCAGACATTCATAATGTAAACTAGATGGGGGGGGTGGAGTTTTCCAAGAATCCATCTCTGGGAAGTTCAAGTAGACCTCTGCCTCCTCTTTCAACTGGCAAGTTTCTGTTCTAGGACTCTACGCAAGAAGGCTGGGAAGACAGATGACTTTTTTTGAATGGGAATGTTCCTGTGTGCTTTTCCAACATTTTCACTAATATCCAGGATGGAAGGAATCCTCCTCCACCACCCCCAAAGATCAATGTGGTGACTCCCTTCTATTGGAAACTGGCCAATTACCACAAGCTTCCTAACAGACTGATGTACTCAAAAAGGGATGAGTTTGATGTCAGTGTATCAACTGACTGCCTGGATGATTCCTTTTAGGCACCTGTTTAGTGAGGATGTGCAGCATGCAATGGAGGCACCTGTTTACAGAGGGTGTGCAGCAGATAATGGAGACAAGACAGTCTGCTACTAGAAAATTAGCAAATGGAAAAGGTTTACTGGTTGATACCGGCAACATAACCAATTCATAGTAAAACCAGAGAACTTGCCCTAATATTTCCGATTTACTATCAAGACTCATTTATTGGCCATTGCAACATGTCTGCCCATGGATCCATCTCTTTCAAGGAAGTCCCATGTCAGTGTTCTGACAAAGGGTCAGTGTCCCTTCCCGACACTTGCTTCATTTGAAACAGCTAATCTGACTGAGGTTCCAAGTTTACTTCAAGCCACCTATCCTGCCCCCAGTTATCTTTCCTGAACCTAAAAGTGAGTTAATAAGCATACTCCATACCTTGGATATCCACAGACTACTCAGGTAATACGATGACAGAACTATATCTCAGATTTTCTGATCAATTTTGCATTTCTTATGAAGGTAAGTGACAACCCGTGTCAAAACAGTAAGGCTATTACTTTGTTATACTCCCCATAATACTAGTGTATTCAAGGCAGGGTTAAAACCCACCTTGCCTTCATCTAGGTCTTCTTGGAAGAAATTTTTTATTGTGGAAGCTGTTATTCAGTCCTTTGTGTGAAGCATTAAGCTTGATTCCTTTTCTAGGTCCACATCAAGCATTGCTAAGACCATTTTACATTGTTTCCTGGTCTCTTCTCAGAAGACCTCCCAAATGGGGAAATCTACGGTAATTCCATCCATATAGCTAAGGCTGCTGCAGCAGTGATCATAGATGTTAGAATGATCACTGCTACAGTAGTTGCTCCCTCCTACTTTTGGAGTGTTTATGCCAGGATGTGAACATTTTGTTCTTAGCACTGTCCTTTCAGGGCTCAGCATCCCTCTCTGCTGGCAGGAAAGCTCTGAAGGCTTTGGCCAAAGCTTTAGTCAGTTCAGCTTGAGCTGAATGTTTGGGTGTGTGAAGGTGCCCTCAAGCTGGCTGGCTGGCTGGCTGCTATATCCTTGCCAGAATATAACCTATATAGCCAAGGCTACTGCAGCAGTGATGTAATACAACATAATATTAGATGTTCAAGTGTACTTTCTTGTAATGAGATATACTTGAGGCATGCATGCAGGTGCCAATTTCCTTGTTAAAACTGGAACTTCCATTCCCAGTTAACTCAGTTAATTAATTCTACATCACCTCTAGCAACCTACACATCTTGCATTCTTGAGCATGTTTGAGATTTTAACAAAGACGTGTTAATATTAAAAACCACTTTCAAGAACATTAAGGTTTCACCTGATGGTCATAATCAGTTTTAACTGTTGCATGGTAAGGCTATACTCAAGATATTGCTAGTAATGAAAATGGTGATAAATGGACACCCCCATCATCTCCCACCAGGCATTTCACACCATTCCCCCTTAACAGTTAGGGCTGTTATGAAAATAGACCTTAAAATCGATCTCTTGGCATTTGTTTACCAGAAAGTCTGAATGGGTGATGTGATACCCTTTTTCAGCGTATGCCCAGGAAGAAAAGCTCCAACATAGAGGAACTTTTGGGGGTCTCTCCAATTGCTGCAGATGTCAGGTGAGATACATCCCTAAATTGAATCCCTTCATGATCAGGTGGGCAAACATATATGGTTAACAGAATGAAAAACTAGAATAACATGTTAACATTCAAGAACAAAATTTGAAAAGAAAAATGCACATTTTGCCAGTTTTTATTGTAACAAACTAAAGTATGAGTATTGAAGCATAAATTGTATGGAAAGCCTGAGAATAGGAAGATGCAGCATTATTTACATAACATGTCATCATGACGACTAACATTCTAGAGATTGTGGGAAGATATTATATTGGTGAAGACGTAGGATAGTACCAGTAGAGAGGGGTAGGGGCTGATAGAGGGCATTTTGTTAACAGGCAGTGACTTTGCAAATTCTAATGCTAAATAAACCATGCCCAAAAATGTTTGAACTACATAAGGAGCTACGGGTGTGAAGTGTAAGTATACAGAAATGGTATTTAGGCTTGAGTGAGTTAATCATGTGGACTTCCCGGCTTTGTATTAGAACATTACCCCACTGCAATTTTCGCGCAGGAATGGGGGTGGCCTACATGAATGACAGGGCTGAGTGACAAGCCATGCAGATTATACAGTGACATGGTGAATGTCAATTGTGAATATTCACTTTCTGACCGTTTTTAACATAGGCTTCATGCTTTTTATATTATCTTTAATTAGAGTTACTACAGCCTTTAGTATACAATATGTAAAACAGAGATTAAATAAACCTGTCCTCATTTTTTACATTTATAAGTGCACCGTCGAAAGCACCGCATGTCCTGGGTGTCTGCCTTGCTTTGTCACTTTGTACTTGACCACATACTGTGTTGTAGGGTAAGAAGTGGGTCAGAAGGGCAGTATGAATGCAGTATCCACAAGTTCCAGTTTTGCAGTCCATGTTCATAATAACCCGTGCACTCCTACTTTTCTTTGGTATAATGTTTGCAGTAATTGCTTTTGCAGGGGGGCAAGCACCCCTGCACCTCCCACCTTTCTTTAAACATTTTTTTTCTGGAGATAGAGCAACAAGCAATATTCTGAGGCAATGGGGACAATAAATAAATGCAATAAAAAAGACTTCCCAGAAAGGTCGCCACCCGCACCCCACACAATATGAATTTTAAGTCTGTGTAATAGATTTTATACATGCAGCATTTTGTGTTCGCCCCCTCCCCTTTTGCTATGCCCTTTTTCGAGGTTAGTATACTGTGCCTCTGTCTAACAGTGACACAGAAGTGATACCCGGGGTAAACCTACGATCTCCCATCCACTCATCAAGATTCCTCTTGAAGAGAGTCAATGAGGGACTCTGCCTAACCTGGACTGGGATTTTATTCCAGAGTGAAGGGAGCCTCTGGGTTATGAATCTGTCCCTCCAGCATGTCCTATTTATTTCAGTGTTGAGGTTCAAGTCTCTCGATCACGTAGCTCGATGGGATTTGGATTTTCTGAGGTGCAGCATGTCCATTAATTCCGGGTTGGACATGGCTTTACACGCCAGGCACAGATCGCCTCTGAGCAGGCGGTATGCCACTGAGTAGAGCTGGAGTTTCTTTAACCGGGCAGCATATGGCATCTGTTTGAGCCCTTTGATCCTCTTGGTGAGGTACTTTTGGGGTCTTTCCAGTTGCTGCAGGTGTCTGGTAAGGTACATCCCAAAAGGGGCATTGCACTCAATTATGGGCCTGATGAGGGATGAGTAAAGAGGCACGATGAACTCCCCTGATCTAGATGTGAATCCCTTCATGATTAGGTGGGCTATATAAAATGTTTTTCTAACTACTTTGGCCACGTGGTTGTCAAATGAGAGATTGCTATCAACTTGGGTCCCCAGGTCCCTAATTACTTCTTCTGTACTTAATGGATTTGTATTTTGTAATTTTATAATTTTGTATAAATGCAGCATATTCTGAGTTTGTTGTAATAGGTAAAAATCTGTTTGGATCGGTATACCATTTGTAAGTACACGTTCTGCCAAATTATTTAGTCTAACATGTAATATATCGAAGCTTTTGATCAATGGAAACTGGAAATCCTGGTACCATCAAATATGGGAGAAAAGGCTTTGTACTGAAATAATTACAAAATCTAGCATACTCATTTCTGTGAGGATGGTTTTCCCAAGTTTATTAAAAGCAGTTTTCAAAATAAATTCATGCACAGAGGGCCGGGCGGTCCTTGCTATTGCGCATCTGGTGGGGTAATGTTCTAATACAAAAACGATTTCCCTAGTGCTCCGCGTTTGAAGATAGACGGTTATGAACTACACACTGTCAGCCACCAGTAAAGTAGTACAATAGTACCGTAGCAGCACTGTTCTTGAAATCAGTTTTAAAGGGTGGGGATAAAAGTTCAGTTATCTGTATTTACGTATCGGCTTTCCTCTTGTACGTCGCAAACGACTACAGCTTGACCACCCATACACATCCTGTCAATCAACTTTTACAAATACCTGAGGCGTTCCGCGGCCTTTCACATACGTCAGACAAAATGATTAGTCACCAAAAGCTGCAAGAGATAAAGTAACAGTATGTAACTACTAGACGACGGTTTCTGAGTAATATGACACGCCTAGGGTAACATCCAATCAGATGAGGCAGAACAGCAGGACACGTACCATAGCACAGCTTTGTCTCTCCCCCGGGAAATATTGCCATGTAGTTAGTGAGAAGTGACGCATACGCGTATCTAAGCAATAGTACAGAAAGGAGCAAACTTCCCGTCTGTCGCGTTGCTAGTTAAACCCGTTAACCCGCTTAGGAGGTAAAGCTAAAGGTATGATGTTCACAACATCTCCTTTACATACTGGGAGGGTGTTGCTTGCACCGACAAACATATTTTATTCACTCGGCAAAGGATTATTGGCAGTGATCCAAATAGGGATAGGGGCGAGTGAAAAAGCCCAGAGTAGACCTAGACGTCTACTGATGCAGAAACCTATTCCAATAACCCAGATTGATGTAAACCAAGCGCTGGATAAATCTACTTCTCAGCAAAGTGTTTACACCATTGCATTTAGTCCAATACATACTTCTGCTGCATTCCTTCTCTCTATCCCTGTGGGCTTTGCCTTATTTCAGACTTGATGCACCTATCTAAATGAGAAAAAAGAGGTTATAACTCGGTAATTATGCATGTATTTGGAACGGCTTTTCCACAAAATGGAAGTGTATTTTCTCAGATTCCAGTCATACTTCAAATCACTAACGCACGCACGCCTCCTGTGGGTCTGCACTAACATCCACGCCTTCTGCTGCATGTGCAGCTGCAGTGACACGTATACATACAAGCTGGAACTTTTTGAGTTTTTTTCTGTTGGCCTAGTTAAAAATAGAGTGGCTACTAAATTTTGTTTTCCAGGTTTATCTGGTGTCACTTTCCCAAATAAGTATTCTCACGGTTGCCTAGCAAATCATAGTGTTACGTTTTAGCCACTTCAGGTACCCTTTCTCCTTCCCAACCAATGTTAGTTGAGGGATTATTTAGTAAACTGCATGAGCCATGCTCCGAGAATCTGGCAGGGGAACGTATACGGCTACCAGACCCTATGGAAAGTTTTTAAAAGAATGACGATGCTATTAAGCACAACGGAGACAGTTTAGGGATCCTCTAAGAGGAGGATCTACTGCTGGGGTAAGTCATACACTGCATGAAAGATATCCATGCAGAACTGTTTGTTTTCAAATGCACTGACCTGATCGTGTAAGCAATATGTAATTCCATAAGGAATGGCTTGGGCTGGCTCAAGACAGCAGCTGTCCAATATAACCACTGTGACACCAATTTAAGTATCATACGAATACAGTGTCCGATGCGCAAAGTGTGAGTGTGCACAGGAACAAAGTGTTATGCACTGTCAGTTGCACTAGGTGTGCGTGTGCACAGGGAATCTACATGCAAGCACTGATCTGCATACCATTTTTGGTATTCCAAGCTATCTGAATTGTACATATTGTTCTCATTCTACCTTAAAAAATGAACAAGAGCACTGAAACACAACTATCTTAATTACAACTCTTCTGTTCTGTTTGTAATCTTGTTTACAGACAAGTTTTGTAGCAGAGTGCATATACATTTCCCATTTTTTTTTGGGTGGGGATCAGAAGCTGGAAAAAATCGGCAGCTGCTACAGACAGGTTGTCTGAATCATTGACAGGTGCTGACTGGGGTTTCCTTTGGGGGATAAACTATTGGCTAGGTTTGGAAGGGCTCCAGGGCCATTAGCCTAGTAACCTCCCGATCCTGTGATTATACCGCCTTGTGGAAAGTGAAGCAGTGTCAAGAGTTGCATGAAACATTCATCTGTTTTGATGACTTAGTGACTCAAGGAGTTGTGTGGCAACACCCAATACTCTTTGTTCCTGAGGCATTTCAGTAATTAGCTTGTTACATACAGATGGAGTCTTGATTTAGGGATTCCAACCTGTCTAACAGACCTTAACAGTTTTGTTTCATGACAGCAATCAGTGTACATCATAATTCTCAACTATCCAGATTTTCATAGAATGGCCAGATTTTTCCTTCAGATTTTTGGTCTGTTCCTCATAAAATTTGTCGTTTTCTACAATATCGAGTATTGAAGTCACTAAATAATGGCAGTGATTTGAATTTCAGACTTCATATAATTCAGAAAATGCATGTTAAAGAATTTTTTTTTATTCTAGCAACTTTCTAAGTTTATAAGAGTAATATTTTAAATGTTTTCTCTATTTTGTCAGCTGCAGTGGTGCAGTGGTTAACGTTGTCACCTCACAGCAAGAGGTTCTTCACTTCAATTCTCAGCTGGAGCTCCTTCTGTGCAGAGTCTGCATGTCTTCCCTGCAGTCGAGTGAGTTTTAAAGACATGCAGGTAGGTGCGTGTGTGTATATGTGTGCCTTCTGTGAAGGTTGGGCACTGGGCTGGCAACTAAACACTGTAAAAACACCACCGCCAATCAATCTACGGGCCGGTGATCTGCTGTGGCAACCCCATAACCAGGAAAAGCCAAAAGACATTGCTTATCCCTATTTTTAAGCCTTTGTCCCTTTGTTATTTTTGACTTTTTGTCCAGATTTGTCTTGCCAAAAGGTTTCCACACAAAGCATTTTTAACATCCACACAACAGATGGATTACGTATGTTAATCACAGACTTCCTCCCCCAGTTACACAAACAGAAATATAAGGTATGAGCAGTAAAGGGTATTTAGTTTCATTTAGGCCTTTGCTTTGTGGGAAGATATTCCAGTCTTGTAGGGTATGCTAAGTGTAGGTCTGCATACTATGCTACAAACTGCAAGAGACTGTCTTCAAACCATCCAAATGATGGCAAGGGTGTACCAAGAGCCTTAGAAATGCACATGGCCTCCTCACCTCTGCCCTTGGAAAGGTCTCATGTCCTATGGCAGACCATCTGAGAGGAGTTAATGCTCACTTCTTGCTGACAGATTTCAGTATTCCAGGAAGCATGATGTTGGCACACCTGGCTGTTTTTAGAGTACTGAACCTGCCATGGGTAGTCATGTCAGATCTATACAAGGTTCTACTTTGCCCTGAAGGAGCAAAGAATGCACTTCTTCTGCACATGGTAAAAGGAGACAGGAGTACTCGTTGCCATTACTGTTTAGTAGGAGCCTGGTGAGTGTTACAAAAACATGACCTGGCTTGCAAAGCCGGGAAATATTGAGGGGGAAGCCCTATGGGCAGGTGTGTACAAGAGCACCCTGCTGATGCATTGTTGTTTGGAGGAGCAGTCTTGGATGCGACAGTGCAGACAAGTGAACCTTTTTGCATTCTATGTTTTATTATTCCAGCAAAATGTGGAAAAAAGAGGATTATGCATTTACTTTTGGTCACCCATCATTAATACATTTCACTGAAAACAGTATCCAATTAAGTGGGGTTGAACAAGTTAAGCAAAATCACTTAGTTGCAAATTTCAGGTGATGTGCATATAACTTATGCTCTGCTGTGTAAATGGAATTTCCTGTTACCAGGTTACTGCTGGAGGAAAGGGCAAGGTGTGCTTGCCAAGGTCATGCAGTAAACAATAATCTATACATTGAGCAGAGTAACATTTCAGTTAATTTGTTGGGAAGGATAGGTTTGTAGCAATGAAGTTGCCAATGTAGGAGTCCTGTGGATTAGGTTTACTGTACCCAGAGCAAAAAAAAATAGTAACACTGCAGAGGAATACAATAATCAGGCTGTACCACAATGCCACAATTTTCCTGTGTTGGGGGGGGGGGGGTTAAATCTCATTCTTTTTGACCAACTGCCACCAGTGAACTCACTCTTGCTACCATTTTGCATGTACAATGCAGCCTTTTTGTGTTCATTTCATACTGTAACGAAGTGTAGTTAGGAATATGTGTGAAGTCTGCAAACTATACCTTTCAACCTCAGTGCAAGAAATCTGGACAAAGTCTGAAATAATGGGATGACAAAGACCCAAAAATAGGGACATTTTAAATATTTCTCTCACAAATTTAGAAAGTTGGTAGAACAGGATTTGAGTTAACATGCATTTTCTGAACAATATGAAGCCTGAAACTTGGTGTCATTAAGAGACTTCAGTACTCAGATCCCAAAGACTTTCCAGAGGGAAGCATTTTATGGAGGAATTTCAATAAAAGCAGACAAAGAGCCTCCATTATTGCTCGTAAGGAGGGTAAATTAAAGGGAGATATATCGGCTTACAGAGACAATACATCATATTTAGTAAAAAAAATGGAACTTTTAGAAAAGACATTAATAACCAGGGCAGATCTGAGTCACTCCAATCTAGGGTTGATTTAGATTTAAATTTGCCACCTATTACCACTATTTTTAATGACCCTCTTCAGAAAAACACTGGAGACTAACAATACAGGTGGCTACTGGTTCATCGACCTCTACTAAAGGAGGTCCTTTTTTTAGTAGACAAAAACCAGGAACCAGAAGACTTCCAAATGGTCCAAGAAAGTGTACACAAGGGGCAAAGGTCGGAGGAAAAACAACAAGAAGTAGTAATGACTGATAGTACTTTTAGTATTAATATTGTGAATTTAAGTAGTGTGGCTTTATCTAATGAAGTCACAACATTGTTACAATGCATTTTTTCTTTCATACCAGTCAATAAATTAAATATTACTAATTTAATAATTGATTTTAAATTATATCTAAGAAAGTTAAACTTGAAGTACATTTTTGATGTTTTGCCTATTGATGACATATCTGCAGACACTCCTAAGGTAAAGAGTACTTACAATCCAGCCTTGTGTTCTACTTTGCAAGTTTTTGGTAACCTTTGTGAATCACATTTTAGGAATTTAAAGCATGTCGATGAATTAGTAGGCAATTTGTCTCCATATGAAATGAAAGCTTTAAATGAGCTAGGAAACAGTAATCACTTGAGAGTAATGAAGGCAGATAATGGGGGTTCCCTTGTTATTATGGAGACAGATTTATATGAAAAAGCAATTTTTTGTCTTTTAAGTGATGACAAAAACTACAAATTGGTCACTACCAAACAAGTGGAAGACAGTTTTCAAACAGCTGATGTACTTCTATTTGTTTGGTTTTGTCAGAACAATATCAGTCATTCCACATACAGATATTTACAAGTTGAACATCCTAGATTAGCACTTTTTTATGGTATACCAAAGATACACAAGGACAAACAAAATCCCCAATTTAGACCTATAGTGTCTTCAGCTTTTTCCAAAACTGAGCCTATTTTCATCTGGCTGGACAAAATTTTGAATCCAGTTGTACAAAATTCAAAATTTTATTTAAGGGATTCATGGCATTTGTTACAGTTGTTACGTAACTATAATAATATAAGTATATCATTTGTTTTTGCATCCCTTGATGTAAGATCACTCTATATAAGTATTAATCAGGAGACAGATTTGGAATTTTTCAGAGAGTATCTCACTGAATTCACTAATTTTGGGAATGATAAAATTAACACTCTGTGTACACTGATGGAAATTATACTTGGTAATTTCTTTAAGTTTGGGAAGCAAGTGTTTTATCAAATTTCTGGAGCTGCTATGGGGTCTCAGGTAGCTCCATCATTTGCAAATATAGTGATGTCCATGTGGGAAACACAATTTCTTATCACCCATCCATTGGCAAAAAAAACATTTTATTGTATAGGCGTTATATAGATGATTTGTTTTTTCTTTGGAAGGGTGATTTTGAAGCTTTTTCTCAGTTTGTAGGAGATCTTAACAAGACCACTGAGTTTTTACATTTTACAGTTGGAGGTTTTGGTAACAGCATTGATTTTTTTTTGGATATACGTTTGGAGTACACCAATGATAATTTTGGATTTTTAAGTCAGATCTATAGAAAATCCACATTTGCGAACCAATACCTCCACAAAGATAGTCTACATCTACAACATATGAAAAGGGGTGTAGTCAAGAGGCAGCTGATAAGACTCAGTAGGTTGACTAGTGAAGATTCCACATTTTCAGCAGAGACAGAGAGATTAGTGTGTTTCTTTACACAGAGAGGTTATGACCTGTATTGGTTAAGAAGGATTGTTTCAGAAGTAACTGATCTGAGAAAAGGTATGGCTTGTCCAATTTTGATTGGTACAGTCAATGATGTAATTATTTCCAAAAAAGTTTCAGAGCATTATCAATTGTCGTTTCCCATTCCAATGAGCAATGGTATGGAGGTTATTAAGAAGATCATTTGTGAAAACTGGAAAATTGCTACAGGTAATCCTGATTTGGTTAGGGTGTTGGGAGATAGACCCAGATTCACCTATAAGAAAGTGGTGAATATTAAGACTATTTTAGAGAGAAACAAAACAGTACATAACACCCAAAATAACAGCTCTTTTGGTACCTTTTCTTCTGGACATTGCAAACAATGTAGATTTATAGCAAATTCTAGTTCAGTAGAACTTGGGGAAGCCAATAAGATCACATGGGCCACAGATCATTACACTTGCATGTTCAATTGTGTGGTTTATATTGCCAAGTGTAATTCTTGTACAAGTTTCTATATCGGTAAAACCATTTAGCTAAACATGCTTTAATGTGTACAAATTTTAAGAAATGTACTTTTTTGTGTTAGAAAAAGTTAATTCAGAGATTTTTTTCAGGTGATTGTAAAAGTTTGCTGGAATGTACGTTACATATATATTTTTAATTTTGTTACAACTTTAAGAATAGTGAGTGTTAAATTACATTATTTCATTTAATTAATTATTTCTCTTACATATGATTGGTTAGTAGTCAGTTTGTAGTGATTTATAAGTGTGGTGTTTTTTCTGTGATTTCATTCTGATGACGTTCATGTGTTGGATGAATAAAGAGTGAATAAAAGCACTAAATATCTCAGTGTCTGGCTCCAACTTCCATTCTTTTTGTGCCTTCTTTAGTTTATCTCATTAAGAGACTTCAGTATTCAGATCCCAAGAACTTGCCAGAAAACTACATATATTTCTGGTCTGCTCCTCATAAAAAGACAAACACCTGAATAGCTGAAAGGCATGCTGCAAACATGTACCATTTTGGGTCATATGATTCAGATGATACTGGCATTGGGAGTGGGTTTAGCACATCAAGGATCATGAAATTTGCTTAAGTAGCAATCCCTTCAGTATGTACAAACCAACATGTTTAGTAAATGAAACCGAATAATTGTAGCTGTCAGTGTGTAAAACCACCAAATAACGAAAAAACTCTGAAGGCAACAGAGGACCACCAAACTGTAGCGTAACCACTTTTATTCAACGCTTTCGTCAAACAGACTTCTTCCGAAATGCAAATCACTTTCTAAACAGATACATATATATATATATATATATATATATATATATATATATATATATATATATATAATATTTAAACCACACCTTAATAACAATTAACCAGTTAATTAACTCACAAAAGCTATTCAATGTTAAAAAAACACATTTAAAAGTTTAATTATAAAAATGAGATAAACAGTTTTCTTTCTGATAAAAAGCATTTAATGTTAACCCTCTCATTTAAACCGGGGGATGAATAGCTTTTATGAGTTGATTAATTGGTTAATTGTTATTAAGGTGTGGTTTCAGTATATATATGTACCTGTTTAGAATGTGATTTGTATTTCTGAAGATGTCTGTCTGATGAAAGCGTTGAATAAAAGTGGTTACGCTAAAGTTTGGTGGTCCTCTGTTGCCTTCAGTGTTTTTTCGTTATATGTTTAGTAAATGGTTCTCTTGCTAGTGCCTGCTGCTGGAAGCCAGAGAATATCAAGCAATAAACCACTTCATGGTCACACACCTGTTGTCTCAATTTCTTCACAAGCACTCCTCTTAAGCATCTGTAGCTCAAAAATGCAGATTGCAAGATGGTAATTTGGGAGAGACAAAACATGCCTTCTCCATGCTCATAACTGTATCTGGGAATCTCTCCAACACAAAATGGTCACCTTCAAAGCTCTCATTTATGAGAAGCCCCCCCCCCCCACACACACACACTAAACTTTCTAGACTCACTTTCATTTCTAAGCACTCCTTCCTGCTGTTCCAAACTTCTTCACTTAAAACCATTTCTTCATTGTATACATGTGGTGTATATTCATCCAGATGGTGAACATTTACAGGTACAGATGACTCATGTACTACAAGCTAAATTTGGTGTGACAAGAGATCCAAGATATTTACAGCAACTCAGCCTGAAGGAAATCTATGCAGTAGTTACAGAAAGACAAGGCAGATAATGCCACCATTCAGTTGGGTCTAAATACAAGTCTGTTACTTACCTTTACTCCTCCCAAACCAACCTACAAAATGTCCAGAGCTGCCTCTTGTCTGCTCCTCAAAATGTGAGGTTTTCTGGCAAGTACAAAGTCACCACATTTGACATATAGGAAAAGGCATTTGTCATTAAATCTGTTCCCGATTACAAGCCTCTCTCAACTGTCACACCAGGAGACTTGCGACATGAGCTATGGACAACTGAACTTTTAAGAAGTACCATTAAGATGTCAAAACTCTCCGCTACAAGGACAGTTTTCCTTAGCCACTAGGGTGCAAAGGTACTATTTCTGCTAAAGCCACTCACTGTCAAAAGTATAGACAAAAAGCAATGCACTGCAGACAAACTAGCACAAACTACTGAAGAACTAATGCAGACATATCCAAATATTTGTGTAGACAACTGAGACGTATGACAGGAGAGGTTACAGCCATGTAACAAGGTCTTGAGACTTGCCTACAGTCTGGCAAGGAGAAATCTAAGATTCTGGAGACAGGAAAGTGCAACCCAATAGAGCCAAGAATAATCTGAAGGTAAATATATGATCTAAGCAAGATGCTAATGTATGATAGCTATGTACCTTCATCTGTTCAGATGAAGCTAATAAGTTTTGACCCTCAAGTCTGCCTTGCCCTTTCCCTACCGTTAAACAGGCTGCAGAGCCATTTTCTGTCTCATGCAATAAATGTTTTATGCATTCAAATTCTACATTAATATGTTAACCCCCTACAGTTCATTGAACTTAAATGCTCTGTTTTGAGAGCTTGAAACTTTGCGTTGTTTTCAAGGTTCTGGGCTCCTGAAGAAATTACAGAAATGTATTACATGTACAACCAAGCTGCAGAATTAACTTCCAGAGTAACCGCAAGACTTCTTGGAATTAGTGACTCCTGGAATTCAACACCCCTTCCAACAATAGTTTAAGAATTAAGAAATACAAAGGAAACTAGATTTCTGATGCAGTAGCAGGTCGGAAGGTGGGGACAGAATCTTGTTGCATCTACGTATTGTGGTAGATGTGAGAAGCCCTCTGGATGAACTAGAAGGAAGTGGTCTGTGTTCCAAATGATGCTGAGATGGTGGTTGTAACACTTCCCTTTGTCTACATGTATTGCTGTAGCTGAAGAATCTTATGAGAGTTCAAAAATGCAAAGATCATGGACTTGAGTAATGTTCTGAACTAGTTGGGTTTTTACCCTCTTATATAGAGAAAGAGCATGCTCATCTAAGAACAGCTCAGAAGTCAATCACACAAGAGTTGTAGCCTTGATGTGACTGGCAGTCAGTAGTGCTTATATCCAGTATTAATTGTAGTGATAAGGCTCACAAGCTAAATTATCCTTCCCACCTGATTGGGCCATGCTGACATGCACTGTCAAATACCTAAATACAAGGCTAGCTGTCCTTGTGGGCCATTTTAAGCCTAGCCACTTTCCCCTTTGGTGTTCCATTAACATATCCATTTGGTTAGAGATTAGCCCTATTCATCTCGTTGCCAATATTACTCCCCCAATAACTGGGATCATGCCACAAGGGGACCCATGGATGGGATAAAGCATTCAGCAGCTACCTGTGTAGCTTAGTAGTTCAGGGGCAGTCCTGGGGTAAATTGTTTCTCATCCGTAGATCCAAGTTGTGCTTGAATATGGATTTTTGGAAAGTCTGTTTCCAACTTTCCTTCTCAGCTGTTGAAAATTCTCTATTTGCTTCTTTGGTCTGTTCTTCCTGTTTCTAGCAATTCACTAAAAAATCAGGATCTGCACTAGATAGAGCCTTTTAGATTTTCAGGCACCGCTCAAGCATAATGTTCACTTGGAAGTTTTCCAAAGCTAGCACTATTTTTGTAGTGCATTTAGAACACCCAGCCTTCCCAACTAACATACTCTGTCAAGGTCTCCCCGATTGTTGGATTTGTCCCTTATTTGAAAACTATGTTGGTGACTTGCTATTTGTCTGCACAATAGCTGTACTGCAAGCTATAGAATTGTTTGTTACATTTAGGTAGTCAGCACAATACTTCATCTCAGAATTGCAAGTTCAAGACCGTGGGCCTGATTCAGAAAAGATTGTGCTTGGCTCCAGAGGGGTGACTGCACATTTTGCTTGACTTCAATAAATCTAGTTGCAAAGGCAACATGCAATATAACAGCAAGATTCATTAAGCATCAAGGGGAATAATAAAGGTCAGTAAATGCAGTATGGAGCTGTACCTCTGCTCCTAATACATCATCTAGGAGTTGAAAGGAGGTGCCTTTATAGAAGGCTGGATGTGCCAAGTTGTGTGTCCTATCATTCCTGACTCTAACAGAAGCACAACCAGACTCTTGAAGTACTTTACTTTAGTGTGCCTGAAGAAAAACAGTGTACTGAAGAGATTCATTACTGTGTATTTCCCTTCACACGATTCATAGGAAAACACACTGCTGTGTCTGTGTTCAAGAGGTCACTGTGGTGTCTATAGGTTTGGAAACCGTTCAAAATGTAGCAAATAAAAGGCAAATCATCTCAGGTTAACAAATGGTGGCAACAATGTGGCAACATACCTCTCAACCTGTTAGAGCAAGAAACCTGGACAAGGGCACAAATAATGGGGAGACAAAGGCCTAAAAATCAGGACTCTTTTTAAATATTGCTCTTAACAAGCTTAGAAAGTTGATAGAATAACAGGTTATGCATCAGCATGGATTTTCTGAAGGATATGAAGTCTGAAACGCAAATGTGTGCCATTATTTTCTAACTTCAGTCCTCAATAATTTGCCACTGATTTGCCAGAAAACCACAATTTTATGAGAAACAGACCAAAAATATAAGGCAAAAGTCTGAACATTCTGTAAAAATCTGTTCAGTTGAGAGGTATGTGTGGCAATGGAAAACATAGCAACACTTGTGGGGGCAACAAAACAGGATTTTTGATCATTGGAACAATGGGAAATTCATTTCAAATGCCCTAGTCATCTCCACAAATAACCCAGCAGAAGCTGAAGTCTGTTTTCTAAAAAGGCAAACAGTTATTAGAAATACACCACAACTCCAATTTATATGGAGTCTAGTGTCCTTAACTGTGCATGTAACCCCCACACCTCTGCCTGTGTTCACTCAGTGGCTATTTACTTGCCCAGTGTCAAAGGAAAAAACTTCAAAGACCAATTCACGTTAGGTTCAAGCAAGGCACCCTTTATTACTTGCAGCAAGGAGACAAAGCATGTAGGCACAAGGTTTGTCTGAATCATTAATGATTAGTAGGTTCATAGGTTCATAGGTTCATAGATTAGTACTAAGCTAACTGCTCTTGCGAGCCATTTTAAGCCTAGCCAATTATCCCTTGTGAGACTCAAACTACTTTTTATACTTATACAATTCTCTTCCTGTCACATAGAAAATGTTACATTCTATTGCTGACGTAGTTAGACACAGCTTTCTGTATGTTCTACAGAAAATATTGCTAAACTTATTGCTGACCAATTTAAAATATCTGTCATTCTGCAAAACATTTTGAGAAAAACAACCTGGCCTTGGGTTTATGTCAGTCCATTTCAGCATTTCAATTCTTCTATTGTACTGTTCTAATACATGTGTTACATTTTACCTAGATTCAAGGTACATTTCTAGCTTTAGTACAAGTAATGCTGACTACGGTTTAAACTTTCAAGCATCTATTGTTTTCTTTATCAATAGCTTCTAGCAGCTGCATGTTTTCTCATGGCATAAGCAGAAATGAATATCCCTTTGTTAAGTTTCATGACATTAGCAGAAATGAATAACTTATTATTTGCTGATATTTGCAGAAATAGAATGCTTCTTGCTAAGTCTCTAATAGCTGTGCAAATTCATGCAGTGTGAACAGAATAAATGTATTAACCCTTTTAAATCTCGAATGCACTAAGCATGCATATTACTATTACCTATTACATATTTTTCTAACATTTCCCCCTTTTAATACTTTTATTCTACTTTCAAGGTAAGCATAAACAGTTTTTCTTCCCCTGACCTATCCCTACTCAGGATTTGCAGTTAAGAGAGTCATTCAGTTTAAACTTATGAAAGCATTTTCAGATTTTTAACAATTCTTCAAGTTCAGCACCTTGATATAAGGTTTCTGAAACTGATGTCTATAAAGTCTTTAATCAGTCTTTTCATGCAGGGGATGCAGCGGCACACACATACCACCAGTAGGTTAATTCTTACACAGATGGCAATCAGGATGTTCATCAGGATACTGCCCCACCCCCCAAGCAATCTCTGGAAAAAGTCCATCAATGAATTTGGTCCTGGTTTGGTCAAGGCTGACACCTGCTGAATTACCTCAAGATGATTGTCTATCTCGTGTTTATGGTCAGGAATATATGAACAGCACGCCTCCTGGATTAAAGCGCACATACCTCCTCTCACCGCTAGGGTGAAGTCGAGAGCCATGTGGTTTTGAAGCACTACAGTTCTCATGGCAGTCAGTTCATCAGTCACCAATTCTAGGGCAGAAAAGGTTGCATTGCTCATTATTTCAAGAAGTTTAGGCAATTTTCTCAGTTCCCAGATTGATTTTGTTGCTCCATATGCTGGCAGTACACCTGCCCACGAGATGATGGTATCACCCAAGTTCATATGTGACAGTCCATTTTTCCCTAAGCCCACAGCATTATGGTTTTTCCAGCCCGCATTGATTTGCCTTACTGGATTGACAGGCTTCTTGTTTTCTCGTCGAGCATTCCAAAGTTTCCCTTGAGGTAAAACTGCTGTGTGTCGTATGGCCGGAACCAGGTACCCCAAATAACAACTGCTGGACCAGTTCTCAGGTAACCACTTGTATGGTTTCCAACCACATACAAAATAACAGTCTTCTACTTTGGTAGTAACTTTACTATGTCCTGGCTCTGGATGAAAGTTTTTTTGTCTATCATAGACAGTTGTCTATAAAGGTCAGCAGTATGTTTTACTTCATCAGTTGTCCTATGCATCAGTTCAACAAATGAATCATAGCTCGTGTTGCAATAGGATCCTGTGTTATCAGTTTTATTGTAGCATCTATAGGGAACAGTCATATTGCAATTGCTCCAACCCACCTGAACTGTATCATTTTTGTAAAAACACACAGTCCCCTTCTGTCGAACAGACAAGTGCAATGCTACTTTATCTTGTGATGTGACATCTGATGTATCATAGACTAAGTTTTCCCAGGTCTTGTTGGCTCCTAGGGGGACTGAAGTTAACAATAACCCTCCCATATGCTGTTGGCAAAGCTGTGCAAATCCAGCAATTCGAAACATTGAAGGTCTCAGCATACACATATTTGATTGCCTGGTAAGTGTTGAAGTTTGGGTGCCACTCATGCATAACTCTGCATGCTTGTTTAGTCCAGTTTGTGTGGCTGAGAAAAGGAATGGCCACAACAAAAAGATTATTGTCACTAGTACAGTCAACAGGATGGTTATGCAATACTTCCGAGGAAACAGTTGTTCTGCATTCCTGTTTTCTCCAACTCTTCAGAATAGGTACATTTGGATCTTACTGGATTCTGTCATCTTTATTTCAGACACGTGTTCTTACTCTCTGCCCTAATAGGACCTTCAGCACTGATGGTTTCTTCACTGGGGTTGAGACGGATCAGTCCTATTGATCTGACCCCCCTTTGTAGCCAGACTTTGTGCTGAGGGCCCCGATGGAGAGGTAAGATTTTTGTCCAGTTCAAAGTTCTTAACAAGTTTGCAGTGCGTCAGGTGGATCCATGAAGCTCGCTCTGCTATCTTGACTGCAGTGGTTGTCGAAAGAAGCACCTGGTAGGGACCTTCCCACCTCGGCGATGACCAATTCTTCTTCTTGACAACTTTTATCCACACCCAGTCTCCGGGTGTCACTGCCACTTCTGATGTCTCGGTTTGCTTTCTATCTGAAACAGAATTTGACTGCAACAGATGTTTAGAATTCATTACTTTCTTCATATATTCAGCTAGTGTAAAATCAGCTTCCTGGTCTGATGACATGAGAAGTTTCCACTAGGGTGTATAGTAAGCCCTTCCAAATAACTTTTCACAAGGAGTCAATCCTTTTGCTGTAGGGACAGTTCTCATGCTCAACAGTGCCAGGGGTAAACAGTATATCCAATTTTTCCCTGTCTCAGCTATCAATTTTCTCAATTTGTTTTTTAATATACCATTATGCCTTTCAACTAGCCCTGCAGATTGTGGATGGTATGCACAATGATTTTTTAAAGAAATACCAAAATGCTTACTTAACTGCTGTATGGTTTGATTTACAAAGTGTGTACCATTGTCACTGTAGATCCATTCCGGAATGCCAAATCTAGGAATGATTTCTTTGACAAGTACTTTTGCAACCGTAGCTGCATCTGGATTTTTGGTTGGAAAGGCTTCCATCCACCTGGAAAACATATCTACAATGACAAGACAATACTTCTTATTTTCACATTTGTTCAATTCTATGAAATCCATACAGATAGTGTGAAACGGATATGCTGGTGTAGGGAAACTCCCTTGCTTGGGCTTTAATGCCCCCTGTGCATGATGTTTGTTACAAATCTGACACGTCAAACAAAATTTTTTAGAGTAGTTTGTAAATCCGTAAGTTGTGAACACCTGGTTCACCAGTTGTACCATCCCCCCTGTTGAGACATGGCACTGCCCATGGTTCAACAAAGCTGCATATCTAAACAAATTAGATGGTAGTATCGGTTTCCCTTCTCTAGAGATGTACAGCCCCTTTTCGAGAATTGCTCCTCATTTTATCCATAGTTGTTTTTCAGCTTGCGTAGTGAGTGTCTGCCTTGTTTTTAACATTTCTAAGTCTAAAATCTCAGAGGGTTGTAGTTTCTCATTTAAAATAAATACTTCTGTGGCTGCTTGTTTTGCAGCTGTATCAGCTCTCGCATTACCTTTTGAAATCCTATCTTGTTGCTTGGTGTGAGCTGTGCATTTACAAGTGGCTACTTTCTGAGGTAACTGAATAGATTCTAAAAGATCTAAAATAAACTGTGCATGATTGATAGGTTTGCCAGTGGATGTTATCATTCCTCGGTTTTTCCACTGTTGCGCAAAAACATGTACAGTAGAAAAAGCGTACTGGCTGTCAGTAAAAATGTTTACACGTTTACCCTTTGCTAACGTACATGACCGTGTCAAGGCAATCAATTCTGCTGCCTGTGCAGATAAGTTGTGTGGTAAAGGTTTTGCTTCTATAATCTCAGTATCAGAAACTACTGCTTATCCTACTAGGTTCTGTCCTGTATGACCCCTTTTGCATGAGCCATCCACGTAGTATGTCACCTCGGCATCATCCAAGGGGACATCTGTGAGATCTTTTCTAGGTAGTGTCTTTTTCTCAATTACCTGCAGGCAGTGGTGTGGTGTACCATCTGCAGGGGTCGGGAGCAGGGTAGAAGGGTTCAAAGTTGTGCATCGTTCAATTGTCATGTGAGGTTGGCTCAACAATATAGTCATACAGGAAAGATGTCTAGCAGGGGAAAGATATGCCACCTTTTCTTGTAGTAAAATAATCGCGACTGCATGAGGCACTCTCAAAGTGAGAGGGTGGAATAAGACTACTAAGGCCGAAGCCTGTACTGCCATTGCAGCTGCAACTACTGCTTGTACACAGTGAGGTAAGGATTGTGCCACTGGGTCTAGTTGTGATGAATAGTAAGCAGTGTGGCGTTGCTTATCCCCATGCTGCTGTGTTAGTACTGATGTCATGTAACCCTGCTTACAATCTACAGTTTGGAAAAAACGTTTATGATAGTTTGGTAATCCCAGAATTAATGAGGACGCTATTAACTGCTTCAGTTTGCAGAAAGCAGATTCTGCTTTTGGTGTCCATTGCAATAAATCTTGCGCTGCCATAGGCTTCTTATATATAAGGTCAGTTAGCGGTGCAGATTCCAAAGCATAGTTTAGAATCCAGCTCCAGCAAAAAATTAGTTGTACCCAGGAAGGACATAATTTCCTTCTTGGTAGTGGGTTTTGGTGCTTGCAAAATTGCTATCTTTCTGTCCCCATCTAATGTCATGCCTTCCTTGGATATTACATATCCCAGGTATTTGACTTGTTTTTTCCAAACCTGCAGTTTACTTTTATTTACCTTATGTCCTTCAGCGGCTAAAAATTGTAGAAGTGTTATGGTATCTTCTCTACAATCCTGCTGGGTGGGGGCTGCCAGCAAGATGTCATAAACATAAAGTAAAATATGACTGCCTCTTGGTGGGGTGAATCCCGCCAAGTTGCTTGCCATTTCTTGTGAGAATATCATTGGACTTTCACAATACCCCTATGGTAGTCGCGTATATGTATACCTCTTCCCCTGGAATGTGAATGCAAACCAATACTGGCTGTCAGGGTGTATCGGTATCGAAAAGAACGCATTGCTGGTGTCTACCACAGAAAAATACTTCTGTTGAGGTTTTAAATCATTCAACAAGGTGATTGGGTCTGGCACCGTGGGTGCCCTTGGTATTACTGCATCATTCACAGCTTGTAAATCTTGGACCATACGCCATTCTCCATTTGCTTTTTTGACTGGAAATAAGGGTGTGTTACATGGTGAATCGGGAGATTCTACTAGTATCCCTCCTTTAAGTAAGGCTGCTATAGTAAGCTTTATCCCTGCCTCTGCATCTTTTCTTAAGGGATACTGTCTTTTTTGTGGTCTGAATGCTGACTTCGGCGTGATAGTAACTGGTCCCGCTGTACGAATAAGTCCTACATCTGATTTGCCTGTTGACCAGAGAATCTCTGGTATATTTTGTAAGGCATTTTCTTCCTCTTTTAACAGGAGTGTCAATCAGCTGTCCTCACCAGACTGTAAGTGCACAGCTGGGTTGGTCTGCGTTATCCAATTCAACTTCTGTGTTTGTATTCCCTGTTGTGACAGTTCTAGCTCTGTCTGTTTTTCCCATCTCGTGACTTTTTCCCCTTGGTCTGCCCATTCTATATTTCTGTTTTTGATTAAGCTAACATGTGGTAATCGATTAGATTTATAAAGTGCAAAGAACTCCTGGGGCAATGAACAGATGGCTACACTGTTCCCTTCTGTGTCCCAGTACAGGTTACACAATATCAATCTATTTGCATGATTCTTAAACAATTCTTGCTCATATTCCTTATCAGGTCCTGGTGAATTACAATAATACAGGGTACAGTGCAACAGGTGTTGCTTATCAGTGTCAAGGGAGGGGAACTTGCTGATGGCTACATTCATTAACTCTTCGGTTACAGTCCCTAGACCAGTCGTAACCAAGTCCTGGCTGTACCAATAAAACATTTCACCCTCCGATTGCACTGCAGAGGTATCAGTTTGTCTCTGTGCTTCCATACCCTGCATGGTTGGGACTACTGTTATACCAAATAGCTGCATGAGGTCTCTGCCTAAGTGGTTTACTGGGCATTTTGCAGAAACAACAATTTTGCTTTTTTGTGTCAATCTTGAAACTGGATCAGTTATTGCAATGTCACGGGAGAGAGGCTCCCGATACAGCTGTCTATTAGCTGCTTTAACCAGTATGTAATCAGGTGTCTCTGTGTTTTCTGGTAGTTTAGAGGGATGTATCAGGGTTCATGATGACCCTGAGTCACACAAGAATTTGACTTCCTTCCCTTCTACCAAGAGTGTAACTTCTGGTTTTGTGTCTGCTAAATAGAGCTCCAAGCTCAATAAAGCTAGGTCTAATATGTCATCTTCTTCATTGTCACTAACTTCCTGCACTTCCTCTACTCCCTCTATCACATTCTCATTTGTCCCTTCTTTGCTAGCCCCTTCTAGTGATTCCTGACTACCATATAGTCAGTCCTCACCCTCCTTGTCTTCCGTTGTTGCCTTCTTCTATTTCCTGCAATCCTTTGCCAAGTGTCCCTTTTTACCGCATTTAAAACATTCACCCCTTTTCTTTCACCCTTCAAAGTCCTCTGATCATTGATCAGATTGTTTGTTTCCCTTTGCATTTTCTTGCCCATTTTCCCGGACTGTACTACATAAACTTCTGCTCCATCTTCTACAGAAAATATTTGAGCTTTCTTTTTCTTTTTGCTATTAATATGTCTTTCGGCATGCCTAGCATATTCAAGTAATGACTGTAACCTGCTTGTATGATGATCTACCATGTATTTTGTAATAAAACTGCTTATAGGTGCAATACTGCCCTTTAAAAATGCATTCTTTAACTGCTGTTCATATGGGGAATCTTGTGTTTGATCTTCAGGAACCTGCATTCCACAGTGGTTATTAAAACACTCTAATAGTCTGGCATAATACCGCTCAATAGTTTCACTTTCTTGTTGGATGCATTGATTAATGCAAGTCCAGTCTGCCCTAGGTTTCCATTTTTCAGAGATGTGGTCTGTAAGACCTTTTACTTTGGTGTCTAATTCTGCGCTGCTATGTGGGAGGGGTCTTTGTGCAGCATTACTGGGATTCCAGTTCCCACTAATCATATGCCAATCTGGCCCTACAATTTGTCTAACTACCTTCTCTACCTCTTCTCCATTTAAGTTATAACTCAGCCTCATTCCTTGTAAATCTTCAGAGAATTTTCTAAAATTAACTTTTGGGTGGGGGATTCCCTCAGTGGCTTTCCGGATGTCTTCCGGAGTCCAAGGTCTATACACTAAAATAGTTGGGTCCTGATTGTCCTGCCTGAGGGTTGGGTACTTCTATAAATGGATATATTTCTTCTTCTCCACTTATAGAGCGTGAATTTTTAACCATTTGCCATAACTCGATGCCTTCATTTGAGTTACCTGCCTTTGTTCAAGACCTGGTCTCGATGGGATCTCTAATAAACGGTTTTATTTTCATAATGTTTCTTTCTTCAGTGACCACAGGATATCATGGGGGTGGACTAACTTGTTCACTTGCTTCATATTCCGGTAAGAGAGGTGGAGGTGCTGATGCTATTACTAAGTTATTGTCCTCCTTATCTAAAAACATTGTTTTTGAATTCTTGTTCTTTTGTTCCCTACAGTTTACTTCCTCAATCCACCTGTGTGCCTGAGGAATTCCTAATTTACGTTGCTTTTTTACCCAACCTTTGGAATCGGTTTTGAGCTGTTTGACAAGTTTGATAAGCAAGGATTTTTCTAATTTTCCATCAAATTCGTACTTATTAACCTATTTTGAATAATATTTAATATTGTCGGCACGCTGCAACTGCATGTATTTTGCGTCTTCTTTTAACTGCGGATTTTGGGGTCTTTTTCTGCAATTATTACCCATTTTGTTCTACCCTTTTAGCGTTACGTAACTTTTCTTAATTTTTAACGTGGTACCATGGATTTTGTTATAGTCTCTTCAGAATGACTGCCTACTTATTCTGTTCTCCTGATCTATGACAAGACAGTAATCTTTTTTGTCCCTGACTTGTAAGAAAAATATAGTCTAACAAAAACAATACATATCTAGTCCCTGATCTAAAACAGAAAACAGAAAAAAGTAGATTCACCTTACCTGAGCCCATGTGATTGATTACCAATTCGTGGAGACACGTCCTTCAGTCACAGATCAGAAAGTGGCTGGCCTCTTTGAACGACAATTCAGTCAGAGGGCTTTTCGATAAGAACCGATTTGGTTTCTTCCCCATACGGTTTCAACCACCTGGCCCGTCTGATCCGAGGTGAAGAGAGGTTTCCGGTCCGAAGGACCAATCTGTCAAAGGAAAAAACTTCAAAGACCAATTCACGTTAGGTTCAAGCAAGACACCCTTTATTACTTGCAGCAAGGAGACAAAGCATATAGGCACAAGGTTTGTCTGAATCATTAATGATTAGTAGGTTATATTTGTACAGTTCTCTTCCTGTCACATAGAAAATGTTCCATTCTATTGCTGACTTAGTTAGACACAGCTTTCTGTATGTTCTACAGAAAATATTGCTAAACTTATTGCTGACCAATTTAAAATATCTGTCATTCTGCAAAACATTTTGAGAAAAACAACCTGGCCTTGGGTTTATGCCAGTCCATTTCAGCATTTCAATTCTTCTATTGAACTGTTCTAATACATGTGTTACATTTTACCTAGATTCAAGGTACATTTCTAGCTTTAGTATAAGTATTGCAGACTACGGTTTAAACTTTCAAGCATCTATTCTTTTCTTTATCAATAGTTTCTAGCAGCTGCATGTTTTCTCATGGCATAAGCAGAAATGAATATCCCTTTGTTAAGTTTCATGACATTAGCAGAAATGAATTACTTATTATTATTTGCTGACATTTGCAGAAATAGAATGCTTCTTGTTAAGTTTCTAATAGCGGTGCAAATTCATGCAGTGTGAACAGAATAAATGTATTAACCCTTTTAAATCTCAAATGCACTAAGCATGCATATTACTGTTACCTATTACATATTTTTTCCTAACACCCAGACACCAAAATGCATGACTATTGTACACAAAGGTGGCACAACCATGAACCTGTTCAAGTCTAATGACACAGATGTCATGGGCTGATTTATCATCTCAAGTATGGCTAACTTGAATTCAAAACCATGATTTGTTCTACCATTCCTGGTGCTGGAGTTTACAGATGACTTTGTTACGAAAATATGGCTAGTGTCTGCAGCATCACTCACTTCCTTACAGGAAAAACAAATATGAGGAAAGTCTAGCGACAGTCACAGGACACCTAGCCATTTTACTACCAGTTTGAATGCAGAAAAGTTTTTGGGAGGCAACACCAAACAAGACAAGACTACCCCAGGCCACAATGGCAAGCACTACAGACTGTTTTTGAAGAGGTACTCTATTTCTTCCTTCTGTTTCAATTTAGCCTATCCTAAATATCATCTCTGCCCTCTGTTTTGCTTTGTCTTCAATATCCATTACCATTACAGAGTGAGGAAGGCCCTGTGTAAAGTGCTTTTGATTAAGAATTTCAGCAAATATCCAAACATTGTAAATAGGGTGTACAGACCATTGATCCTCTTCTCATGGTAAGATTATTGAGAAGGGACCTAAATGCTGACATAGCAGTGCAACCCTGCCAGAAGTGACAGCATGCAGTCCTGCAAGTTCAGATGACTGACTGATGGGAACATTGTTAAAGTGAATCTGTGGATTAGGTTAAACCACAGACTGAGAAAAATGAACAGACAAAATGGTGAAATCTCTGGTTGGAGGACTGTGTGTTTTTACCACAGTAAAACATGTCCAACAACAAAATGTTATGCATGTTAAAACTGGTCTCTTGTTCAGATATGAAAACAAATGCAAGAACCAAATTGCTAAATGAGGGAATGGAAAATATACAAGTGCCTCAGATTCACATGGCCCCAGCCTTAAGACTACCCTTCTACAAGCTAATTGTATGTCTCAGCTGAAGGTGAGCTGATATTTGACTGCAGATAAGTGGGCAGACAAGTTGCTCCAGTCTTAGTATACTGAATTCTACAAGGAGATCTCCACATTCCATGGTGGGAAGTGGGGATGCACTGTTAAGGGAATTCACCCATGTCAGCCTCCAGACTCAGAGAATATTTCTTCAAATATAGTCCATACAAAATTTACCCTCATCTGAACTGAAGGATTTTTATTATCAGCACCACTAATATACTAGATAGGTTGAAGCGAGGGTCAGTCAGTTGTCTCAGCCCTAATGTTCAGCATTTTAAAACATGAGCCTACTGCATAAGGAGGCTCTTCAAAGTTTAACCTTTTCAGATCCAAGTTTATCCTTTTCAGATCTCCACTAATACCATATCCATTACAAGTGGAAACATCTATATGACGCCATGTAACAACAATGCAAAAATGCAATGCTTAAGATTTTAACTGCTATAAGGTGCTACATCTCAGCATTTCCTACCTTTGTTTCCTCTCCACTTGTATGCGGAGCTAAAACCTTCGCTCTTATACAGCACTGTGGCTTTCAGTGGGACCCATTGTTTTCTGGGAAACAGATGTAAACAAGCTGGCCACAACAGGGACATAGGTTGGACACTGTTTATAGGAAGTTGGTGAGACTTGTCAGATAACACTTCGGGGGGAGGGTAAGGAGAATAGCCTCATATTGGTCAGCGGTAGAGATGGCATGAAGGCTCTTCCACCTATTCTTGCTCACACAGCAACTAAAGAATTCCAAATGGCCAAAAGACAAGCTTTTCTCCGTGCATATTTTCTGACTGGTGCTACAGTCTTTACCTGGTTACATGAGTGAAGTTGTCTCACAGGGGACAAATCCCGTTTTAGGGGATTCCTGGGGGATACAAGGATTTGTAGTAAATAGCTAACCCGGTTAAGCCAAAGACACTGAACTAGAGCCCAGTAGCAGCTTGGGTTCTAGAGAAAGGGAGCCAAGTTAGCAGCTTGCCCACAGCACTAGTATTCTGGCACCAGTAGGAGAAGGGGGTGCAAGACCTATAACACTAGAGGTAGACAGTGAGACAGCCACAGCCACCCATTGGCCTAGTTGTGACATGGGCGGGGAGGCTGTCAGCCACCAGGGGAAACTCTTGGTTGCCCAGCCCCAAGGTAAGAGTTATCTGGCCTAGGATATCATAGTAGGTGATAGTGGCACACTTCACACCTGACAATAACACTATAGATGGCAGGAGTCAAATTCACTGACAGGTCAAAAAGGAGAGGAACTAATGGTTACAAAGGCAGTACACTTCACATTAGCTGAAAGTACTCCCCCACCCCAGCATTGTTATGCTGGGAAGTACTGCTTAACGAGTGGTAACAAATGCATAAAACAAGAGTTTGTTCTGAGGACTGCACATTTTGTACTATTCCAGCCATCTATGGAAAAATATGAAGTTCAGATGGACTGAGTATGGATTCATCTGTGCATTAGAGAATGGCCTAGCAATTCACTGAAGATGTCTGAATGAGGTTCAGAAATTATTTTCTAGCACTATTCCCTGCATGGTTGTTAAGGTTTTTTACTTCACTTTCTCCCCTTTCCATGTAAACTTTCATTTGGGATTGGTAGAACGTAATCTGCCCCATTTGAAGGAGGAAGATTTGTCTGGCATTTTTTACTTCTGGCTACCACCAAAAGTCCAGACAGTGCTATACCCCAAAACATTGGATGTGATCACCCATATTTAATGCTCATGAGTGGCTGAAGTGACAATGCCAGTCCCATTGCCTGCTCATCCTCAGGAGGGTTACACATTCAACTTCTTGAACAGGGACTCCCAACATATCCACGCCCCTTAAACTTCAGCTCAGTTTCTGTAGGAGGGAGGCATTTGTCAATGCCCAAAGAAACTTCACAATCACATGAAGCTAATTAAGATCCCACCGCTCCCCCCCCCCAATCCACAGTTAAGCTGCACTGCCATTTGTTGATACTCTGATTACTTTCTTACCAAAAGTCCACATACCAAGACTAGAGACAGCTATGATAGCAAGAACAAACACATCCTCCCTCAAGAGACTACCAGTTGAATTAAGCCTTAGTGGCTATAAGGCAATCTTAGCCACCTGCAGCTTCACAAAAGTTACAGCTAAAAGACAGAGATGTCAACTAGCCTCCTCTCCTCAAGCCACTGTAAGTCCATATACAACTTTTTCAAAAGCAAGCACCATTCTTTCATGCACTACTGATAACATTGTGGGGTGAAGGGCAAGAGAAGTGTGGCAGGACAGCACACTACTTCCAGAGTGTCAGTTCTGACCAAGCATAATCTTTAGCCGCTGAGAAGGCAAATGCTGGGAGCCTCAAGATTCAGTTCTGCGCAAGCCAAACCCACCAAGAGGAATGTATACAGCGACCAGAAACTTTAAGAAAGCACATTTACTGCCCACAAACCATCATGTTAGTGATCTGTGCCACCTTTGCAGACCATACATATTTAGTACACTATTCTGACACTGTTTGGGAAGGGCCCTCTGAGGATTTTGGCATCCTCTGGGAAACATGTGAGGACACCAAATTTTACAGTACTGCTAAAGTCATAAACCCTTAACATTTGCTTTGATATCAGAGAAGTAAATATTAAACAATAGTGGCCCAAGAACTGAACATGGGGGTACACCGCTAACATGTCTTTTGGAGGAGTTAGAACCACCCACCTCAATTTTCTGGGTTCTTTTTGAACTAATTTGCTATGCAGCAAGATACATAGGGATTTACACTTAGAGTTTGATACCAGTATGTGGGTTGGTGTTGAATGACTGATATACATATAGAGTGTTATCACTTTATAGTCATCCATTTTTTGAGGAAATGGACTAGCATCTGCTCTTAATTCATATTGGTTTGGGTCAAGGTTGGCAGCTTATCCAAGTCCTTAAGGACATGATGATCCTGTCCATAGCCTTACATATGGAGACTTGAAGGCCTCTTAGCCAGGTCTGCTGATGACCTAACATTGTGCAAGGGAGTAATGGATGCTGGCCATTTGTCTGTCATGAAGCCAGGTATTGAACAACACCTGTAGGTGGTCTGACGAGTAACGTTTAGGACTAAACAGTAATCAGCTCAGTACACTATATGGCTGAAAAGAATTAGTATTTTTAGTGGCACATTATGGACTGGGTCTTGTCACTGAAGTCATTATTAGATAATTATTCATGGAAAACTGTATAGCGATGTTCTATGTTTAGGCACCAGCAGTGATTTACTGTATATGGAGTCACCTCCACAGCTGAGTGAGCTTCAAGAGAGCTAGAGAAAGGAAGTGGAGAGGAAGAAGCCCCAACAGGAATACAAGGCCCACTTCCAAGACCTACCGTGTAAGGAAGTTCAGTTACAGGCTTGCTGTTCCTGAACTGTTTGAAAGTTTCTGTGAGGCCATTTTTGCTTGGGCTGAAGGAGGGTCTCTCTGTTGATCAGTGGCAGTGAAATACATTTTGAGCAGCTTCCCCCCTGAGAGGTGGTTACTGACTTGAAACTGTAATTTTTTTGGCACCACTAGTCATCATTTCAAAACTCCTTCATTTTCCTCTAAAACCTAGTTGCCTCTTGGTTTTTTTTTTGCTTTCAGGCTTGTTGGCTGTTGGTGAAACAAGACACCCAAAAGAGGAAAGAAGAAGAGAGCCACTTTTGATTTTTTTTTTTATTTTTTTCTCTGTTTTTTTTTAGTTTTTTTTCTAGCTCTGCTGCTTTGCTTGAGCATTTTCTTGTTTTAAACTTGATTAAACTTATTTAGGCTATTTCAGAGCAAAGAAAGCTGTGTTTGCTAGCTACCCTTAATTTTTTTAATTTTAATTTTAATTTTTTTTTTAAACTTTCCTTGACCTTGTGTCCTTGTGTAGCACTCACTCTTGTGTCTTTGTACTGACTATTACTTTACTTGTATTGCTTGAACTCTGTTTTGAAAAAAAAAAAAAAAAAAAAAAAAGAAAAAAAAAAAAACCCACTTTTTCCTTTGAGTTCAAGTTTTCAGTTCAGTTAGTGTTTGGCTGTTTTTGAAAGTTTCCTGTGAGAGGATTTTTTTGCTTGGGAAGGAGGCTGGCTGTTCTTGAGATCCTGTTGATCAGTCAACATTGGCATTCCCCCTGCCCCGAGCCCTGGTGTTCCCTGACTTGTGTGGTTAACTTCTTGCAACTTTAGCGCCATTGCCCAAGCTTCCTCTTCTTCTGGCTCTTTCTCCCTTAACACAGCCAAGTTGCCTTAACTGTTTTTAGCTTCTTGTTGGCTGCTGGTGAAGAGCATCGCAGAGGAGCCCCAAAGAAGAGGCACTTTTCTGAAGTTCCAGAAAGTTTGTTCTTCAATTTTTCTTTTTCTGTTGCTTTGCCTTCTGCATAAAGCACTTGCTTGAGCATTTTCTTTTCTTCTTTAACATTCTCAGCACTTTAGTTATTGTCCTATGAGCACTTTTAACTGTCTTATAAGTGTTTGCTGTTTATGTTAACACTTGCGCTAATTTCACTCCTAAAACTTGCCAAATTTGCATATTTGCCCACTAATTTGCCTGTGTGTCTTCTCATACTGCACTACTATTCTGTTAAGATATCAGAAGGATGAACCTCCTCTATCCTTGTAAAAAACAAAACAAAAAAAAAAGGATGCTTTTTCCTGTCTCATGATTAGAAAGTTCAGTTACAGGCTCTCTGTCCTCCCATTAACACTTGGTTCTGTAGAGGAGCCATTTTTGCTTGACTGGAGGAGGTCTCTTCTGCCAAACTCAGGAGTGAACAACACATTACAGCTTCCCCCTGCCCCAACACACAACTGACTTGAAACTCACACATTTTATAACCACACTTGTGCACACATAAACACACTAAGACATGTCATATCAAACAAACACACCAAAACATTAAACGACAAAGCTTGCAGCAGAACAGCAGTAACCTCGCACCACCTACAAAAGCAAAACAAAACATAAACAACAAAAATGTTCTCAAAAAATTGTTCTTCAAAAAATACAAAAGGGAACAAAAACAGTTCATACCAACTAAAATGCGTGCAACTAGCCAAATAAAGCAAAAAGCCCCAATAAGTTTTCTCTCCAGTAACCTTATAAGGGTCTTAGTTTACCTCATATCAGAGGAACTCAGGTCTCTAAACTGCACTCAGGAAAATCAACAAGTGTCCAAATCTCCCTAAGGTCCAGCTGGTGACTGCTAAATGATCATACACTACTTTTTAGGTCATACCCAAGCCATAGAGGTCATAAGGTGGTCTTGCATCTGATGCTGGCTGGCAAAAGAAACCTGGTGAATCTGGGAATTCTGAGACAATGTTACAATTGCCTGATGAGCGCAAGTGATGGCTTCCTTAGCTGCTATAATAACTAACTTCCTGTAGACTGAGCTTCAATTCAGGATATGGGAGGAGATGCCTGGGGACATTCAGGCTAGCCACAGCAGCAGCCCAAAGGGACACACACAACCACTCACAGCACAAAACACCTCAAGTGGACTCCATGGCACCCAAAAGACAATGCTCATTACCCTGCACTCCAGGGCCTAGAACAAAAACCAAACAAATAGATCAAATGCCCTGCCTCACTAACCAAACAAAAACAACAACAAAAAAACACAATCACAACACAACAAAGACAAAAACAACTTGCACAGTGTGCACTGCCAAAGGCTCCTGAGCCAGACAGGAACTGGTTGTCACCAGGGACTTCCAGGTTTTCACAGACTGCAACCTGTGCCGGGTGACTCCCCGCCCCAAGGCCCAGAAGCAACCAGTCCACCAGGGCCTCAGGTTGGTGGTAAAATCACGCAGCCACAAGTCTCAACCAGAGGAATAGTATGTGGCCTCAACCATCGAGGAGAGAGATAAATGTATCTGACATGGTCATGTGGAGCAGGAGTACCTGCCTTGAACTAAAGGAAAGAGGAGACACCTACAGCTCTCAAATACAATCCTACTAGGATAAAATGTTCTACCTGACAGATGCCATAAATCCTAATTTCACCATCCCCTGACACTCCAAAAGGTTCCTGGAGTCATCAACTAAACATGGGATGGACAACCTGGACACCATCCCACAAGAGAAGAAAACATGCCCATCATATCATCACCATAATACTTAGCAATGATCATCAACCCACCCTATGGATACAAGCAAACACATGAAACAAAAAAAAGTGAGGCACTCCACTAGAGAAAAATTCATGGAATAAAAAAACACCCACCCTATTCGCCAAAGAGAAAAACCGCTATGTGCTGCTAGAACTAAATGAGGTCTCAATCTCGCGGCTACCCTTCAGTGGCAATCATCACCTCCCTCACTGATCACTTTACCTGGTTACTAAAAACTGTCTGGGGGGGGTGCCCCATATCCCCACAACACAACAAACAAAAGGAGGAAAGGCGTTACCAAGCAAAAACTAAGCCTACCATCACACCTCCATGGAGGTCCGCTATGGAACAAAAGGATCTATGCATATGAAACCAAAATCCTTGGCAACTACTCACCAATTTGGTGCATATAAAGAAAAAGCCAGAGCTCATTAAATCAAATACAATAAAACTCTTTGAACATAACAAAGGCTGAAAACATCCAAACAGAGAAAAATATTAGTATACAAAAAATAGAAAGACCATAAAGGAAAATGCTCCCAGTATTCCCAACACCCCCCCAAAAGAACAAAAACTAAGCCCTTACTAATATAATTGCCATCAGATTCAGTGCAAACTTCAGGAGAAACTCATACAACTAGTCACCAAAGCCAAAATTGGAGCCCCCCGGTCTCTCCCACGCTCAAACCTCAATCCTGAAGAATGTTCAAAAAACAACCCAAAACTGGTGATCCAAACATCCATCTGGAGTCCCTCTCTGAGAGTTCCAGGTAAAACCACCCTGAACTGACTTCTGCTGACAATCCTTGAAACTCCCTTCACCTCACATCAGGGAAAAAGCATGTGCCCAGCCTTAAAGTGGTCTGAATAACTCAAATGACACCTAGCAGCACCTATGGAAATACGGCGCCATTCTAGCCTTACCCTACAAACCTTGGCCATGGAAGGAAACCAATAAACTGAAACTAGGGATATTAGCAGGAAAGGCAGATTGGAACCCAGCCATGGAAAGTACTAAATCATGACTTTCCAAATAAGCCTTAAGTAACAGCAAAATGGATCACAAATCCTTGAAGGTAAAGGGCTTCAGATCATACTAAGAGGCAACAGATACTTCAAATACAGTCTCACTGGCAAATTGATGAGACAAAAAGCCTGTCAAAGCTTGAATGCAAGGCCTTCAGTCAACTGGGTTGTACATCAGAACCCAGATAAATCAAAAGAGGATTGGCAAAGTGGAAAATGTGAAGAAGACAACTGGTGTTGAAATACTGCAACATAACTCAGACTTGTCAGCAAAAGGCTTTCCCCTCCCACAGGAGGAATCTATGTCATAATTTTGGTGCCAGAACCATGGAAGCAAAAGCAAACACAGGATCGAACAGGCTCAACACAGGCATCACACAGACTCACTGGGCCGCATGTCTCCCTTCACACAGATGACGTTTAAAATGGCCACCAAAGCCTCTAGTCATTAGGGATCTGAGCCTATGGCACATAGCTCCCATTAGAAAGAGGGAACTGGAGTGGCAAGTCAACTGTCACAAATCCACTGACTCTGCCCGCCTCATAAAATTCAATCCAAGAAGATGCCCAGGGCCTTATTAGGAAAACACTATACAAAGACAGTCTGATCATGCATGATTCTCATCATACCAAACTTAGGGTCTTTGGATCCCAGCCTCAACACTTTGTTCTAGACAGAGCACTGGTAGAAACTCCCTCACTCATGTATCGACCCCACCATTCATGCTCCCTAGGCTCAATTGTCCTGGCCTAAAGGACCCTCTAGCTCACCCACACCTGCATGCCTGCTCTTCAGAAAGCATCAAAGAAAAAAGCAGTCTGGGTGTCAACAATACAAAACAACCCTATGACTGAAAAGGGTAGAATGCAAAAACAGGAGGCCATGAACCTGCAAAGAGCTTATGTAGAGCCATGTAAAGCCTTCATAATCAAAATAACCCCTGGTGTCATATAGGGTCCTGTCTGGGAACAGCACAACTGGTTTGAGCCCTTGGGCAGATAGCCTAGTATGAACCTATGAACCTATGAACCCTCCCACCCCTCCCCCCATTACCAATGCCATTGTTACACAATGGGGGAAGAGAAATGAGAAATGATGCAGCATAAGTCAACTGTTGAAAATATGCTGAAGTTCTCTCACCATCTCAAGAGATTATCTACAAAATGGATATCTGCAGATTTGGTGGGGCAGGGGGGGGTGAGGCTGCTGCATTTTTTTCCAGAACATTTTTGTTCAGAGTTGGTAGTTACATGACAGCACTTGATATCATGAAGCCGAACCCTTCTTATCACAGCAGTCAGGAGACACATTTTAACCTTTTTGGGCAGGACATCTCCCCCCCACATACACACACACACACTGAGTGTTGGTCCCTAGCATGCCTCTAGCTGTGAAATAAGCATTTGGAAGATGCACCTACTATATGTTTAGCAGTCTGAAAGTCCTAGTTCACCCTGAAACAGTCTTTATAAAAGAAAAGAGGGATAGATACCGTACCATACTTAGAGACACCAAGGATTTTCTACAAAGTTTGTTTAGCTGTGCACAAGATGAGCAGGCTAGTTCCATATCTGTACTTGTCACTTTAGATGTGTGTTGTTTATTCACTCTATACCTAATTCAGTTGGAATCGATTCTGTTAGATTATTTCGTATGAACAACAATGAATATACTGAAGGACAGATCAGTTTGATCTGTATGTTATTGGAAATGATCTTGGAGAATAATGTTTTTGTTTCTGAGAATGAATACTACATTCAGAAAGCAGGAGTAGCAATAGGCACTGCATATGCCAATTCTTACGCCAACATGGTTATGGTACAATAGGAAATCACACACGTTTTAGTTAACAACCACTTTTCTAGCCATATTCTCTATTATAAACACTTTGTGGATGATATTTTTCTCTTGTGGACAGGTTAAATTAGAGCTCTACAAGAGTTATTAGAGATGTATATGCTAAACAGAAAAAGTCTCAGCACTGAACCCTGGGGGACTCCATTGGTGACTGGTCTCTTCCCCTATTTTGATCTCCTGCATCCTGTGAGCAAGCATACATGTATGCATTTTTTGATTCACCTTCCTGATTGTATTAACCTGATTGTATTAAATTATACTCCTTGTATAATACAGCACCACTTGTTAGAATGTGTTTTAAATTTGTAGTTTGGAACAGTCTTCAAGTAAGCAATGAAACTAAATGTATGAACCAATAATGACAAAACTACCCATTTCAGAAAATTTCAACCATAAAAGCCCATCAAACTTCTGTCATTACAATCCACCAATATCAGTAAATATGAAAAATCTCTGCAGAGGTAAGTCATCTAGTTCCACATTAAAGGGATCTGTAACTAATAAAGAGGTTGCTGCTAGCAAACAATTTTATATTTCATTGTTTCATCTACAAATACAGTGCCTATTGCCCTTGAAGAATAAATTGTCTAAAATACATTAAAATGATAAGCTAGTAATTGCAATGGGGAATGGATGCCAAACTGAACAGAAACATAGTTACTAGGTAACTCCTTCAAAGGAAGACATTCATAGGACTGCAGCATCCACTCCCTTTAAAGTACAACTCAGTACAGTATCAGCAACCTATCTGCATACTGTGGGAGTAGAACCCACAGCCTTCTTAATCAAAAGCAAGTATACTACCTGTTGTGCTAACAATGCAAATGACCTAGTATAAGTAGCACTAAACTTCTCTTCCCCTGAAGCTCTCAGCTCCTTGTAAAATCCACTTGACACTCAACTAAATCTCTTAACTTTGCAGCACAAGAAATCTGGAAAAAGACAAAATTTATTTGGGGGGGGGGGCAAAGGCCCAAAACCAGAGACACATTTTAAATATTGCTTGTATAATCTTAGACAGTTGCTAAAATAAAGTGTTTATGTTACCATGTGCTTCCTGAAAATGGGAAGACTGAAACTTAAAGGGCTATCATTCTTTAGTGAATTCAGTTTTCACTGATTTGCCAGAAAACCACAAATTTTAAGAGGAACAGACCAAAAGTATGAGCCAAATATTCTGTGAAAATCTGGACAGTTGAGAGCTATGGACTCAACTCCCTGAACACAAGTGGTGGTATGGGTGGAGAATTCAGGCTCTTGTTTGAGCCTGAGTAACACTAACCACCAGGTATACTTAACTGGGGCATTTTACACACACATGAGGTATATTACTGTGAGCTGTATGTGCCTGTTCTATGGATCCAGGTAACCAACATGACCTGTACACAGTCCTTAATGCATATTACTACTACCACAGATTTCTAATGTATTCAGTGTGGCACACCCAATGCTCTGTCAAAGACTCTGAATGTACTGCTGTAAGCGTAGGTCTAGCGCCCCTTTTACTCATGCATAGTTGCCAGTACTGTGTCTCAAGTCCTTTGTACAGTGTCATTTTCTGGCTAGATTCAACACACTTTAGCTAATGCTATGTATTGCAATACTGCATCCCTTCTGCTGTCTCCAGCGCATTAGAGATCTTTCTTAGACATTGTGTACAGCCCACTGTGCAATACTAGAGCCTCTTCTGCTATGTCAGTGCATTATAGCTAATGATTTGTCTTAAAGCTTGCAGGTACTGCACCATGTATAGTGCAAATACCCCTTCTTCTGCCAATGGTTTATCGTAGTCCTTGGATGTATTGCCCTATGGATTGCACCAGTTCCCCCTTTAGCTTTGCTGTCTCAGACCCAGTGAACAGTGCACAATGTTTGTGCTCCTTTTTGCTATGTCCAGCACAGTATATCCAGTGTTTATGTCTTAGGTCCTGCATAAATAGTAGTATAATGTTCTCCTTCTGTACTCAATGTAGTACAGTCATAGCTGTGTCTTAGGCCCTGCATATATTGCACCATTTGTAGTGATAGTGGTTACTCTGCCATTGGTTGAGAACAATTTTTTTCAGATTACAACTTTCTGATCACATCTGTCTTCTTATGCTACTGTTTGAAATGTGCCACAGTCCAATCTATGCAGCATATAATTGTTGGTTATGTGACATCATTGTGCACTGTGTTAGAGATTTTCTCCTCCACCTACCATTGAAAACCTATAGAGTCTGAATATGTCAGAAAGGCAAAATGCAGCTTTTTTGATAAGTGCAGGCAGCATTCATGGGATTTATGTTCTTGATGGGTTGTAATTGAGTGACTGGACCTTGATCATTTGGGTGTTGACTGACCTTAAGGGAAGCTAGTGGCTAGGGCTAGCACCTATTAAAGCTACTGTTAGTATTTATTTCCATGGGGTCCAGCATAATATAGCTAATGCTGTATCTCCCATACCTCTCAAGTGCCCAGAATTCCACAGAATGTCCATATTTCTCTCTCATTGTATTAATGTGTTCCTCATGCAATCTGTGTTTTTTTGTGAATCACTGAGGATTGAAGTCACTAAATAGTGACAGACGTTTGAGTTTCAGGCTTCATAGCCTTCACAAAATGTATGCTAATATAATGCCTGTTATTCTAGCAACTTTCTGAGTTAATAAGAGCAATATTTAAAATCTGTCCCTGATTTTGTAACTGTGTCCTTCCATTATTTTACACTCTGTCCAGAATTCTTGGGCTGAGAGGTTATGAGTTTTTTCTTTAGCGAAAGTGCATTTTCGACAAAATGCACTTTTGCTAAAGTGGGTTCGATAAAGTGCAGTGCTACAATGTAGTGTGATCTCGGAGTTGGTATATTTAAATAGTGGGGGGCGTGGGGGTGGAGGGGCTTGCCCTCCTGCTAGCACTGTTTAGTTTTTTTTTTCACATTTTCGAACATTCAAATGTTCGATCATATGGTCTCGACCATATGAAAGTCGAACATTTGGGTGCTCGATTACATGAAGTAGACCCATATATAATATATATATGTATATATATATATATATATATATATATATATATATATATATATATATTTATAAGACAACCACAGCAAAGGTTAAAAAGGTCACACAGACAAACCAGTAAGTAAAAACTACAAGAAAAACCTAGCTAAGCTAAAGATTTATCTGGCTGATACTTTAAACCTCTTGTAATAGAGGTCCATGGGATATATGCAAATGATCCCTTAAGGACATCAAGTGGTTCAACTACATGGCTTCTGAGTGTCCATGACATTTATACTTTTTAAGTCTTTATGGTTACATTTAGGCCAGTGAAGCTAAACACCACTAGGTGTGGACATGCAAAGACTGAAACATAAATATTTATGTGCATATGTGTGTGGCTGCACTACATTTTATTAAATACTTCTGTGGACAACACAGTATAGTGCAGGGCAATTTGTGCAAATGGCAGATTGAGTGATTAGCAGTTTCTTTGACAAATGTAAGTGGCTTTGTAGTAGGGGTGGGAGTATTTGTATAACTGTGTGCTAATTGGGATTAGAGTAAGGGTTAGGTAAGGGTTTAGATTTATACGTGTGAGTGTTGCTGGTCAGGGAAAGAGGAGGGTTAGGTGGAAAATTTAGTGGTGTGTGTGTGTGTGTGTGTAGTGAGTGTCCCAGCTGTCTTGTGTTGTGTTTGCATTAAAGAAGTTTTTTTTTTCTAATGTAAGGTTTACATTTGGGGTTAGGATTAGGCTTAGGGTTAGCACATATTACTAAAGTGGAGCAAAAGGGAAAATTTTTGCTATATATCTTTACATATATGTTCTCTGCTCTACCTTAGTAATACATGCTAAGCTAAACCCTAACCTTAACCCTGACCCTAACCCTATTCATACACCTTACATTAGAAAAACTCTTTCTGTAACACTACCAATAATCAGAAAAAATTGGTCTGAATGGTTTTGTAGGGTTATGGTTTGTAGATCAGAAAACAAATTTGGTTTCCTTTTCACTCGTGTTTTGAGTATTTCTGCTGTCAGTGAAGTAAATGCTGAGCTTGTTGTGGTCAATCTTTTGTGAGTCAGTCATTTATCATATCAAACATTCCTGTTGTAATCATATATATGTATATATATATGTATGTATATATATATATATATATATATATATATATATATATATATATATATATATATATATATATATATATGTGTGTGTGTGTGTGTGTTTGTGTATATATATATATATATATATATATATATATGTATATATATATATATATGTATATATATATATATATATATGTGTGTGTGTGTGTGTGTGTATATATATATATATATATATATATATATATATATATATATATATATATATATATATATATATATATATATATATATATATATATATATATGGGTTCATAGGTAGGTACTAGGGCTATTTCATGTATTCATTTGATCGAACTTTGCAGTTTGATTTTGATGATTTTAAGCGGGGGCTTCACCACCACACCCCAATGTGGGGGCTGTGCCCCCCAACACACTAACTATATATATCTCAACCAGGGTTGCACAACATTGGGGAAGGGGCAAGCTTGCTTTATCAAATGAAATGTACAAAAATGAAACTTCAAATAATCAAATGAAATATCGACCAAATGGTTATATATATATAATATATATATATATATATATATATATATATATATATATATATTCATATAGGGCCTATGTAAGCCTAGCCAACAAGGTTCCCTGGCTTACACTATTTTCCTGTGCCACTGTCGAGCAGAGACACAGAAGTGATCCCCAGGGTGTATTTCCTATTTCCCATTCACTCATCAAGATTTTTCTTGAAGAGTGCTAATGAAGAACTTTGCTTGTCATAGATGGGTAGCTTTTTCCAGAGTATGGGAAGTCTCTGGGACAGGAATCTATCCCTCCAGTATGTCTTGTTTATTGTGGTGACAAGGTTTAGGTCCCTAGAGCGTGTAGCTCAGAGGGATTGTGATTTCTTTAGGTGTAGTATGTCCAACAGCTCTGAGTTTGACATAGCTTTATATGTTAGGCATAGATCACCTCGGAGTAAACGATATGCTACTGAGTAAAGCTGGAGTTTTTTGAGGCAGTCAGTGTAGGGCATTTGTTTGAGGCCAGTAATCATCTTTGTGAGGTACTTCTGTAGCCTTTCCAGCTGCTGCAGATATCTTGTGAGGTACATGCCAAAAGGGGCATTGTACTCTATAATGGGTATAATGAGTGTCAAGTAGAGGGGAACAATGACCCCTTTTTTCCTGGATGAGAACCCTTTTATGATGAGATGTGCCACGTAGAAGGACTTCCTGACTTCTGTGGTGATGTGACTGTCAAAGGAGAGACTATTGTCCACCTGGGTCCCAAGGTCTCTTATCACACATTCGGTGTTAAGTAGATTGCTGCCTATGTGGTAGTTCATGGGTACAGAGTTATTACCAAAGGGGATGACACTGCACTTTTTGGCATTGAGCTTGAGGCCATGGCTCTGACATCAGGCATCTGTATCAGTGAGGCCCTTTTGTAGGATGTCCACATCATTTGGGGACTTGACTATGGCTCCAAGTTTGCAGTCATCTGTGAACTTCATTAGCAAGAGGCCTTCTGTCTTAGCCTGTACTTCAGAGAAGTAGATACCAAACAGGAGAGGTCTCAGGATGGAACCCTGCGGTACTCCACTTGTCGCTGCTTTGAGGTCAGATTTGGAGTCTGCAACTTTTACAATGTGGATTCTGTCAGTGAGCCAGTTGGCAACCCATTTTGTGATGTAGGGATTTATTCCTAGTTTAGTGAATTTAGCTATAATTCCAGAATGAGGGATGGTGTTGAAAGCCTTGGTGAGGTCAAGATAGGCTGTGTGAACCACCTTACCCTCATCTATGGCTTTGGTGACTGCCTCAAAGAAGCCAATCAGGTTCAGGAGGCATGATCTGCCTTTCACAAACCCGAACTGAGTGGGATCCAGAGTTTGGAGGTTAACAATGTCTTTGTTTATGAGTTCCATGATGATACATTCCATGGCCTTGCAGACCAGGCTCGTCAGGCTAATAGGTCGATAGTTCCCGGGGTCCGTGGTGGCTCCCCCTTTGTGAAGTGGGATAACCGTCGCTGTGCACCATTCAGTGGGCACAATGCCTGAGGTGAGGCTATGATTGAACATGGTGCTTAGGTGGTGTGCCAGTTCATTCTGCAGTTCGTGTAAAACACAGCTTGGGATGTTGCCCGGTCCCATGGATGCTGTGTTTTTGGCTTTAGAGAGTGCAGCTTTTACCTGCGTAGTTGTGATTACAGGGACTCTGCATTCTTCCTGTATAGATATGGGCCCTTTAGGGGGTGAGAGAGGGGGTAAAGTTAGCACTGAACCTATCTGCCAGGATGTTGGCAATAGCAGTTGGTTCTGTAATTTTCGTGCCTTTGTGCTGTAACTCAGAGCAGATCTGGGTGTTGCCATCGGGATTCTTGACATAGCTATAGAATGCTTTGTGGTTGTCCTTAGAATTAATGGAGATTTTGTTTTCATAGCTAGCTTTGGAGGATCTTATAAAGGATCTCAGCTTCTTACTGAGGCTGACCAGGGAGCTCCTCCACTCATGGGATTTTACTCTCTTTTGCAGCAGTTTCTTCCTTCTGTTGTACAGTTTGTTTATGGCAGGGGACAGATTGGCTTCCTTTTTTTGGAGGATAGTGCCTTGGTTCTGTTTGGGATAGCACGATCCATGCACTCTTGTAAGTGCTTATAGAGTGCATTTGTGTAGGATTCAGCAGTTGTAACTGTATTGTCCATCTGCATGGGTGTCATGAAGTTCACCACTTCTGTTTTAAGAAGCATGAAGTTGGCTTTAGAGAATTTTTTTACCGTGGTTTCCTTAATGGGGGGTGGGGGCGGGATGTGGATATCAAGGGTGATTAGCTTATGGTCAGATCGGACCAACGAGGAGTTGACTTCAGGTGTGGAACACCGGTCACTCATGTTGGTAATGACTAGGTCTAGGATATTGTTGCCCCTGGTGGGGGTGTGGATAAGTTGATCCAGGGCATTGGAGTTTATGAATTCCAGAAAGCGTTGAGCTAAGGAGTTGGTACATGAATAGTTTTTCCCCAGTTAATGGTGGGGTAGTTGAAGTCGTCCATTATTAGGGTGTTTGGTTGAACCCTAATATTTTCCAGTCCATCAAGAAAAGAGGAGTGGGAATCCTGGGGCATGGTGGGGGATCTGTAGCAAGCTACAATTTGGATTGCAGTTTTGCCCAGAGTTAGTTGCACTTGGATAACTTCGGATGCATTATGCTGAGCAGCTAGCCTGGCGGTGTAGATATCCTTAATGAATATGGACACACCTCCGCCTTTGGTGTTTCGGTCCAGGTTACATGGCCGAAAAGTGTGGTATGAGTTATAGCCTGGTAGTGCAGGGGTGCTCTCTGGAACCTTGAACCAGGTCTCATATCTAGATATAGATATATAGATATATATATATATAGATATTTATATATATGTATATACACATATATACGTATATATATATATATATATATATATATATATATATATATATATATAATTACACTTAAAAGTTGTTGAGCTATTATGTTGTTGTATTGCTTTTACAATCTGTTTGGTTAATGAGTAGATAATTCATCAGTGTATACTATTGCTGAATTTTTGTATTGCTAACAGTATAGATCTTGTGTTGTTTTGTAGAGTTAGTTTACGCTGCTTAGTATAGTTATTGCTGGTGCTTTGACAGAAGGCTTGTAGTGATTTGAATGTTTTGAGAAATTCTTCACCTTCTTTGATGTGGTGTTGTCTCAGAATTTGGATATATACGTTTGGGGGGGGGGGGGCTTGCCTCACTGCAAAAAGTTTGTATTTTCTCCCCCTGAACATCAGGACAGTAACTAGTAATGTCCTTACATTCACCACTGTAGTATTCATAACTTATGAGATTCCCTGCATGAAGCCCATCATCTTGCCAATCTACCAAAGCCTACCATTGCTTTAAGGTGCACTGAACATCACCTAAACACTCCTCACGTAGCGTAGTGATTAAAAGTGATGTTCAGGTGTACCATCCTCAGAACGTCTTTGCTGTTTTTACCAAAAGTTTGTTTGCCTCTGTCCATTTCTTTGCTGTGTTTCTGTATGTTGAAATGCTGGTGATTATTCCTGTTTGCTTATGTGCTCACCATTGCAGATAAGTACCCAGTTTGGATTTTTGGTTCTTTTTTTTTTTTTTTTTTTTTTTGTGCTGTTTGAGGGTTAATGTTATCCAGGAAGGATAATTACCAGTATGGGGGACAGATTCCTCATAAAGACCACCAAAATAAGTGCCTTTTTTGCTTAGGAGCTTCTCACGACCATACGTCTTGTTCAGTTTGTCATTTGTTTGTCCCAAAAGTAGTAGGCTTTCTTCCCCTTCAATGTGTTTTGAGAACCAGCATCTTAAGCTTCTTGCTAAAGATATTGTGGATCGAACTTCCTGTCCTGAGCATCAGCTGTCAGGGAAGAAGATGAAAACGGTAAGACCAGAATCTTCTGTTGTCCAGCCTCTGCCAGGTGTTTCTCCCGAGGTTATTACAAACTGAGAGACTCACCTGGTTGTGTTGTTGGATTCCTCTGCCATGTCCAGGTTGGATGCCGGCAAGGATCTGGTGGGCAGCATTTCTGATGAGGCTTTGCAGGCATCCATTTCAGGTATTCACTGGGAACTATGGTTGTTTGTTTCTGAGGGGTCTAGGGGGGTTCTGCAGTTTCTTCTTAGGGAAGTAGTTCCATCTACAGTTGTGGAATGCCATCCTGAGTGAGGGCTTTCTCAGTTTTTTAGGATGGACATCCCCTCAAAAAAGAAACAGAAAACTTAACATGTTTTTTTTTATCCTAGGGGTCCACAGAGTGGGTGTCAGGCCTTTACTCGGGGGTTGTTTAATGCTTTGCTGTCATTAAGGCCTCCTCAAGGGGTTTCCGTTCCTGCTCATTCTTGGTCCTCTTCACCTAAAACGCCCAGGGTATTTAATTGTTCTGAGGAAGAGTTGGGGTCTGATGAAGAATCCCTTACTTGAGGGTAATGCTACTCAATATTAGAAGTCTAAACCTCAAAATGCATTAATTCGAGGCACTCCTTAAAATGGAGAACATCGACATATGTTCAGTGACAGAGACCTGGTTCAAGGCAGACAGCACCCCTGCATTACCAGGCTATAATTCATACCACACCTTTCGGCCACCTAACCTGGACCGAAACACTAAAGGCAGAGGTGTGTCCATATTCATTAAGGATATCCACACCTCCAGGCTAGTTTCTCAGCGTAATGCATCCGAGATTATCTAAGTGCAACTAACTCTGGGCAAGACCACACTCCAAATTGTAACTTGCTACAGATCCCCCACCATGCCCCAGTATTCCCACTCCTCATTTCTTGATACACTGGGAACTATTAGGGTACAACCCAACACCCTAATAATGGGTGATTTCAACTACCCCACCATTAACTGGGAAAACTACTCATGTACCAACTCTTTTGCTCAACGTTTTCTGGAATTCATAAATTCCAATGCCTTGGATCAACTTATCCACACCCCCACCAGGGGCAGCAGTATCATAGACCTGGTCATTACCAACATTGGCTACTGGTGTTCCACACCAGAGGTCAATTCCTCATTGGTCAGATCCGACCACAAGCTAATCACCCTAGACATCCTCATCCCCCCCACCCCGTTAGGGAAACCACCGTAAAAAAATTTCTCCAAAGCCAACTTCACACTTCTTAAGACAGAAGTGGCAAACTTCACGACACCCATGTAAATGGACAATACAGGTACAACTGCTGAATCCTACACAAATGCACTTTATAAGCACTTACAGGAGTGCATGGATCATGCTATCCCTAACAAAACCAAGATGCTATCCTCCAAAAAATGGAAGCCAATCTGGTGGTCCACAAAGGTGGTAGTCTACTTAACACCAAAAGTGTGATAAGAGTCCTTGGGACACAGGTGGACCGTAGTCTCTCCTTTGATAATCACATCGCCACAGTTGTCAGGAAATCTTTTTACATGGCACACCTCATCACAAAAGGTTTCTCATCCAGGAAAAACGGGGTTATTGTTCCCCTCTACTCGTCACTCATTAGACCCATTATAGAGTACAACGCCCCTTTTGGTATGTTCCTCACAAGACATCTACAACAACTGGAAAGGCAACAGAAATGCCTCACAAAGAGGATTACCAGCCTCAAACAGATGTCCTGTGCAGACCGTCTCAAAACACTCCAGCTTTACTCCATCGCATATCGCCTACTCAGAGGTGATCTCTGCCTAACATACAAAGCTATGTCAAACCCAGAGCTGTTGGTCATGCTCCACTTAAAGAAATCCCAATCCCTCCAAGCTACACGGTTTAGAGACCTAAACATTGTCACTACAATAAACAGAACATGCTGAAGGGATAGATTCCTTTCCCAGAGACTTCTCATACTCTGGAACAAACTACCTAACTATATCAAACAAAGCTCCTCATTAGCACTCTTCAAGAAAAATCTTGATGATTTTATTTTATTTTTTTTTTTATTTTACATTTGTTGACCGGGCTAGTCTAGCTGGATACATGTCCATTTTCAGTAGAGGCCCGGGGAGAAAAGCTCCAAGAAAAACATACAAAAAGAAATATAAAAGTCATAACAGATCAAACTAAAAATATACAATTGTAACAAGAAAATATATATATTTTTTTTTGATTGGATGGGAAATAGGAAATTCACCCCAGGGATCACCTCTGTGGCTCTGCTCGACAGGGGCACAGGAAAATAATTTTCTTGGGTGGTGAAAACCAGGGTACCTTTTTGGCTAGTCTTATATAGGCCCTAGGGCCCATAGCCTAGCAGCTACCTATGAACCTATGAACTTATTCTACACAGATTAATTTTCCTTTGGATTACGAGTCTGAGGAGGAGGAATCTAATAGTCCAGATACTTCTTCCGAGGAAATTTCCTTTGTAGATACAATCTCCATAATGATGGAAGTTTTTTAAGTGGGATTGTGCCCAGGTTTCTGATTTCTATAAGAGGTACTATGAGTTACTGCAGATGGAATCTCCTAAACCTGCAGCTATTCCTCCTGTCTTAGCTGCTTTACTGGATGTTTTTTTCCAATGCCTCTAAAGCTCCTGAATCTCTGCCCCTGCTCCCAAGAAGTCTGATAAGTTTTATAGGGTGCCCAAGGATTTTTCCTTTTTGTTCAAATGTCCTACTGCTGACCCTTCTGTGGTGTATGTAGCATCTGATAACCCATCTCAATTGCTTCCTTTGTCCACGTTACTGCCTTCTGACATGGACAGCAGAACCATGGACAGGCTGGGTAAGGTTTATACTTCGGCTACCTTAGCTTTTAGGGCTATTAATTATCAGACCCATATATCTAGCTATGTGTTTGCTCTTCTTTCTCAGGCTTGTCAGCTGATCTTCTAGAGTCTGGGAGTATATCTTCTGCTCTTTCCTTGCTAGGGACTTCCCTATCAAGTTGTTCGTCATTCTTTCATATGTAGTTATGATGCAGCGGATGCATCTTCTAGGGCTGCTGCTGCGTTTGGCTCAGTACTGAGGAAGTATTCTTGGCTTTGGTTTCAACCTTTATCTGATGATATTAAGGCTACATTGTTTGTCTGCTCCTCTGGGTAATAAACTTTCATTTGAGGAAGTGGCTGGTGGTGTCTTTGAGTTTTCAGGATAAGGGGAAGGCCTTTCAGGAGCTTAAACATGTCTTTGTTTCTCCTGTGCCTAAATTTCAGATAAACTACTCTTCTAAGGCAGCCTTTGCTCATAGGCAATCTTGTCCTCCTGCTAAAGATAAAAAGGATGGTAAACAGGCTTCTCCTGCTATGGCCACTCAGACTGCAGGGATTCTAAAGCCTTCCTTTCCTGACAAACCAGGTTGCTTCATGGTGTGGATTTCCTGTACTCCTTTTATGGGCATTCCTCAGCACCTTCGGGAACAACTTCCTTTTTTCCTGGAGGTTCTTTCAGATCTCTTGTCTCAGGGTACTATTCAAGAGGTGCCTGTGTCCCAAAGGGGAAATGGGTTCTATTCCAGAATGTTTCTAGTGCCTAGAAAAGAAGGTACTTGGAGACCGATTCTAGACCTCTCTTATCTAAACACTTTTCTGAAGTTGCCTTCCTTTCGGATGTTGTCCCTTCAGACCCTTTTTCTTCTGTTGCTCCCTCAGACCTTTCTGGTGTCTCTGGATCTCAAGGATGCTTACCTCCATATTCTGATCCATACCCTTTTCAGGAAGTTTTTGTGTTTCTCTGCTGCTTTCTGGCATTTCCAGTTCTGTGCTTTGTCCTTTCTACTGCCCCAAGGGTGGTCACCAAATGCCTCACTCCTTTGATTGCTTTTTGCAGGGTCCTTTTACAAAATCTTTGTTTTACCATCTCTCTTCTTCAGAGCCTGGGGTTTCACAATAAACTTCAAAAAGTCTTCCATGACTCCTTCTCAGGATCATATCTTTCTGGGTTGCAGGATTCAGACAGTTCCAATACTGGCATCCCTGCCTCCTCCAAAGACCTTAACTCTCATTTTTTACTTTCAAATTCTTCTACCCCTGGTCTCCATTATAGCCAAGGGTTTTCTGAGAGCTCTGGAGTTCAAGGCTTCCACCATTTCGATGCTCCCTCTGGCCAAACTCCACATGAGGAAGTTCCAGTGGTTTCTGAAGTTGGTGTGGCTTCAACATGTGCATCCTCTAGACTTTACAGTTCCTCTTCTCCCTTGTCTCAAGAAGGAACTTCTGTGGTGGATTCAGCAGATGTCTCTGAATCCAGGGCTCCCTTTTCATCCTCCTCTTTCCTCTCAGGATCTGTTCACAGACGCTTAAGATGTGGGATGAGGAGCAACATTAGGCTCCCTGAATGTTCAGGGAGTATGGTCGTCTCATCAGCAGAAGGAGCACATCAGCATTAAAGAGCTGAGTACTCTTATGCTGGCTCTTCAGGCCTTTCATCCTCTTTGTTTCCCTGGGGCCCTCAGACAATACCACAGTTGCATGGTATATCAACAAACAAGGGGGAACAAGATCTTACCTTCTTTGCTGGCTGGCATGTCTGGTATGGGATCTGGCTGTCAAGTATCAAGTAACTCTTCAGATAGTTTATATTCCTTCAGATCAGAACATTGTGGCAAACACCCTGAGCAGGTCCTTCACTCGATCCCACAAATAAATGCTTCACAGGGATGTGTTTCTGAACCTTGTTCATCAGTGGGGTACTCCTCAAGTCGCTCTCATTACCTCCCCTCTGAACAGACAACTTCCTCTGTTTTGTGCCAGAGTCCCAGGTCCTCTGTTATGGAAGGTGGATGCCCTCTCATTTTCTTGGAAGCGGATGTATCTTTATGCATTCCCTGCCCTTCCTCTCATTCTGAAAGTCCTGTTCAAGATTCAACAGGATGCTCCGAAAATCTTGTTGGCGACTCCCTTTTGGCCGCAACAGCACTGGTTCCCTCTATTTCTGTATCTTGCCAAGGGCAGTTATCACAAGTTACCTCACAAGGTAAATCTACCTGTCCATGTTTCAACTGGCACTGTGGGTGATAGGGTTTTGAAACCTCATACACACTTTTTTTTCTGAGGACATGCTGGAGGTCATGCAGGAGGCCAGGAAACCTACTACTAGGAAATCCTACTTATATAAATGGAAGAGGTTTTCTATATGGTGTCTTTCTCAAGACTTGGCCCACTTGCTGTGGATGTTCCTTTGGTTCTCTCTTATTTGTGTGAGTTGCTCAATGCTGGTTTTGCCTATTCGTCTGTTATGGACCACATATCAGCTCTTTCTGCTTGTCTGAGGCTAAGCAATTTCTTAAAGGTGTCCTTAATATTAGATCTCCCAGGAAGCCTGTTCCTCCTCCCTGTGATCTTAATTTTGTTCTCAAGAAATTTACTCAGGTTCCTTTTCTTTCCATTCTTCTTGGAAGGCACTTCTTTTGTTAGCTCTTACTACTGCCAGATGGGTGTCTGAGTTGCAAGCCCTTATGGGTTATCTGCCTTTTTTGATATTTCATGAGGACAGGGTGTCCTTGCGTACTAATCCTGCTTTTATGCTCAAGGTGGTTAATGAGTTGTCACTTAATCACTTAATCAGTCTATTAATTTGCCTACTTTTTTCCCTTCTCTGCAATCAGAGAGTGAGAGGGTTTTACATACCTTAGACTTGCATTGATGGCTCAGATTTTATTTGGATAAGACTAACGCTATCAGAAAATCTGATCAGTTGTTTGTTTCCTTTCATTCTATGTGTTTAGGACTGGCTGTTTCCAAGAAAAAAAAATATTTCTACCTGGATTTCAAAGGCTATTTCTTTTTGTTACACTTTTCATGGTGACAACCTTCCTTCTGTAAAGGCTCATTCCACTAGAGCTGTGGCTTCTTCTGGTGCTTTTTTTCAAGGGTTCAGACACTAATTCTATTATTGAAGCAGTTACCTGGACTTTTGTGCATACTTTTACCAGACATTACAAGTTGGATGGTATCTCCAGAGCTAGAGCTGGTTTTGCTAATGTCATTCTTCATGGCTTCTTAGAGGGCTGTACTGCTGCTTCCTTCTCCCAAGTTTCTTCTTGAGGTTTGGCACTCTCCCATAAGTTATGAATACTGCAGCAGTGGATGTAAGGACATAGTACAGTTGTGTAAAATCTTACCATAACAATAGATATTTTTGCCTTCACTACTGCAGTATTCACTCCCCCCTCCAGCCCCCTAGTTTTTTTTCCTTCCTGGATATGCAGGTTCTTCTTGGTTTTCCTTGGACTGCTGTTCCTACTGGGGCAATCAGTTCTGAGAATGGTACACCTAAATGTCACTTTTATGCCCTACGCTACATGAGGAATGTTTAGGTGATGTTCAGCGTACCTTAAAGCAATGGTAGGCTTTGCTACACTGGGCAGACACCTGGCTTCATGGCAGGGAATCCCATAAGTTATGAATACTGCATAAATTGTGAATACTGCAGCAGTGAAAGCAAGGTCATCTACCGTTATGGTAAGATTTTATACAACTGTACTTTACTTTTCTTTTGATGGTGTGTTTGAACACATGCCATGATGTGATTGTTTTTGGAGATTTCTCCCTCTTTTGTCCAGCTTTAGAGTTTGTATATGTAAGTATGGGAATCTAGGGTAGGGGTTGAAAAGTAGGACAGCTATGATAGAAGTGTGTGTGTGTGTGTGTGTGTGTGTGTGTGTGTGTGTGTGTGTGTGTGTGTGTGTGTGTGTGTGTGTGTGTGTGTGTGTGTGTGTGTGTGTGTGTGTGTGTGTGTGTGTGTGTGTGTGTGTGTGTGTATCTATAGTCACCTGCTTATCAGCCCAAATATAGCACATCCTTATTTGTCATAACCAGTCCTTAAAAAAAAGTAAATGTTTATTGTTTTTGTCTTCATCTCCATTAGATAATGATTTATTGTATATTAAATGTTGGTTGAGCCATTTCACTTTTTAACTGTTGACTAGGTAAGTCCACTGGACACAAGTCCCATTTCAGAGCCAACCCAGGTGCACTGTCTGGTTAAGTGACTTGAGTCATATTGTATGAACTACAAGAATCAGCTCATTACTTTAATATATTGTGCTAACGTTTTATCTAAGTTTGAGTCATTAGGAAGAATATTTCATTTCCATAAATAAATGAACTTTTTTAACATACAACAGGCTCTGCTGGGCTAGTATTTCTGCCAGATAAAGTTTTAGACAGACTGGCAGAGACAATGGCATCTGAGGAAGTTTTCCTGGCCTAACTCCCTGCCTCTAAGTGCTGACACTATGCGTAGAGTGGTCTGGCAATGAGAAGACCATGTCGGCTGTTAGTCCCACCCTCCGTCATAGTGCAGGCCCACCATAGTATGTTTCTTTCACTTCCCACAGCCTGGCATTTTACATGCTGAGATCCAGCCTCTGGCAGAACCTATTGTTCAAGGGTCATGAGTTCATATCTCATCCAAGTAGTTGGGGTTTGGTATAATGGTTAAGTACTTGTCTTGTAGACACAAGGACAATGTACAAAGTTTGATTCTCACCTTTGAAAGGGAAATTGGCTAATCTTAAAATTGCCCACAATAGCATCTAACCTATGAACCTGTGAACCTATTGCATCTAACCTAGTACTTACTATGAACCTGTGAACCTACTGGATGATTCCTAGCATATCCTTCCTTCTCCAGGGTAGACTTGCCCAACCTCCCATTCGGACTGCCTGTCTTTCTGTCTGTTGGTCACATGACTCAATAATCTGGATGTAGTCAGGCTTTATCAAGTATCATGCAACGTTCACGCTATCAAATATTATTACACTGCATTGCATACATACTTAAGGCCTTTTGTTACAACAATTTGTGTAAGAAAGTTGCTACTTAGGTTGCTTAATATATTTTTATCTGTCGAATAGTTTTCTGTTATTAACTACTCATATTCATATGTGCTGACATCCCATATTCTCCTTTCACCACCCATAATTGTTAGAATTGAATTCACAGATATCTCACCCTGGATATAGTGCTGTTTTTCACTGTATCTGAACAAGGAATGTTTGCTATATATTTTTATCTGTTCTTGTACCTTTTAAGTTAACTCTAGAGTTCCAAGCCCACTGAAGCATGTCTCTTTGATTGTATATTGGTTGTGAATGATTTTTGGCAGGCTGTCTGTTAACTTTGCCTTCATTTTGTAAGCCTTTTGTCGAATAAAAATTTTATCTGCCTTATCTCTCTTACAGTCTTTATTATTCCTTATACACTATAATTTAATATAATAGTATACCATCACTTCCTCATTTGACTCTCCTAATGGGCATTTACGTGTTCTCTGATGTTTCCTTTTGAGTTTCTCTCTACCTGACTTTGTTTACAGTTAACATGCATCTTTATGTTTTCCCCTGGCATTTCATTATTTTTTTTTTTTTTGCTTTTACTAAACTATTTCAGCCTTATAGCCATATGTTTATTCCTGGGCTCACAGAAGTTCTTTAAAGTTGGAGAATTTGCCTGACAGAACTCTCTACCTTTACTAATGAAGTGAATCCAAGAGTTCCTTCTGTCATATTTGCAAATAATGTGGGCTGTTATCAAAAATACAATGTTGATTTACATAAATGCTGCATTTACTTGAATGTTACTTCCCCAAATAACATGATCCTCAAGTCCTTTCGTTTTATGTAGATGACACATTTTGTTGCTCCACACTGGTTTTGAAACAGTACGATACCAGAAACACAAACAATAATATTAAAACTTGGCTTCTGTGTGTTCAGCTGGAAAACTGGCAATGGAGTCAGGACTGTAACTGATTAGTTTATTTGCCTAATGAGTTTATAACCATTGCTGAATCAGTTTGATATCTTGGTTTTCTGCCTCACTGCATCATGCCATTGTAACCACTGAAGCGGTTTCTTTTTGGGGGGTGGAATAGAGCTTCATGCTGTGAAATATTTTACTCAGGCAACAGATAGTTTCACTACCTACTTATTCAAGTTATAATGGAAGATTTATTATAAAACAATAACTTCTCCAGATCAATAGAAGTGTGTCTGACTACTTGCACTGTCCACAGCTGAATACTCAGCTGTTTGGCTTACATTAGGGCAAAACAACAGATGGCTGTAGTGAAGAAGTTAAACATTGTTTTAAATGAAAGACCTGTGAAGGAATGCTCTTCTGAAATTTCTTAAATCATTGTTTTTCAAATTGGGAGACCTAGATTTGTTTCATGGGGCGTCCTGGGAAATGTGAAAATATTGTACAAAATAAAATGTTACTGATATGGTGCTATCTTTAGGTAGGATCAGGATACATTAAAAAGGTAACAGTTACAAAATTCATATATTTAACTGCAAATCAGTAGTACAAGAACAAATAATGTACGAAGTCAAATCCTGATTAATTCAAGTAAGTGAGAGAGATGAAGAGAGCAAATGTGTGTGTGTGTGTGTGTGTGTGTGTGTGTGTGTGTGTGTGTGTGTGTGTGTGTGTGTGTGTGTGTGTGTGTGTGTGTGTGTGTACATGTTCCCTTGTGTGTGTGTGTGTGTGTGTGTGTGTGTGTGTGTGTGTGTGTGTGTGTGTGTGTGTGTGTGTGTGTGTGTGTGTGTGTGTGTGTGTGTGTGTGTGTGTGTGTGTGTGTGTGTGTGTGTGTGTGTGTATACATGTTCCCTTGTGTGTGTGTGTGTGTGTGTGTGTGTGTGTGTGTGTGTGTGTGTGTGTGTGTGTGTGTGTGTGTGTGTTTGTCTGTGTAGGTCCTGACACGTGTATATGTGTACTTGTATGTGTTTGTATGTGTATGTATGTACCTATCTGTATATGCTTGTATGTGTTTGTATTAGAGTACAGCATATGCTTTTAGAGTAAGAGAAGGCTTAAGATACTTGCTTTTTTGCTACATAGGGAATGTTTGGGAGCTTTGGGAACCCTTCTGTAGTTTGAGGATCTAACCTGCTGGGACTCAAATGGTTTTGATGTATGTGACTAGGCAGTACTATAATCACCTGCACAGAATCCTACTTCATGAGTTGAGGGTCAGGATGATGAAGAGGTTATGCTTTACCTCATGATGCATTTGTCTAGGAAGGAGTCTGGCACATATTATTTCCATCTCTTTTGCTTTTGATACTGTACATACTGCTAGTACAAGATATTTTCAGGTAGTTAGGAACTGAGATTTCACTGCATTAGTACGTATGGCTATCTGTACCTGTTCTTTATAAAGGAAAGCATTCTGTGGGCTCATTAGCAAACAGCTTTCTGGTTAATGCCCAGAAATGGTTATGTCATAGCAAGTGTTGACTTACTGTGGACAAGACAGAAGCACTGCATTGAATCCTGGTTCGTGAAGACTAGACTGCCTTGTGGAATGGTACTACATTCTTCTCAGGTATTAGTACAGATCCACATGGAAGCCTTGGTAATGCCTGATAATTGGTGTACTGGTCACATTTGCAGTCTAGATTGCTGTGTATTATAGAGTATTGCCCATATGTCAGTGTTAGTATGAACTGCAAATCTGACTCTTGTCATAGCGGGGCTACCACAATGTCAGCTATTTAAATATGTTTGTTGTTGTTGTTTGTCTTTCGGCTTTTCCCGGTAAGGGGTCGCCACAGCGGAACTACTCTCTGCTAATGATTGGCAGTAGATTTTTACGAAATGCTGAGGTGCCAGCTTGACGCCCAACCTTCAATGAAGGCATGCCCATTTACACACGCATGTCTTTCGAACGCTACCCAACTGCGGGGAGGACATGCAGACTCCACACAGAAGGCACTCCTAAGCCCAGCTGAGAATCGAACAGGAGAACCTCTTGCTGTGAGGTAACAATGCTACCACCGCGGCATCAGGTTAAACCCCCCTAGGCAGTAACTCCTCTTTTAGTGAAAAATTAAGTAATCTAGTTAAATGATTTCCTCAGAAACATACTATATATAACTATAGAAAGTGGGAACTAAACACATATTATAGGACAAAGATAAGTTAACCTATAACATTAACCCTCTATGCTATACTGCCAACCCTTCTGATTACAGCAAGATGAAATTAATCTCATGCAAAAAGCAGCAGTCATGTTGCCACAAGTTTACAGAATGGAAGGTATGACACATCTGTGCCACAGTTACACTGCCTCCTGATGACCTGGGCAGATGTTTTCTGTGGAATTCATGGTTTTTAAGGGTTGTATGAAAGTAGCTCATACTTCTACTAAAGAGTTCTTGGATTCCCTATCTCACATGTCTGTAGTCTCCTAAGAATCCTTAAGGCAATACTGCAGCAAGTAAAGGGGTGAACCTTTATTTTTTTGCATGTGCTACCCTATGTGGAAGACACTGAATGTTATTGGGAGAGACACCCAGAGAGAAAGATTTGAACATAACCTGAAACTACTTTTGTTTACTCTTCCTCATGTTGTCCGTCTTGCATATTTTTCCACAGATACATAGTGATTGCCCTCTTTAATTAATAATTTAATACATTTTTTGTGTTTTGTTTTACACCATAGCTGTCTGCTACGACCCACCTTCTGGAGCCCTTCCCCAATGCCTTCATGAATTACTGTTTCAAATCAGGGCACTGTAATTGTGGCAATCCTTTTGAGCAGTCAGGAGACGTGTGCAGACAGAAGATAAGGGCATCCAAGCATGGGGAAAAACTGTATAAAACAGAAGGATTTCTTGAATGTCTTACCCACTGCCCCACCTCAGTTCCCATTGTGCATTACACATACACATGCTTCTGAACTACCTTTATTGGTCCCCAGGAATTACTGCCAGCCCTTTGTTGTAACCCTTCTTGCCTCCATGAGATAACTGAGCTGTCAAAAATGCTTAACTCTCTTGTAGGAGCTTTTCTCCCCAGGCTTATGCTGAAAATGTTTTTTGACTAAACCAAGTCTTGGCTAACTAACCTAACTTGCAGACAAAGCTCTACCCCCTCTATGCCTTTTATTTTTTTACTCTGAATTTAAAACAGGGACACTATTTTGTATCGGGAATAACTGTTTCTAAAACTTGTTGGAAAGCATCGGAATGCTATCATTTGGGACATGAAAAGGGGGACACTTTTTTGTAGCACATGCCTCAAAACAAAACTGGACTGTTTTTATGACATTGTCTAACAGCTGTCAGTGTGCTCTTATCCACACTTATTTCCACCCTTACAACATGAAAACATCAGGAAACTAACAGATTGTTTTCCCTTTCAGGGAATCTCCCTCCCTCAGGAATGTACTAGAATTTCCTGAGACAACAGAAACTTATTTGAAAGTGTTGTCACCACCATCCCATAAAACGTTTTAGCTTCCTGTGCAGTACTAAGAAGTTACATTGCAGTGACAGATGCCTCTGGGGTCATGCTGTTTACTCATCCAGTGGATCATTAAACTGCTAGGATGATTCAGAGTGATGGCTTTATGATCTGTCTGTTCTCTCTCCCATTCTTGCTTGAACCATTTGGTATCACTGAGAATGAAAATATTAATAATGTTCCTAATCAGTAATTAAGAATCCGTGATGTTAGGCAGGGGAATTTAAAAAGCAAAGTAGGAATGTACACTACAGACAATTAAGATTATAGTCATTGCATAATCTTCATTTAACTGTTGAATCTATTCACTCCATTCCTGAATGAAATGCAGCATTTTTATCATTGCTACGATCACTATCCTTATTAACCTCTCCTTGCTCAGCCCTCCTAACCTCTCTTCCTTTCCTTGCTCTGTATAAATTATAAGCAATACTTCTCTTACTGCCTTACCTAGCAAGAACTGAAAATATGATGCCTCATACTAAATCTGTAAATTGCGTTTTATCTTTTTTCTTCTTCTCTCTCCAATATTTGTATTTTACTCTTTGTAACACTGTAAATAGCTAATTAGTTATATTGCCACCATGTTTTGTAACTTAGCTGTGTAGACTGGAGCTTTTCTCCTCAGGCCTTGACTAAAAATGGGATCTTGTGACCTAGCTGGACTTTCCGAGTACAAAATGTCAATAAATGAATAAATAAATACATCTAAGTGATAGCTCTATGACATATTTTTCCTCTTATGTATATGTTTGCATGTTTGTTTGTTTGTTTATTTATTTATTGCTTGCTTTTGTTAACTAGGAAAGTCCGACTGAGTACAATAACCCATTTTCAACAGAGGCCCTGGGTGAAAAGCTCCATATGCATTATACAAAATTCAAAATAATTAAACTCACATGCATAAAGAGAGTACATAAAGTTACACAAAGGTATGTATAAAAAATGGAAGAGTACATTTGCAGATTATTGCATTCAAAGCAATAGACACAAATAATTGAATTTACAACTGTAGACCATTTTATTACATAAAATGGAAGTAAGATTGCAGTTGTGTAAGCATTGAAATAGAACTTGGGACAGGGATGGAAGAAGAGTATAAGATTTTATATTATGTAGGGTGGCCATGGTGGTGCAGCGGTTAGTGTTGTCGCCTCACAGCAAGAGGTTCTCTGGTTCACTCCTCAGCTGGGGTGCCTTCTGTGTGGAGTCTGCATGTCCTCCCTGTGGTCGTGTGGGTTTCCTCCGGGTGCTCCGGTTTTCTCCCACATCCCAAAGACATGCTGTAGGTGGACTGGACATTCTAAATTGGCCCTAGGTGTGAGTGAGTGTGTGTGTGTGCCTTCTGTGGAAGGTTAGGTGCTGGGCTGGCAACTTGACACTGTAAAACTCTACTGCCAATCATGAGTGGACAGGTGATCTGCTGTGGTGACCCCTAACCGGGAAAAGCCGAAAGAAGAAGAAGAAGACGATACAGTACTGTAAGAGATAAAGGCAAATTAGTGGAAAAGATTAAGCAAACTTATGAGTGGATGAGAAGAGATACTGGGGTGGAAGATAAAGATAATTATTAGCGTGGGGTGATAAGGTGGGGGAAATATAAGGCTAAGAGTAGGTAGATGTGCAGTAGAGAGATGGGATATAGGGAAATCATGGAGTAGACAGAGACTGAGGTGGGAGATGAGAGATAATCAAAATGTACAATATGCTGTGGTCCTGGTGAGGAAAAGTGCAGAGCCATGAGTTTATTTGATGAGACTTCAAATGTTTTTTAAAGGATCTTATGAAGAGGTCCTGATCTTATTGACAAGGGAATACTATTCCAAAAATATGGCTACATAGGTAGAATATAGTGTCTCCTTCAAAATGATTAGACTTTGATATGGTTAATAACAGTTTGTTGTTAGAGCACACGTCTGTGGGTGCGATATAGGATTCAATGAGATTAGTGAGAGATGGGCTGTTATTAGGTTTGTTGAGGAATTTGTTGGAGATGAGGAGCTGGGAGTATATAGAGTACTGTTGCAAATCAAGCCGTTGCACTAGGAAGCACTCCTCCAAAAGTCTTCAGAAGGAAAATATTTGGAGGCATTTTTCTGGTGGTTTAGATTTGTATGTTTTCAGTGTTTGATCTTGCTTTTGGCAATAATTCAAGCCAATGTAGTTTTTGAAAGCTTGACAGTGGTGGTGGTCTATAGGGAAAATTCGCAGCAAATTTGGCTACTTTGTTATAGCACTGTTGTAACTTATTTAGTTGGGTTGATTAAGTTTCATAAAAATGGGTGCTGCATTAAGGGGTGTGGTCAGAAGGGGGGTTGCTACAGTGCACCTCTGTGAGGATATTGTTACGAAATGTTTTATTCTATATAAAGAACTTATTCTGGTATGTTCTTTTTATAATGTTTTCTATGAGCTAATCGAATTTCACAGTCATCGATGTGGCTGTTGGCAGTTTTGTACGCAGAACGAGTTCAACATGTGTATTGTCAGAGGAGGTAACAGGAAGGAGGATTTGTGAGTGCTGCAATGTTTAGGAGGAAGAAAATAACTTGGATTTCTTTTTTGATATAGAAATAGCTGTGAGTTGTTCAACCATATTTCAAATAAGGAGAAGTATTTTTGGGTTATTTATTGCAAATCATTAACATTGATAATGTTTATGTATTTATGTTTGTTAACTGTGAAATAAGTTTCAAGCAGCATAGTTCTTAAGCTGCATATAAGGATTGATTTGGGGCTTGGTGCATGGTGAATCCTTTTTTTTATTTGCCTGTTTTCTTTTTGCATTTGTTTGTTTGTTTGTTGAATGACAGATTTTTCATACACAATCATTTCAATGACAATTTTTCTGGACTCAGTGTTTACTTGTCCACATGCACAACATTATCTGTAGCTTTCATAAATGCTGATAGGAGCGTTTTTTATTTTGTATGTACTTACCCCTCTCCATTTAGGTGGCTACTCTTTATGACATTGTATGAGTCCCATATTGAGTATAATACAGTTATGAAGTGTAGGGAGGGTATAATAATACAACACGAGACTTTAAGTAAATTGAGTAGATAAATTAAAATTGCTATATACAGTCCACAAAGAAGTATGTATCCTATTACAAAACATCATATACAAACCCCCAGATTTACTAATCTTCCGTGCAGGACTAGTGTAGTCCTGCATGGAAGTGGCTGCTTAGGAGCAAGACAGCAGCATGCCATGTATATTAATGAAGGCGCACCGTCCGATCTCCTAGGCATACATAGAGCGTGTATGAGTGCAGGGGGTGTGTCTGAGAGCAGAGCACTCGGAATAAATATGCCCCTGCAAAGTAGAACAGCAGAAAGTGGAAATAAATGAGCGAGGCCGTTTATAGATGTCTGCATATCCCCACCAACCACCATGCATACAACAGCAACAAGACATAAAGATGAAAAGAAGAAACCCCCGTATTGTTGTCTAAAGCTCCGAGTACAGCTAACCGTAGGTGCGTGGGTGTGCCCATTGCTCAGCCATGGTGAAAGCAGCTGAAAAGGCTGAAGAGGATAACAAGGATGATATATGCAAATGAAGCATGTCAGCAATAGTGTAGTGGGCAGAGCGTTCGCCTCACAAGCAGGCATTCCCAGTTCGAGTCCCAGCACAGTACAGTCTATTTTACATGGCAAAGCATATTATAAGCAATATTTGTAATGTAAAACCCACTAAATAACATAATTTTTATGAACAGGAGTACTACAGGAAATGCAAATGTGAAGAGTCAGTATCATAATGAATAAGCCAACTGTAAGCAGGCATAAGCACAGATAAGCAGTAGTAAGCATATGTAAGCACTAGTAAGATTGTGCAAGTGTGTTTGCATGGAGTTAAGCACTGCTGACACAGATTAAGCAAAGGAGAAGCTAACTAGGTGTAAGACACTGTGACCGGAAGTCAGCAGTGCTAACCTCTGCGCAAACCAGCTTACAACCGCTTGAAAGTGCCTTAAGCACACCGTATCCAATGGCTGGTGTTCTGCCCAGCAACAAACCAAACAGCTTCTACAAGGCCAGATGGAACCCAGGAACATGCACACCACACAATAAACAATTTGCCACTAAGCCATACCAGATATGCAGAAATCATATGTTGTCAGAAACATAACCCCAGCCCAGTCATGCAACAGTACAGAGAATGTATACCTACAGCTAGATGGGTGTCTGTGTGTGTGTGTGTGTGTGTGTGTGTGTGTGTGTGTGTGTGTGTGTGTGTGTGTGTGTGTGTGGGTGTGTGTGTGTGTGTGTGTGTGTGTGTGTGTGTGTGTGTGTGTGTGTGTGTGTGTGTGTGTGTGTGTGTGTGTGTGTGTGTGTGTGTGTGTGTGTATGCAAATATATCATGATTTAAACAGATACAACATATCTATAGATGTAGTCATACATATATATATATATATATATATATATATATATATATATATATATATATATATATATATATATAAATATCCAGAAATATAAACACACACACACACACACACACATATATATATATATATATATATATATATATATATATATATATATATATATATATATATATATACAAATATATGAACATATATACATGCAAAACCTATATATATATATATATATATATATATATATATATATATATATATATATATATATATATATATATATATATATATATATATATATATATATATATATATATATATATATATATATATATATATATATATATATATATATGGGTCTACTTTAAAAGACGAGCGATTAGATTCCCCAACACGCTGAAAAGGAAGACTAAACGACCGACAGGTAAGTTTATCGAAGGGTGATTTGCCGACAGCGAAAGACCAAGGGTAATGTGTGATCAGGACTGGGTAAGTGTGTGACAGTGACGGAGTTATTCAGGTAAGTGTGCGATATTGTGGGATTTTGGGTTAGGCTGTGGTTAAGGTGAGTGTGTGTTAGTGTGTGATAGTGAGGGACTGTAGTTTAAGTTAAGTGAGTTAGGTTTAGAGTGCGGGTAGGTGTGTGTGCGATAGTGGTGGCTTTATGTTTTGGGTGGGTTAAGTGAGTTAGGGTTAGGGTGCAGGTAGGTGAAGTGTGCGATAGTGTCGGACCTTGGGGTTAGGGTGGGTTAAGTGAGTTAGGGCTAGTGGCTATGTTATGTAGTGTAATGTATTGTTTACGCTCGGTGTCGGTGTAATGGGTGTTCGGTGTTTTTTTGTCGGTTTTTTGTGTTGTGTCGGTTATCTGGTCTCGTGGGTGTGTGTGTGCGAACTGGCATGTCGGTCTTTCAGATAGTAGACCATATATATATATATATATATATATATATATATATATATATATATATATATATATATATATGTATACAACCTATGCATCAAAAATCACTTGCAGATCGCTAAAGCCAATAACTCTGCTGGTGAAGCACTATTCTCTTGCACCATAGCCAAATTATGGAACTCCCTCCCATCCACAATTACCTCCGTACCATCATGCACCCACTTCAAAACTTTACTAAAAGCGCACCTAAAAAACATGCTGGCTATGCCCTTGCAACTCCCACTCTAATATCACCCACCCCAACCAACCACTACCTTTCTTTCCACTCCACTAACTACCTTGATTATAGTAAGCTCAGATGCTCATAAGCCTAGTACTTATAGAGCAGGAACTTCTTATTTTAACATTTGTTAATGTCTGTTATGTACTTCACAGATAAAGATTCTAGTTGTCTACTGATGTACTATGTTCTTCATGTGTAAATATGTTGTAAGTAATTGCTATGTAAATTGTTAATCGCTATGTAATCCAATGCAACTACTGTCTGTTTATTTTAACTGTGGAGCTTTTTTCCCCGGGCCTCCGCTGAAAATGGACCTACGTCCAGTCGGACACTCCTGGTCAACAAATATAAATAAATAAAATAAATAAATAAATGCCGACAACAACACATATATATGTCAACATCTATACGTCCACATATACACATCAAGTGACATATATGTACACAGATATATGTCTCCATAGGTATAAACGGACATAGTTAGAAATATGTACTCAAATATATATACCCACAGAGGTATATATGGCTAGACGTGTAGATACCAATGGTAGATGAACAGAAACATATATATCCACATGCACCGGCAATGGGCCTGACAGGCCCCAAACAATATACGTCACGTACCAATTTGCATACCCTCGGGGCCCAGCCAAACATGTCCGCCCTGCAATAACCTACCAAGCTCGTTGTATTGTATGTCTGTCATTGAACTAGGGAATTAAATTAGCCCTCTGTTATGTTTCACATGTCTTCACATACCCCTCTCCCCTACCCACTAGGCGGGCCGAGCAGTACAGGCCCATCCAACCCAGGCCATCCCCAACCTATACATGTATAATCCACAATTCTGCTCCCCCCCCCACAGCACACACGCAGCCACCATCTCTACCCTGGTTACCGGCCTGTAGCTACCACACCACCACACATTGCCTCCCAACCCCCTTGGGACCCATCCCGTATGATGTCCCAACCCAAGTATCCTAGGTGTGGCACACGCCATAGTCCATGCACATAGCCAGGGGTACCTATGTAACCCTGGGTGTAGACGAAGGTTGAATACCCAATGTTTGGGTTGTCCTGCATGGGACGTATGTATTCCTGGTACTAACAATAGATTGCACGTGTGACTCTGTGTACATTAACGGATTTAGTTGTAGGTATCGCAAAGCATACATGGCATACAAGGTTGGCCGGTATGCACACAAAACACAGTATCCAGCTATACCAGTCAACATTACAGGATATGCAGCTAAATATGTAGAGGTATGTCTGTTTGTATATATACCCATAACTAAATAGATATATATCTCTCCCTCTCTGAAGTACAAATGTATACATATCAAGATAGACATATATATAAATACCCACATATAGATATATACATATGCAGACACCCATACATCCACATGTCGTTAGATATATATACATCTATATATATATATATATATATATATATATATATATATATATATATATATATATATATATACATACATATATACATATATATATATATATATATATATATATATATATATATATATATACATATGTGTGTGTGTGTGTGTGTAGATATATGCAGATATATAGCTATGATATGATACAGCACTTAAGAATGACATATGTTCACAGGCCATGCCAATGGAGGTGAGGGGCCCAATCAACAAATGTGTAACACGTAGCATGACACCCCCCCCAGCCAGACAGGGGAAACATACAAACAAACACACAATGTAAACAATCCACTGCTCCCCAGACCACAGGCAGGATACAACCAGGGGGGACACAGTGGACCCGAGAAGTCTAATCTTGGAACAGAGACAGGAGCATCCCTTGCGGGATACCCCAAAAATTGTCTTGTTATAAGAGGACGCCCGTGCGATGACTTTTCAAGGGGGGCCGTGTACGTACCCAGACTACATGAGTGGGAAAACCTGATGACCCATGGGTCGAGACAATGTACGAGATGGGTCCCGTGAAGTGGAGAGTGGGCAGTGTGTAGTGGCATGTTTAGACCCTACCTACACCCAGAGTAAGGATGAGTGCTGTAGAGGAGGTACGGGTGGGGGAACTATGGGTATGTAATTATGGGTCTAGGAGTGCAAGTGTTTGCTGGAGTGGTTCTATTCGGACTGCCCCAGGGATGTAAGCAATAGTGCTCATTGGGCAGAGCTACTGCCCAACGACTAACCACTCCCGTTATGAGTCCCACTGCAGCACAGTCTATTTGACATGGCAAAGTATGGTATAACCAGGTGTATTGTTGCAAATCCCACTAAATAACACTAAAGAACACATGGTCGCAACAAACCACTGTAAGCATGTAAGCCGAACTACTTGGCATCAAAAGGTATTATTGTTGTCCCCACCCCCACCCAGGGTTGTGAGGGTCCAAACCTACTTCCAAATGCAGTGTATATACACAGCTGTTGCTACAGAAGAAATGGCCACCTATGGACCTTCTCGTCAGCCTACCTGCACATCCCTGGACATTTCCCCTACTATCTGCCCCTCTGTGTGCCCCATTAACACCACTTACCTATTGACCCCTGTTTCATTACTACTACTGTTCACAGTCACAGGTAGGTGTCACCCTCTTCCCAAACTATAGTGGCAGAATCTGGAACCCCCTACCCATGTGTATTACCTCAGCTGTCCCACATGACACATGTAAATAACACATGAAGGAACACCTCAAGCACACTTGGAGCAGCACATGCTCACCACCTGGCGAATTCCCCCCACCAACTAACACTCTATACCCCTACACCAGCTAGTGAAACCAACACCTCCTGTCCTGTCCACATACAAATCCCAACATCCTGCATACCTACCCTATTGATCCACCACCAATCATACCAATGGCCTACTATACAGTTACATTATCCCTCTTTCTACCAGCCTACCTACTCCTTCACTATTCAATTCTACGCTAACACACAGGTATGGCATAACTAAACCTAACCTGAATACCTGAGTGTAATCTATCCAGAACCGTTAAACTGGAATCACAGTTCACCTTAAACTGACCTATGTCAATAGTCATACCTGACATGTAAACCTGACCTTTGCATGTATAATACTGACATGTTAATGTGAACTAAGCATGAAGAATGTGGTACGTAGCTATGTTAAGTCTGTTACTCTCTATGAATGTGTTCACCTCAGTACTATGTGTAATGTGTAGCTAGGGATTACTGTGAAGCTTCACTCCCCAGGCCACCGCTGACAGTGGAGAAGCATCCAGTCAGATTGTCCCGGACAACAAATGTGAACTAAATACATGAAGTAGCACGGGGTTTGCTGCAGCAAGCGGGATTACGCTTGTTTGGGTGGCAGTAAGCAATGCCCACACTGGTTAAGCCATGTGGAGGCCAACCCAGTGTAACATGCCATAACCGGAGGTCAGCAGATCTGAGCCTCGTGCACACCAGTGCATACCCACCTACACTTCATCTACAGTGCTTTAGACCCTCTGTAGCCAACAGCTCTCGTCATGCCCATTAACAAAGTAATCTGCACTCCTGTGTTCCAACCCCCCACCCTGCACACTATAGTCTAAATGAGTTACCACTAAGGCATGGCCAGATACACATTCAGCTGCTGTTATCACAAACATATCATCCAGCACAGTTATTCAACAGTATAGGAAATGTATGTAGGTATGTAGATTAATACCAGCAAACATGTGCACATCGCTCAATCACAGTATTCTGAGCAGTCTATGTGTATCAATGAACTGTGCGTGTCCAAACATACTATGAGAACAGTAGTTTTGCATAATACTGAAGAGAAGAATGAATAACGATGCACGCCGTGGGGACATATGGGTGTGCTTCATGCACAGAATGTCACACCTGGGGCGTTGGTTCCACAGAACCAGGAGATGAGGATGGCCCAGATTGTGAGAAAACCGCTGCTTCCCGAACCTCTGGCAGGATGCTACCAGTGGGAGAAACAGTGTAGACCAGCAAAGTCTACCCATGACACAACAACAGGTCCGTCCCTGGTGGGACAAAGCAAACCATGTGGGTCACATAGGTGTTTCCACCAGTATCGTAGGAGGATCAAGGGAAGGCTCAAACATACGTGGACTAAATAGATGAAGAGCCTGCTGAAGCTTGGGACATGACAGTATAATGGAGGAGTACCGACACGTGCAGAGATGGAAATGTGTGGAGGTGTGGTATGGCTGGGCTAGCAACTGGGGAATGGATGGATGCTGTGTACGTGGAGCTAGGGGGAAAGAAACATGGGTATTAAAATATGGTAGAAATATTCAAATGAAGCAGAACAGCAATAGTTTAGTAGGTAGAGCATCCGACCAATGAGCAGGCATTCTTGGTTTGAGTCCCACTGTAGCACAGTCTATTTTACATGGCAAAGCATGCTACGAACTATATTTTTGTTGCAAGACTCACGAAATAGCTGAAATATATGAACTGGAGTACCGCAAGATATGCACATGTGAATTATTAGTGTCAGATGAAATAAGGCACTAGTAGGCAGGTTAAAGCACAAATAAGCAGTAGTAAGCATATATAATCACTAGTAAGTGTGTTTAAGTGCGTTTGCATGGGGGTAAGCATTACCTACACAGAATAGGCAAAGTAGAAGCTAACTGAGTGTTAGAAACTGTAACCGGAGGTTAGCAATGCTTAACTCCGCGCAAACCCATGCACACCCGCGTACAACTGCTTTAATGTGCCGTAATCACTCTATAACCAATGGCCCATGTTCTGCCCAGCAACAAAATAAACAGCTCCTGCAGGGCTCGAAGCAAGGACCCAACACACCATAGACAAAGGGATTTACCTCTAAGTCATGACAGATACAAATAAAGTAGATGTCAGAAACATATCATCCAGTCTAGTCATGCAACAGAACAGAGAATGTATACCCACAGCTAAATGAACGTGTATGTGCAAATATGTTACTATCTAAATGGATACAACATATCTATAGTTGTAGTTTTATATATATATATATATATATATATATATAATATATATAAGAAATATCCAGAGATGTACACACACACACACACACACACATATATATATATATATATATATATATATATATATATATATATACAAATATATGCACAGATATACATGCAAATGCCGACAACTACACATATATATGTCAGCAACTATATGTCCACATATGCACAGCAAGTTACATGTATGTACGCAGATATATGTCTCCGTAGATATAAGGGCATAGTTAGAAATATGTCAGCAAATATATATACCCACAGAGGTATATACAGTCAGACATCTGTAGATAGCAATGGTAGATTAACAGACACATATATGTCCACATGCACCGTGAATGGGCTTGAGAGGCCCCAAACAATATATCTCACGTACGAATTGGCAGACCCCCCCACCCAGCCAAACACATCCACCCTGCAATACACTGCCAAGCTCATTGTATTGTACGTGTGTCATTGAAATAGGGATTTAAATTAGACCTCTGTAATGTTTCACATGTTGACATCACATCCCCCTCTCCCCCACCCACTAGGTGAGCTGAGCAGTACAGGCCCATCCAACCAAGGCCATCCCCGACCCAGACATTCATTACCCATAGTTCCGCTTCCCCCATCCGCTGCACACATGCAGCCACCATCCCTACCCTGGTAACCAGCCTGTAGCCACCACACCACCACACATAGCCCCCACTCCATACCTCCTCCCTCGGGACCCATCCCTTATGTTTTCTCGACCCAAGTATCCTAGGTCTGGCACACGATGTAGTCCATGCACATAGTCATGGGTACCTATGCAACTCTGGGTGTAGACGAAAGTTGTATACCCAATGTATGGGCTCTCCCACATGGGACGAATGATTACCTGGTACTAACAATAGATTTCATGTGTGACTTTGTGTACACTAATGGATTTAGTTGTAGGTATCGCAAAGCATACGTGGCACACAAGGATGGCCGGTATGCACACGAAACACAGTACCCAGCAAGAACAGGCAACACTACAGGATATGTAGCTAAATATGTAGAGGTACGTCCCATAATTTCATGGAGATATACCTCTCCCTCTCTGTAGTACAAATGTATACAAAGATAGACAGACATATATATAAATACCCACATATAGCTATATACATATGCAGATACACATACATCCATATGTCGTTAGATATATATACAGCAATATATAGCAGTTAATATATATATATATATATATATATGCCATATATATATATATATATATATATATACACTGTTCTTGCTGGGTACTGTGTTTCGTGTGCATACCGGCTATCCTTGTGTGCCACGTATGCTTTGCGATACCTACAACTAAATCCATTAGTTGTACATCAACCCCCCCCCCCCCAGCTAGACAGGTGAAACATACAAACACGCAATCAAAGTAAACAAACCACTGCTTCCCAGACTACAGGCAGGATACTACCAGTGGGAGAGACACGTCAAGTCTAATCTTGAAACAAAGACAAGAATGTCCCTTGTGGGACAACCCAAAAATTCTATGGATATTTGGGCTTCCAGGCATTACACAGATGTCCAATGGCAGGGCATGCATGTTCTTGGACTACAAGGTTGGGGAAGCCTGATGATCCATGGGGCGAGACAACATACGTGATGGGTCCTGAGAAGTGGGGAGTGGGCAATGTGTACTGGTGTGGCCAGACCCGACCTGCACCTGGAGTAAGGAAGAGTGCCGAAGAGGAGGTGTGAGTGGGGAACTATGGGTATGTAATTATGGGCCTAGGCATGCAGGTGTAGGCTGGAGTGGTTTTATGTGGACCGCCCCAGGGATGTAAACAATAGTGTGCATTGGCCAGACCCGACACCTAACGATCAGCCACGCCCAATATGAGTTCCACAGCAGCAATGTCTAGTTTACAGGGCAAAGGGTGGAATAACCAGATGTGTTGTTGCAAACCCACTAAATGACACCAAAGAACACATGGTCACAACACCCCACTGTAGGAATGTAAGCCAAACTAATTGGCATCATAAGGTATTATTGCTGTCCTCACCCCCACCCAGGAGTGTGAGTGTCCAGACCTACCCCCAAATGCAGGGTATATACACGGCTGTCGCTGTAGAAGAAATGGCCAGCAGTGGACCTTCCTGTCAGCCATCCTGCACATCCCTGGACATGTCCCCTACTATCAGCCCCTCTGTGTGGCCCAGTAACACCACTTACCTATCGACCCCTGTTTCATTTGTAGTAATGTTCACAGTCACAAGTAGATGACACCCTCCACACAACTATATTGGCAGAATCTGGAATCCCCAACCCAGGTGTATTACCGCAGCTGTCCCAGACGACACATGTAAATAACACATGAAGGGAAAACTCAAGCACACTTAGATCACCATCTGCTCACCACCTGGTGAAGTCCACCACCCCCCAACTAACACTCCATACCCCTGCACCAACTACTGACACTGACACCTCCTGTCCTGCCTCACATACATATCCCAACACCCTGCAAACCTGCACTACTGCTCCCCCACCAATCAGTCGAACGGCCTACTATACAGTTAAAATGTCCCCCCCTCCACCTACCCGCCTACACCTTCACTATTCACATCTACTCTGCAACACAGGTATGGCATAACTAAACCTAACCCGAATACCTGAGTGTAACCTATCCAGAGCTGCAAAACTGGAATCCCACTTCACCTTACACTGACCTTCATGAACAATCATACATGACATGTACACCTGACTTAAGCATGTATAATATCGACATGTACATGAAATAGCGCAGGGGTATGCAGCAGCATGTGGGAGTATGCCTGTTTGGGTGGCAGTAAGCAATGCCCACACTGGTTAAGCAATGTGGAGGCCAACCCAGTGTAAGACGCCGTAACCGGATGTCAGAAAGTCTGAGCCTTGCGCACACCAGCGCATACCTGCTTACACTTCCCCCACAGTGCCTTATTCATGCTGTAGCCCACAGCCCTCATTGTGGCCAGTAACAACATAATCAGTACTCCCAGGTTCCCCCCCTGCACACTATAGTCCAAGTGAGTTACCACGAAGGTATGGCAGATATACAATCAGTTGTGTTATTACAAACATATCATTCGGCACAGTCAGTCAACAGTATAGGAAATTTATGTAAGTATGTACATTAATAGCAGCAAACATGTGCACAGTGCTCAGTCACAGTATTCCGAGCAGTCTATGAGTATCAATGATCAGTGTCTGGCCACGCATACTGTGAGAACAGTAGTCTTGTATAATACTAAAGAGAGGAATGGAAAATGGGGCACGCCGTTGGGGGGTGTTTCATCTGTGGAAGTGGGAGATGAGACTGGTCTGGTGTGTGAGTAAACTGCTGCTTCTCAAACCCCTGGCAGGATGCTACCAGTGGGAGAAACAATGTAGACCAGCAAAGTCTGCTTGTGACACAACAACAGGTCCGTCCCTGGTGGGACACACCAGACTTTGTGGGTCACAATGATGTTTCCACCAGTATCGGAGGAGGATCAAGGGAAGGCTCAAATGTACATGGACTAAACAGATGAAGAGCCTGCAGAAGGTTGCATCGAGACAGTAAAATGGAGGAGTACTGAGACGTGCAGAGAGGGAAATATGTGGAGGTGTGGTATGGCAGGGCTAGAAACTGGAGAATGGATGGATGCCGTATATGTGGAGCTCAGGGGCCGGGGAAAGGGAGCATGGGTATGAAATTAAGGTAGAAATATAAAAATTAAGCAGAACTGCAGTAGTGTAGTGGGCAGAGCATCTGTTAAAGCACACGCATTCCCCGTTCGAGTCCCACTACAGCACATTCTATTTTCCATGTGAAATCAGTATATCAACATCGTTTTGCTGTATAACCTACTAAATGACATTTACATTTGAACAGGAGTACTGCATTACACATAGACCCACTCACTATTCAAAGGACATTAGACAACACACAGGTATGTATACACAGACAACCTTTAATGGTGTATTTTACAATAATGTATGCCATTACCTACAGCACATAGATCTGGACTTATTTAATCAGTGAGGAATGCAAGGCCCACATAGAAACGTAGATGCAGACAGTGCGGATATATAACATACTATGCTGTCCAGGCCAAACCCGTCAATTCGTACAACTATAGACAAAGGTTTTGCTGTCAAGATAGGTAATAATAAAAAATAACAGATGTAGTTCAGCAGGTGCCAGTTACACCCTGTAGTCAAGGCCTAGGGGGACATTTATTACCTGTGATAATGTCTATGTATCTGTGACATGTATGGACCCTAACCAACAAATGTTGTGGGAGTCCACGATATGACTGGGATGATAGCAGGAATGCTAGCAGTAAATAATGATAGGCCAATACAAAACAACCCCTAACCATATCACAGCAGGATAAAGCCAGCCATATATGTGGAGGATACAGGCATAAACACAGGGCCATATTCGTAATATTGCTGTTACACACCCTGCAAATTGCTGGTGTTACAGGATTCATTGCAACATACCCTTATGCAGGAATAACACATCAGGAACACAACTGGAAGTAGCCATGTACTGATAACACACAACAGACAGATTGCCGGGGATATATCTAGGACAAGACTTATGTGGTGCACTGGCAAAAGCAAACAGACAATCCACTGGCCATCTTGTGGATAGGCCCACTGTTGAGAGCTATGCAGACAGACTGCATTCCATCCTAAACTACTATGTACACGCAAACACTGCAAGACCAGCAATATACAATGCACATAGCAACACTACTCACTCTGTCTGTAGGTCTGGAACATCTTAAGATTTTGTTGTTGTCCTATGTCTGCAAGTCCTGCTGTAATAGGTACTGCAACCTGCCATCTGTATCACTGCTGCCCACATACAGGAAGGATCTCCTCCATACTGGAAAGGTGACGGGTCAATGCCCACATGAGTAAGCAATTTATAGTACTGGGTTGCCATGACAATGGTTAACTGAATCATTACACAGCAGGCTGCACGCAGTCAGCAACTGTTGCACACTGATTGGTGCAGAGCCCATCACCTGATCATGTGTATCAACTACAAAAGTTATGCTGAAATCCATTCAAACCAACTCATTCGCTCTACTGGAGAGGGAGAGAGACAGAGAGAGAGAAAAAAAAACAAAATTTATAAAAAGAAACTCACACAGTGGGAAACAAATACCTACAAGACACAACCGGGAAGGTGTCACACCCGTCCAAAGAATAAAAGATATGTAAAACATAACTGTATGTAATTTAATGTAGTCTGTGATATACATTAATAGGATATATGATGTAGAATGTTTTATATGTGCCATCTGTAGTTGTCTCTGTAATGATGTCCCACTGAACAACTGCTGTGGACAATACTGTCTGTCCCTGTAAGCAGTGGGACATACCCACCAACTGTGCAGATCAGCAATGAATGACAAAGATGTCAGCCATAATATCTGTGTATGTTATGTTAGTGTGGACAATAGCTGGTTGTGGATGTACTGCCATCATGATAGACACATGGGTGTCAGAGCACACCACTTGCAGGACAGTCATGTTAATGTGTAATGTAGCATGCACAAATGCCATAGGTGTGTAATAGGCATACCAGCAATCTCACACCATATTTACCACCCTAATGTTAGTCTGTGTTCACATGTGGCACCTGTCTGTGTTGCAGCAAGGCAGAACAGTGCAGCTGTAAATGACAGACAGTTACAGAATGTGGACCAGATGTCTGTATGCACTCCACATATCTGTGTGATACAGAATGTGACGTGTATGTGTACAGATACACAGACACTCATATAGACATAGGTATATCAACAACATACAACATATATGTACATAGATATATATTTATACACATATATATAGTGGCACTGACAATAGCACGCAGGTGAAATAGTCTGTAACAGGCCAGCAAAGATAAGAGTCCCCACAGCGAGCATGGCTACAAACACATAGCACAAAGCAAGGCACATACACATAGCACAAAACTTTGTACAATACAACATATGTCCCAATGGTAGGTAAGCAGCTAACATAACAATTGCAGTCTGTGAACAGTTTGTTGTAGCTGATATGGTGGGGGGAGACAAATATGTGTATTAAGAACTATGGTAACCCTGCTGTATGGGTGGTTCAGACCTGTTTCCATCCTTATGTCTTCCAGGAAACATGTTATATAGTCATCTTCCTGCATACAGCGCCACTGAAACAGAGATCATTATCGACCACCTGGTACATCACTACATACTGCTGTTTGGCTGGACAGCCCACGAGCAGGAAAGGACCGCCCTGTGGAATGAGCTTGTCCAGAGGGTCAATGATGTCAGACTGCATAACTGCAGCTATGAGCAGGTCCGGCATCATTGCAATGACCTGCTTCGCCATGTATGTCGGCATGCAGCTGCCATAAGGGGGAGCCACCTCGCAACAGGGAGGGGTCAATCTGCCCATCCACCCCTCACCCATGTGGAGGAGCTTCTCTTCAGCCTTGTGGCACCTGTCCACCTGCAGCATCAACACCTGGCAGGGCACATCTTGGAGGTGGGTGCCAACGACACACCAGCTGAGGAGAGTGCAGGTAAGGCTCCAGGGCACATCGGTGCCCCACTTGTGTGTATGCATCTGCATCTGTACAGTTACATCATGCAAAACTGAGATGTCATATACATAGTCTGCTGCTGTGTTGTAGTAATAAACAGTTGTGTATAAGCTGTAATATTGTGTAATTCTACTGTTGATGTAACGTAATGCTGCATTCACCTTTTATGAAAGCCACAGCTGTGGCCACTGACATCAGCTTTCTCACACTCCTATGTAGGTCTCTCCAGGATACCACCAAGGCAGCAGCCCGTAGCCAGCAAGTATGGTTCGTGTTCATGCATGATGATAAACTGGGCATGTAATTGCTATGGGATATCCAATGCACATGTCTAACACACCTACCCATACTGCATGCTGCACACATTCACATTTTGTTGCTGTGAAATGCTCTGCATCACATTAGAGACCATGGTGGGGTATGGGAAGGGTACAACAGACACATGCAAGATATCTAACATCCTGACAATGTGCAATGTGTCCACAGGGATGTGAAGTGTGGCAGGACACACGACCTACAGTAGGGATATGTGTGACTCAACACCACTATGGCTGCAGCTACACACAATCAAGTTAAGTAAACATTGCAGATGTAACCCTGACCCCACAGCACTCATGACAGCAGTGTGTGCACTCCAAGGGATGTGCACATGAGTAGATCTTGCAACCATGCAGAGGTCTGGGACATGTGTAGGGCACGCCTCACAGCATTGGTAATGTCCGCTGGTTGTCAGTGTAATAGTCATGTACTGGTCATACATGCACTGCTGATGTTGTGATCTGTAACGCAAACATCAGGCATCCACAACTGATAACTGTTCACATATCATCCCAGGTATGAGTTGCTACAACACATAGGGGCTGTGAGCATTGGAGCTGACATAACCGACACAGTACTACAGATGCATCAATGATTTCTACACCTGCGAGGTATAGTGCACAGTACAAGTCAGGGTGCAGAACAGGTCCACAGTAACATGTTGTACATGGGTGCAGTGTTAACACGGGGAAGGGCCATCACCTACCAACAAAGCCCATGCCTCACACATATGTATACTGCTGCTAGCATGATGTCACTATAGTTGACTGCATGCTGTTGAGCTCCATATGTTATGCATGTTGACAGAAGGGTAATGGGAGGACTGTGTGTACAAATGTTGTGCAAATCCACATGTAGGAGTGTGGGGTGTGTGTGTGTGTGTGTGTGTGTGTGTGTGTGTGTGTGTGTGTGTGTGTGTGTGTGTGTGTTTGTTGGGTTCGTAAGTACAATCTAGTGGAGTGTGGACGATGCATGTCAGATATGTGTGTGTGTGTGTGTGTGTGTGTGTGTGTGTGTGTGTGTGTGTGTGTGTGTGTATCCATGTATGCACAGGCAATAGTGGGATTGACCACATGGCGGTACTTCCCCCTGGGATTGTGCTATACATGGAGTGAGATATGGGACACCAGGACAACTGGTATGTTAACACAGGACAGCTGATAGCATAACAAGGTCAGTAGCATGGAGCATGCATTGGGAGGTGCAGTACATACCAGTATACACATCATATGTCCAGCAGCAGATAGGTAACCGGCTACCCACATATGCAACACTACAAATGCAATGGGGAATTACCACAGCACATCAGTGAGTGTATCCAGGTAGTACTGTTGTCCGCATGATGGGTTGCTTGTGCAGCAGATGTGGCATGGACTGAGCATGACTGTAGTATGAGGCTCTGGTGTGTCACATATGTAGTGAATGTAACAGCCCCAACCATATAGGGGGCTCGTACACCATTACTGCCCATACACAGGGTAATACAGGGTGACAGCAGTGAGGCCATGTACAACCTACTCAACCCAATTCAGGGAGGCGATGGAGTAACAGGTCAGGTGTTGTAACCACACGTTTAGGTATGGAAAGGAATGATATGTTAATGGGCTGTAGTGATGCGTGTATATTAGCAAGTGCCATGCAGGATGGGGAACATATGTAACTGACTGTGGAACTGTCTGTAAACTCAGGGAAAGTGAAGTAGTAAGGTGGCTGTCAGTGTGAGTGTGTATGAGTGTGTGTACTGTTATGCAATGTTGTACAGGTCTTAACATGTGTATTTGTTTCCCCCACAGGTGGTGAAGTGGGTCAGGGCCCCTTTTGCATGCAAACTGAGGTAGGTGTCCCTACAGACACCGATGATGATGAAGGTACAGGTGAGGCACAGGTGGGGTTGTCAGAGGCCAACACTGCACCAACATGTGTCATCACCCTCCTAGCCACCCCAAGCCCACACACAGTTACAATGCCCCTACAAACCCCATCACATGTGGCCATAGCAGATGGACAGTTGGCATTTGGTGGCAATGACCAGAAAAGTGTGGTGTCCATGCCAACTGTGTCAGGTCACAGTCAGCATAGCGAGATGTCCAGAAGGCCACCACATAGGCAGATGTACCATGGTGCTCATGGGAGGACCACAAGTCATCATGCCCTTGGCAGAAGCGCCACAACTGGTACTACCAGGAGCATGTTTCAGGCTGTAATGGAGGCACAGGAATGTATGGAAATGCACACCAGACAGGTCCTGAGGCTGCAGAGGTCTGCTTTCACAGCTGTAAGTGGCAACCTCCATGAACTCGCTGGTGCCTTCCGTGAATATACCGAGGTCATGGATAGACGGTGGGGTGAGATGGTTGGCCTCCTCGACTGTGGAATGTCTGTGCTAGAATGTGTGGTGGGAGTGGTGTGATGGCCGCGTGGACATAGGCCAGAGACACCAGCAGCTGGCAGTCAACGTGGACATGCCAGGATGCACAGTTGCTCCCATAGTGGCAGTACCAGCCCAAGCACACCGCAGGGGCTGCTGTCCACACCACACCACAGCAGGCCTTGTGCACATGGCCCTGGACAGTCCCAGGCAGTACATGGCTCCAACGGACATATGTCATCATTGGGGAGAGTAGCACCTTAAGGTCTGTACCTGCATGTGCCCATGGAACCCCTGGCAGGCAGAGTCAGCATGTCCATGGCCGGAGGCAGTGAACTGCACACCCTGCCAGGTATGGTCTTCAGCTGTCTAACATCACCTGTATAGGGCCGCCACATGGCGGAACTGTGTGCATGCATACCCACACACTATGCAACTACACCTAGGGCAACCCCATACCAACACACACCACATCACCATGCCCCAATCAAGGAACCACACCCCTCACCCACACACATGGTGACACATGTTTGGACCACCCTTGGCCTCTGACACACCTGCAAAACACCCTGTGCATATGATACCTGTGCCACATCCCTGTCATCCATAACATCGATGCAGGGACAGGCGAACATGGTTCTGATGCACACCGTGACTGTAATGTAGTGCCACAAAGTACCGCAGTGTAGGATATAGTCAGGGATAATGTGTACTGCATACATGTCTGGTAGTGTAGCCATGCAGCTAAGATGACATTCACACACCCCGTGCATATGATGATACCTGTGCCACATCCATGTCATCCATAACATTGATGCAGGGACAGGCTAACATGGTTCTGATGCACACAGTGACTGTGAAAGAGTGCCACAATGTACTGCAGTGTAGAATGTAATCAGGGGTAATGTGTACTGCATACATGACAGGTAGTGTAGCCATGCAGCTAAGATGACTTTCACACACCCTGTGCATATGATGATACCTGTGCCACATCCCTGTCATCCATAACATCGATGCAGGGAAAGGCTAACATGGTTCTGATGACATGGTGGCTGTAATGGAGTGCCACAATGTACTGCAGTGTAGAATGTAGTCAGGGGTAATGTGTACTGCATACATGTCAGGTAGTGTAGCCATGCAGCTATGATGCATCTCAGCTGTTGTTAACACCAATTGACATCCCCTAACTGTCATCCATTTGTGCTGTAGGCATACATGTGTCAGCAGGAGGATGGTCCGCAGTCATATTCCACAAGGGTATGTCAGTGTGGTGACACCATGGCCGTGACATATGTGGTGTATAGTTGCACACATACCACAGGTATGTATAACAGTTACTGGCTGTGCAAACTTGAACGGTGGCCTGCTGGTACAGGTATAATCTGCAACCTTATGTCAACCCGTCCACATACACACACATCCTTACTTGGCAACACTGTGTCTAGACCCCAACCCGGGTATGTAGTGCTACTGAACTGCGTGGCTGTCATTGCACACACGACACCATCTGTAGGGTGAGGTGTGTACCAGGTCACGTGCTACATGCATACCATCCACAGACATGTACAATATGGTAATGGGGGATGTAATGTTTTTATATAGAGAATACATAGTGTGTCATACTATCGTGCACACATTGACTGACACATAACAAGTAGACACACATCTTAGAGACCTGCTTGTATAGTTGCTAACTAACTAGTCCATGTGTCCAATGTGTTACAGGTAGGCTGCACACAGCACATGTGTAACGGGGCTGTATCCTGTTATCTGTTACCTGTATTTGTGACGGTGACATTGGCCACCTGAGAGTGGTACGTGGGCCATATACCAGGTGTACCATGGTGTAAATACAGTGTACACAGCACCCACATCCCCCACTGGATATTGTACACACTAGAACCCATCTTGATATGCTGACATACCCACTATCACACATTGAAGCAAAAACAACTCATTGCATATCACAACAGTGGTACCACACGGATATGCATGTAATGCACATGCCACAGGCATAGTAGGGTGTTGCATTGCATTGCCACACCTATGGGCGACAACAACAATATCCATACTACTGTGTGGCAATGTGTATCGTAATAGGAGTATGTGGACTCGGAATGGTGTACCTTACAGATATGCACACATACACACACGTAGCAGACCTCAATGGGATTCTCATGCCTACTGACCCATTGGTATAACACTATTGTGCTGGTACTGCAAGGCACATGTAGCTGTTAGGGAGAGGAGTGTAACAGGCTACATGTTATGTTACTGGGATTGAGAGGCACCACACACTATATGAGTAGTACAAATAGCCACCCCCCAGCCAAACACATCCACCCTGTAATACACTACCAAGTTTTGGAGATCCCATAACCAGGGCCAGTGACAACATGGACACACGATGTTACCTGTACTACATCCCACCTGTATGATGTCAGGCTGGTATTAGTAACATATCATACAGTACAGTCTGGCTCCCATGGGTAATGTATTATGTGGAAGCCATCAACATTACCAGGCTTCAGATACACAGACACAGATATGCAGATACAGGTATACATATTTATATATATATATATATATATATATATATATATATATATATATATATATATATATATATATATATATATATATATATGTACATATACATGTGACTACACATACACACGCAGTTATATGTACAGTAAGATACATAAGTGGTAGGTGCACACAATATGGAACAGCCACTATGCCTACAGTCAACCTCTGAATGACTGGACACTGCATGTGCCACCCATACAAATGACAATTGTTGCCTGTAACATACACCCACAGAGAGGTCATAGGTAAAACAACACTCACAGGTCTTCAGACATGGAAACCTTTCATCATGTACTATTACAGTTCTACATGCCATGCCATATAGCTGTTCAGACACTGACAACTATATTAACGGAGTGATGCTACAGTGGACCAGTTACAGTCATACAGTAGGCTGGAAAGTTTCACAGCTGTTGCTGTCCAGGCCAAGCCATTCACATTGTACAATAGGTAAGACACACTGGGCCACAGGATACCTAACAATCAACAGTATGTACTCCAGGTGTCTAGTTCAGCATCATCTATCTACACACTGTACAAACACAGTAGGTGGTATAGACGTCATATGACCACATGGGTTGTAACTGCTACATAACATGGCATAACTGACACCATCACAAGCACACCAACACACAGAACAGTTTGTATGGCAGGGGGCAGTAGTCCTGCAGTACCCAGATCCATGTCAGTAATGTGTATATAGGTGAAGTATATGGTACTGTACATCCAGATACCTTAAGGCAGCTCAGCCCTGATACCCCCACATTTTGTAGCAGCCTAGGTCATTTCTGGTGCTCCCACCTAGACTCAGTAGCACAGGGCCATATACCACTGTTACATACACTGGGCTCTGCAGTGCATCAGGGCACACATGTATTGTGTAGGTGGTGCCCACACATATATGGCCCCAGCCCCACTATATGTGTGGGGGTTGCAATGGCAGTGGACTGATGGCAGACATGGCAGTGTGTTATAATCCCAGCCCAATATGGATCAGCCACTGACATCATGGCATATGTTCAAAGTGTGGTATGTAGGTGATGGACAGAGGCTGGAATACAGGCACATATGTGGACAACTATTGCCATACACTACGCAAGATGCAGGTGTTACAGGATAGTCTGTAACATACCCTTAGTCAAGGAATTGATGGTAGAGACGGTCATGGATGTAGCTATGTACTGGTAACACACAACACACACACTGCCAGTGTATTATCTGACACAAGACCTGTGTGGTGGACAGACAAGACATGATAGGCACAGCTCTGGCTGGCATAAGGGTAGGCCCGCAGTTGTGTGCTATGCAGACGGTCCACATTCCATGGCAAACTAGTATGTACACCCGCACCTTGTAACACCAGTACTGTACAAAGCATAACACAACTCCACTCACAGTCTGTCTTTACTTCCTGATCCTCCTATAAATATGTGGCTGCCCTGAGTGTTCCAGTTCTCCTGTATGGGGTATTGCTACATGCTGTCAGTAGCACTTCTGCCCACACACAGGATGGATGCCCATCACACAGGAAATGTAATGGGACCACGCACACATGATGTGGGAATCTATAGTGGGTGGTTGCCATGACAGTGTTAATTGGGTGTAGTACACATGTGTAATCATATATCTGGCTATCTGGAAATGTATATGTACATATATTCCCACCATATGTCCTGGACATGACGTGTAGGCCAACCCCAGCCCGTATGTTCCCAATGTTGTAGTTGCAGGGGATGTCAGGTATGTATAGCAGGTATACTAGTAGACTGTTGCTACTACTATCATTGGGATTGTCTTCACAGACATGGTGTGTGTGTGTGTGAAGTCACATCTGCTCATAACATGTGTGCCATTGGTTACTGAACGACATCCAAAGGACATCAGTGTACAGTACTGCTGCTAGCACGTAATGCCACTGTGGTCTGCAGCAGAGATATTGGCCAATATATGTGGAGGGTCTGACATAGTCCAGAGGTATACACATAAGCCCTTAGTGCCATGCCTGACAGTATGGATGTGGATGGCCATATAGATGGGTATAAAACATAACGACCGGTATATGATGTCCACCGTAGGTCATGCATTCACACACCCCTGCTTGGCCTGGTATGACCGCTGGTACAGGGGTGCCATGGCCACATACTACACAATAGGTATTGACATGCATCTGCACTGCATCCCACTGCCCTGTCTGACATACATGACTGTTAGGGGAGGTCCGGCAGTGAGACATCTGGCTAGTATCTGCATATGACATCCCACTGGGTAGGTACACTCAGCTGCTAGGCATGTCACAATGCACTGTGCAGTCTGCAGGCAGACTGGCTCAACATTGGCCTACACCTCCCAAGGGGGAATGCACATGCACCTGCATATAAAGCAGGCTCAACAGGCATAGCACAGCACAGGGTAAGATACACCTGTGTGACAGTACATATCCACAACCAATATGAACACAGCCACATATGGTTAGCTAGCATGGTATTACACTATATGGACTATGTGTTTGACACCATCCTTATATGTGCCACTCACAGACTGACCTTACATATACTGGCCTGCTACACTGTTTGGTCTGATGGCTGTCTGTGGTATGGGATACGTGTTTATGGTCCTGCAAACATGTACGCCACTACAGTACCATACAGTGGGGCAGCATGTAACATCTGATAGTAGGGGAATTAGAACAATGTCATCTACCACAGTCTGTACACAGGCTAAGGTACATATTAGCACTACAAACACTGTTGACATTCAGCATAGGTACACAGACCTCAGTACTGTATGAATATCCACAGAATGTGCAGGTAATGTCTACTGTACATAACATGTGCAGCAGTCAGATATATCAGTGGCTTGTTCTCAGATATGATGCCACAAAGTATGGTGTACAGCACATATGCACCACTTCATGCACGACATATGTACAAAGGTTGACAAAGGTGTGGGTGGGAGCACATACACAGGGCCAATATTGACATGTTGCTGTGATAACCACATACATTTACTGTTGTTACAGGGTTGTTGCAACATATGTCCTTTGAGGGATATGACGTCTGTGACTACCACAGTTTTCTCCATCTACTTACTGAAATCCTCACACTACCTTCAGCAGTCAACAGCTAGATGCTCTGTGGGTGACACATGCAACCATGGACACAACACTGCCCAGGCTGTAGATGACCCTGCAGATGGAGATTCCCCATAAACATGGAACTGACATGGCAGGTATTGAGACATGTTAAACAGCGATACCCACACAAACACTGTGAAAGCAACATTACTCCAAATGCAGTATAGTGGCACTTAGTCTGTAGTCAGGTCAGGCACATCCACCTCCTGTTTGTTACACTGTTTTCACAGTGTATGTTGTTAGAGGTGCACCACAATCCATCAGAGATGCTGTTTGCCACACGACACATCTAATTCCTGCTCACAGTGGGTGAAAAGGGCCAACACCACCATGATGTTCCAAGGTATTAGAGTGTGTTTCCATACAACTGGCTATGGGAATGTTACCACAGCTGTTTCACATGCAATCAGCTAGAGGAGGGCTGTGATTCATGCAGAGGTCATCAGCTGATCATGAGCATTACTTACATTACACATGCTGCTGCCTAAGCAAAGCAGGTGTAGGTCTCCATGTCCACCTGAGAGGGGGTGGGTGATGCAGACAGAGGCAAATACATGTCATGGAGGGGTGGGAGGGTAAAACTGAAGCATATTTGTGTCACACACCTAGCAGCACAGGGGTATCAAACCCCTGAAAACTATGTAGTGCTAGAACAGTTCGCTGCAATTATTGGATGCGCCACATGGGTTACCTGTTGTGGAGCACTCAGAACAGATATGTGATGGTGAGTGACATCTGCAACAGGGATACAGTAGCTGTATGGTAGGTGACATACATGTGCCTGTTGGCATGAATAGGTGCCAGTGTCAACACAGCCACACTCTCACAAGGACACACACATTGACACATGTGGTAGGGCCAGGTGTACAACTCATTCATTGTGGGATTGCCACATCACATCACTGTGCAGGTATCCCATGCACAACACAGGTCATATGGGGGCTGTACGGTTGAAGGGTATGGGAAGGTGTCTGACATCAGACAGCATGCTGCAGTATGCCCATGGGGGTTGTAGGGAGTGTGGATGTGAACATCTGCAGCATGCAACACACACAAACACACAGCATGCCAGTACTGACATGCATGGGTGCATGTCTGTACAGGTGTGTGGTGTTCGACTGTGCCAGATGGCTGTCCAAGGCTAGGCGATGGGTGTACCTTGACATCAGGCCACATGATGATGGTCTGCATTGTGGCTCAGGAATATAGTGTCTGCATTTGCCCACACAGGCAGGTATTGTGTTCCCCATCCAGTCACCTGGGTGACTACTGTGTGTGGTCAATGCTGTGCATCGCTTGCCATGTCTGTATTCCTTCATCCATGACATGGACGCTGTCTGGGATGTGCACACCTCCCACATGCATGTACATTGACATGTGGAACTGTACCTGTGGTGTCCGGCCCATGTTGTGAACACAGATTATCATCAGATGTGCCAGTCCTGCCCGCCTGTGGCAGGAGCTGGTAATGGCCAGCAGCTTTACCCTGCACCTACATGGAGTGCATGCTATCAGCACTCCTTGGTGTCAGTGGCATCTGTCCATATGGGCATGTTGCCAGGCATGGTATGTCCATTGTGGGTCACATGTGATGGCACCACAGGTGGTTCAGGTGTCCATTGGGGAACATGGGGGAGGTGCACTGTCTGCACATATGTGCATATTGGACTGATGGACTGGGTGTCATGCCCTCTATGGCCCACTGTTGTCACTCCATAGTTACTATCAGTGGCCAGTATTCAGTGTACTACCCACATATTGGCTGTTACCTAGGCATGTGTGTGTGTGTGTGTGTGTGTGTGTGTGTGTGTGTGTGTGTGTGTGTGTGTGTGTGTATGACACATGGGGTGAGAGTGTGCTCTGGGTAATACTGGGGTTGCTAACTGTGATTGCTTGGCCTTGATGTCACATGTCTGGGTATGGCTCTGCACAGTGTTATCCCTGTAGAGTGGACATTGTGATATATAGTATGGCCACCATATAAGAAATAAGCAAAACCCACTCTACATTGGCCACAGGTATCACACAGTCACAACCACCTCTACACAGGATGTGGGTTACAAACACACATACACACACACACACACACACACACACACACACACACACACACACACCTGTCATATTTGGGAGTAGAACCCCTACCTAACTAATGTATTACACTACAGCACTACGCAGTTATAGTAAGTGCCACGGATAATGCTGGAGTAGACTTTGCCCAAAAGTGTATTTCACATTGACTGACATCAGGAGGATTGCCAAAGTAGGGCATTTGAAATGATTGCGAGAGACTAGCCTAAAATGCATTGCTTCCTACACAGACAGTGACACACACAATACGTCCGGAACTGCCATGTGTGGGGATGGAACCCAACCACGCTTCTAATTCGCAATATAGCAGTATGCTATGGTGATTGCTGGTCTACAACCTTCCCAGAGGTGTATTTCTAGGTGTGTGACACTGGCAGCTTTGCCAAAGGTGGGTATGTGAAATGTGAGGGGTGTGAGTACCCTAAAAGCATTGCTCTCTACACAGTCAGACATGCACTCATACACAAACTGTCTGCAGGTCTGGGGCTAGAACTCCCAACTAACACTTTAATCACACTATGGCTATATGATGTTATGGGACGTGCTATGGAGATTACTGGGCTACGATCATCCCAGACATGTATTTCAAGTTGCGTGACATCAGCAGCCTTGCCAAAGGTGGATATTTGACTTGTAAGGGGTGTGAGTAGCCTAAAAAGCATTGCTCTCTACACAGTCAGTGTCAGACAGACATGCACACACAGACTCACACACGCACAGTTGCACATCTGGGGTTTGACCTCCTACCTAACTACATTATCACACTACAGCAGTACGCCATTACAACATGCGCTACAGAGATGGCTACAGCTTTCCTAGGGAGTATTTCTAGGTGGGTGACATCAGCAGCCTTGCCAAAGCTGGGTATGTGAATAGTAAGGGTGTGAGTAGCCTAAAAGGTATTGTTCTCTACACAGTCAGTGAGAGACAGACACACACATGAACAGTGACACACACTCACACACTCAGCTGCCATGTCTGGGGTTAGAACTCCTACTTAACTAGTCTATCACACTACAGCAGTACGCAATTATGGGATGCGCCATGGAGATTACTGGCCTACAACTCTCGCAAAGGTGTATTTCACATTGAATAACCTCAGCAGGCTTGTCGTACCACTATGGGGTGGCCAGTGTGTGCATGGCCCATACACCATTCATGTAGGGGTGAAATGCCACAGGTGGCCACACACGGGGTCATATGTCACAGGTGTGTGTATAGGGCAACTAGCTGACTACGTCCTTGTACAGCCATGTTGCGCAGCTGGCACGTGGACCACATAGTCTGTGGTGCTGACGGATACATGTCGCTAGTAACCTCAGTGTGTGATATCTGCACCTGATGTGTTTGGGGCCCTTTGGCTGTGTGCTCGGTGGGACAGGTGTGGATGGCTCCTTGTCATGGTCACCCTCTTCCACACATCTATATCTATCTACCTTTGGCTTATTATGGTGTGTTGTCCTTACATACATGTCTGTGTTCCTATCCACTGTGTGTGCAAAGCATGAGTGGTGTATACTCACATTTATCTGCAGTAACAATTGCAACCGCTGGATGTGTCTGGTCCACTGGTGTTTGCATACATGGCCTTCATGTGTTTAAGTGTGTGAGCATGCTCAGTATGACCTTTTAGTATGTTCATGACTGACATTGCCTTCATTTCTCTAAGTGTGAGAGCATGCCCAGTAAGGCCGTCTGTTTTGCATGTGTGGTGCATGTCCGGTGGTTTGTACTGCACTGCTCACCTTTGTGTTGTACACTGACAGGTAGCATGCTGTGTCTGCAGGGTATCCACTGATCATTTGGCATTGACTGTTGCAACATGTATGCATAGCGGGGGTACACCTGACTATTTCTATGTTTCTACACAGGATTGGGGGGGTGCACCTGACTGTTACTATATTTCTATGTGGGGTGGGGAGGCACACCTGACAGTTGTACACATTTGCTAGGGCTGTACTGGTGTGTCCTGTAGTCCATTTCAGTCAGTAGTCTAACCTATTGTGATGGCTATGCCATACAGCTGTACTACCGTTCTTATCTTTTGATTGCATACAAACTAGTTTCTGACTTCCTAGCCATCACAACTGACATCCCACTACCTGGCCTGCTGTAGTCTGTACGTGTAGGCCTGGGTGGGGGTTACCCATACCCCTCATTCAGAGGCCTTAGTACTGCATTTGTTTGTGTTTTTCTACACCTGTCCTGCTGGCTGTGACTGTTGGGTATGTGACCCCCCTCCTGACTGGCATGTGTGAGTCCCTTATCTTGTTGTTGTCCTAGTATTGTGGGTGGTGCTGCAGGGCTGCCTGTGTCGGATGCACATAGTGCACTGCCTACGCATGGTTAGGCACAGGTAAAATAATGTTTGGCATCCCTTTTACTGTATGTGAGAATCAGAGAGAGGTGCTATTCCCTGGGTCCCTTCCCTGTCAGTGTATGTGCTATGCATTGCCTCTTTGCCAGGGCCAGGGCATACTGGGCATGCCTCCTTCTGCCTACTGGGGCAGGCTCAGGTTGGTCCTCCTCTGAGTCACTCTGTGCCTATGTGGCCCTGCCCTTTGATGCTCCTGCTGCAGCTGTTTCCACGGGATCATATTGTGCAGCATGGCACATACAAGGACAATTTGGGCACATGTAGTTGGTGAGTACTGCAAGGCTCCACCGGATGTGTCCAGGCACCGGAACCGTGACTTGAGCATCCCAAACACATGCTGTATTATGATTTTTGTTTGTGCGTGTGCCTCATTATGGAGTTCTTGCTCGGGTGTGTGTACATTTCTGATGGGTGTCATCAGCCACGGCTCCAGTGCATATCCAGCATCCCCCACTAGGTGACTGTGTGGGATGCTCCCATTTGGCAAATTTCTGGTACAGCTGCGTCAGATGCCAGATGTGGGAAACGTGATAACTTCCAAGGCAGCCAGCACACACGTTCAGTATTATGCCCTGGGCATCACACACAACCTGGCAATTGATGGAGAGTAAGCCCTTGTGGTTGATGTAGACCCTACCCTGCTCACTGGGTGGTGCTTTGATGCATATGTGCGTGCAGTCTATTGCACCCACTACCTCAGTGTATTCTGCTATTTGCTGGAAGAGACGCATACTGCTGGCCAATGCCTCACAGGTGAGGGGGAAATATATGTGCTCACCGAAATGTGCTTCCATGGCATCCAGGAACTGGTGGAGTACCCTGGATGCTGATGCCTGTGAGATCCCCATCATATCCCAAGTTGGCCTTTGGAAGGTATCTGTAGATAGTATTCTTAGGCCTACACATACCTTCTTTTCCACTGGGATGGGGCCCCCCCTGTTAGTTCTGTGTGTCAGATGTGGCTGGCAGAGCTCAACAGTCTGCTGTAGGAGGTCCCTGTCCACCCTAAAGCACTCCACTATCTCCAGCTCATGTAGCCCTTGGTAGGTTACCCTGGGTCTGTACACTCTTCTCATCTCCTCACTGTGGGTTGGTTGGCAGCATTCCCATCCTCACCACCCTCAGCCTCTTCCACAAGTTGTATGATAGTTAGTGCAGCCCCTAACATTTTGCTGTTGTGAATGTTAAAAGTTCCCTGTTTGTTTACACCGGTGGTGTAGGGTGTGGGAAAAAATGGAGGGTAGGTGTTTGCATAGTTTATAGTGGCATCCTGGGTTGGGCTGGTTTGCTGCCTGTGTAATTGGCTGGTTCCGATATGTTTCATCTGGCAGCGAACCTAGTACCCCTTGATTAACTTCCTACTGCTGCTTTCCCTTCTCATTGCCCTTCTGATTCATCCTGGGGGTGTGCAGCTCAATTGGTGTACTCTAATGTGCACACTGCTGCTATTTCCTGGGTTTACTTCCTTTATCTTCCTGTAGATCCCGTTGCGCGGTGCGCACACCAGCTTACACTTTGTCATACATGCTGGGCAGGTTTAGACACACCCCCTGGCTTTGCTGTGATAAGCTGGATGCAACCCCGAGCCACAGGGTTCCAATTCGCTGACAGTATGTCTGACACTCCCACACATGATGTCACCTACCTCCTAGTCTTGCACTCAGCTATTCATACTCATACACTGTTGGGACCTGCCTCACATGCTGGGGAAAACCGGGATTCACTATCCTTCCCCTCATTTGCATTGAATTGCCTGCTAATGCATAGTTACATGTGTCACACTGTGCCTCCCCTCTTAGCAACCACTACTCACTGGCCAGGTTGTCTTTTGCCTGCCATTGACTTGCATGGCTGAATACTGATTTTAGTTTGGCTGCTTTTTTTTTGTTTATTTTCTTATTTCCCCACCGATCCCATTTGCGTGCCGCTGCCCTATGCTTCAACGGCTATGATCGGGAGACATATCATAATAGTTGTATTTTGTACATTTTGCATTGTTTGCAATGCCAGTGGCCTTCTACTTGGCCATTGGCATGCTTCCTCATTGATATGCAGCCTTTATTTGGAGCTGTCATAGCTCCGTTTTGGATTTTGCAGTACCATACTCGGTTACTAACCGAGTACATTTCTGCATATTACGCTACTCCTGCATGCCCTGATTCCTACTTCCTGGATGGCAGATTTACCTCATTTGCATGGTTTTCATCTGCAAATGGGGTGATTTGCATACGGGGGCTGGGAACATGCAGCACTAGTGCTAGAGTGCTCTCGCATGTCAAATGAGCATGTACGTGGATCGCTAGGCTGCCATATTGGCAAATTTTCCTCTTACACTAATCATGCACGCCGTGCAAGCTTTTTAGAATTTGGGGGCCAGACTTTAAACAAGTTAGTTTTTAATTTTCCTAATGCTTGAGCATAGTGTGACCTCAGTGTGCTTTTTAATAAAAGTAATGCAAGATAAGAGAAACTGATGCAATAGAGAACAAGAGACTAGTATAATGAAATCTGAGTGAAGCTTCCACAGAGTGAGAAAAGACGGACATCACAATTAAGAAGGAGTTAGTTGAAAGGTTACTACACAACTAAATGTAGTGACAGTGACATGTTTCAGTAAGCAGAGCGAGCTGGGCCTTTTAGAATAGGGTCACTGCAGGATGGTGTATGATATTCAGGGGCAAAAACTCACTAACAATAGGAAAATTTTACAAAAGGTTCTTTTAAAAGTTGCATGTGTAAAAGTAGGGGATCTAATGTTGCTGGTGTGGAGCATGACATGAGGAGTAAGAATGATGATGCACAACAGGCGACAGAAGTCTAGATCGATGTTTGCTGATGGTTGAAACAAAAAAAAAATGGTAGACCTTCATGTCAGGGGCAGGGCATTTAAGAAGATTAGTATGTTACATTAAAACAAAGCCAATGGTGAAGCTTTATGCTGGGGCAGGGTATTTAAGACAATTAGTATGGTACATTAAAACAAAGCCAATGATGGAGTTTCATGCCTGAGGCAGGGTAATTACTATGTTACATTAAAACAAAGTCAGTGACGGAGCTTTGTGATAGGGGAAGGGTATTTAAGACGATTAGTGTGGTACATTAAAACAAAACCAATGGTGGACCTTCATGCTAGTTGCAGGGTATTTATGACGATTAGTATGGTACATTAAAACAAAGCCAATACTGGAGCTTCATGCTAGGGGCAAGGTATTTAAGACAATTAGTACATTAAAACAAAGCTGATGGTGGAGCTTCATACTAGGGGCAGGGTATTTAAGACGATTAGTATGGTACATTAAAACAAAGCCAATGGTGGGGCTTCATGCCAGGGGCAGGGTATCTGTGTAGATTACTATGGTACAATAATGGATTCTTATATATGAGAGATTTATGACGTGATACATTTTGTTAAAATATTGTTGTAATGAAGCAGTAGTCTGTGGCTTGGCTAGTGCTGTTAGTGGAACAGTATGCTGAAGTTTAGTGGTGAGAACATTTTTTACTGCAGATGTCTTTGCTTTGGGGATGGATTGAATGGTAAGCCTGTAAGCAAATTTTAATTTACTGATAGCAATAGTGATTACAGTCATAACATGGGGGTGGAAGGTTAAGGAGGCATCAAGATGAACACCTTCATATCTGTATAATGACGTCCCAGTAGATACAATATTTTGAGTGTTCTGGATGTGAGAAGATATACGTGTGCTACAAATCTCATAGATTTGAATTTAATTGACTTAGTTAGATGCTCATGTTTGTTAAACCAGGAACATGCTTTATTAAAATGGTAAAAAATTAGTGGCCGATGTTTGTGGAAGTAAGAAGATGCTCTTAGTAGTAGAAGATCATCTGCATTGTTTGGTCTGTTAAGGAAGATCGAATACTGTTAGTAAAGAAGGAAAATAAAAGGCTTACAAGAAGAACTGTGGCTTGAAAAGGGTTTAAAATAGGAAGAGTTTGAGAATTGGACTTGAAAGGGTCGAGCACAGACAGAGTTCACTAACAATCTAGATATTCGGAAAAACTGCCGGTATCCTCTTGTGGGTATGTGGCAGGCATCTCCGATCCATTCCCTGCCTTTTCTCACTATCTTGAAATTGTAGGGTAGCATACACGTTTGGGCTGACTAATTCTAGGATGCCTGAGAAGTGACTACTTGACCTCCTCAGTATAAGTGTAGTGGAGGTACTTTGTGGTGTGTGTGTGTGTGTGTGTGTGTGTGTGTGTGTGTGTGTGTGTGTGTGTGTGTGTGTGTGTGTGTGTGTGTGTGTGTGTGTGTGTGTGTGTGTGTGTGTGTTTGTGTGTGTGTGTGCGCCTCCATATTTACTTTTCTTTACCATGTTTACTAAATGTACCACTGGCTTAACAATGGTACACCATAACTTATATTTGAAGACATGAACTACATTATCTCCCTAACCTGCCGGTAAAGCTCTGTGCAGCCCTACCCACTCCATTTGTGAACTCACAATTCCTGCTAATTATGTTACCTGATCCATGAATTTTGCATGTGCCTGAACTGGCAGAACCTCCAACTAATCAGGTACTCTTTGCTTTTTGCTTCTTTATTACATTTTTTAACAGGAAGCCATTTCTGCAGCTACATTCTACTATTATGAATCACCAGACAGTAACATCTGTTCTGCCTCGCACTTAATAGTAATACTGTTCTACTTAATCTGTCCCTCATGCAGGCATCTTTCTCCCTGATCAGAGATGGACACTGGCACCATTTCTTCAAGCAGTCCTTCATGTTATGAAGTTGCTATTAATTGTTGTTGGTTGTGAAACCATCCCTGACATTGCCCCCCCCATACTTTTTTGTTGTGAAATACATTCTTTCTTTTTTCTCCAGACCAAAGGAGGACAATGTTACAACTCCCAACAACCTGAAAATGACTGCCTAGATGAAGAAGGACATTCAAACAAAAGAAAATAAAAATCAAGAGTTCTCACAGTGTCTTATACCTAATGTATTAGAAGTCAAGCCTCCAGTGCTTTCCTTCACATCTCCACTGCTTCCAGTGTTTGTCATTGTTAATGATTAGCAAATGAATGAGGAACTTGTTAAAGAAACAAACTAAAACAACTGTTTGTATCCCTAACAAACTGTTACTTGTGCAGCAAGGATAGTCACCAGAACTGGAAGGGAGATGCGTATATGATGTCTTTTGGTTACACTGCTGCTAAGGTTGTAATATATGGGGGTCTTCATTCCTCCACTAACAAAGGTAAACAGACTTGAAGTAATTATTTTTACAGATGTAGTTCCTGTGGTACTACTAAGTAGAAAATCTTCATAACTAAGTACTTCATGAGTCTCTAGCTATGTTAAGAGCCCTGAGATCTTTGAGTCTTAGAAAGATTTTCAGTGAAATTATATTCTTGAAATAGTATTTCATAAACTATTCTATTCTAGATTGGTTAACCTAGTTACCCTGACAGTAAAATAGATGCTATAATTGGACATTGTCCTTTCTTTGCGTTCCCATCAGGTAAAAGAATCAGATTTACTATTTTGACTGTTATTACTCACACGTTTCCCTTGCCTCACTAGTTACCTCTAATAATGGAAACTGATAAGGTTGATTGGGCCTCCGCTGTAAGACTTAATGCTGCAGAATATACAGTACATTCTAACAATCTTCTCTTTACAAGGCATTTTGCATCCCATTTTTTGTCTTATCTTTAAAATGTCATTAAAAGGCACACAGCACCAGTGTGCCACCCAACAATAGCCTCTAAGGCAGGACAACGTACCCACCACTTTAGTCATAGGTGACTCTATAGTCACGCACACTGATGTCCCACTCACCAGGCTAAACAAGGAGAAAGTTACTGTCAGCTGCCTGTCAGGTGCCAGGATCCACCACATAACGCATGCATTCAGGTCACTCCAAAATAAGTACAAATACAAATGTCATTGTCCATGTTGGTGTGAATGACCTGAAACGTACTTTCCTGGACTACATGAAATGAGACATGGAAGAGCTCTTGGATCATGTGGCCCAGGCAAGTATGACCCTAGCCCTGAGCAGCATCCTGCCTTTGCTAAGAATAATGCCACAGAATAAGGACAAAAAGATTGACTTCAACAATTGGCTAAGCTTCTGGTGTCATTCAAAGAGGATCCAGTACCTGTCTGCCTGGGATGACATGATCGATAAACCACGATGCTTTGCCAGAGATGGTCTTCACCTGTCACCTCTGGGATTCAGGTTACTGGCTAAGGCTCTTGCCACCCATATAGTGCCTTTTTAGGCAAAGTTCAAAGGACAAAACCACCACCATAACAGGTACAAGCATGCAAAATCTGAAGGTAATGCTACTCAATGCTAGAAGTCTAAACCTCAAAATGCACTCTCTCGAGGCACTCCTAAAAATGTAGAACATTGATATCTGTGCAGTAACTGAGACCTGGTTCAAAGCTCCAGAAAGCACCCCTGCAATAGAAGGCTACAACTCCTACCGCACCTTTCGGCCACCAAACCAGGACCGAAACACTAAAGGTGGAGGAGTGTCCATATTCACCAAGGATATTCACAACACCAGGCTAGTTGCCCAACACAATGCGTCTGAATTTCTCCAGGTGCAACTAACACTAGGTAAGACTGCAATCCAAATTGTAGCTTGTTACAGATCCCCCACCGTGCCCCAAGATTCTCACTACACCTTTCTAAACATACTGGAAAATATTAAGCTACAACCAAACACCCTAATGCTGGGTGATTTCAACTACCCTGCCATTAAATGGGAAACTACTCGTGTACCAACACCTTTGCCCAACGGTTCTTGGAATTCATAAATTCCAATGCCCTGGATCAACTAATCCTTAGTCCCACCAGAGGCTCCAATATCCTAGACCTGGTCATTACCAACATGGTAAATCGATGCTCTACACCTATGGTCACCCCCTCATTGGTCAAGTCTGACCATAAGCTAATCACCCTTGACATCCACATCCCACCCCCACCCCCCCAGTAAGGAAACCTCCGTAAAAAACTTCTCCAAAGCCAACTTCATGCTACTCAAGTCAGAAGTGCCAAACTTCATGACACCCATGCAGATGGGAACTGAAAGTTCAACTGCTGAATCCTACACTAAGGCACTGTACGTGCACATCCACTCGTGCATGAATCGTGCCATCCCCAATAGCACCAAGACACTCTCCTCCAAAAAAAGGAAGCTAATCTGGTGGTCCCTTGCCATAAACAAACTTTACAACAAAAGGAAGAAACTATTGCAGAAAAGAGGAAAATCCCAGGATGCAAAAAACTCTCTTACCAGCCTCAGTAAGAAGCTGAGATTGCTCATGAAATACTCCAAAGCTAGTTACGAAAATAAAATTGCCAAAGATTCCAAAGACAACCACAAGGCATTCTATAGCTATGTCAAGAATCTAAATGGCAATGCTCAGATCTGCTCTGAGCTACAACAGAATGGCATTAAATATACTGATCCCAAGGATATTGCCAATATCCTGGCAGATCGAGTCAGTGCAAACTTCACCCCCCTCTCACCCCCTAAAGGGCCCATCTCAATACCGAAAGATTGCCAAAGTCCAGTAATAATGGCCACACAGGTAAAAAATGCACTCTCCAAAGCTAAGAATGCAGCATCCATGGGACCAGATGACATCCCAGGCTGTGTACTATATGATCTACAAAATGAACTGGCGCCTCACCTAAGTGCCATGTTTAATCATAGCCTCACGTCAAGCTTCATGCCCACTGAGTGGCACACGACTACAGTTATCCCACTCCACAAGGGGGATCCACCTTGGATTCCGGGAACTACCACACCATCAGTCTGATGAGCCTGATCTGCAAGGCCATGGAACGTATTATCATGGAACTTATAAACAAAGACATTGGCAGCCTTCAAGCACTGGACCCCACCGAGTTTGGGTTCATGAAGGGCCAATCTTGTCTCCTGAAACTGATTGACTTCTTCAAATCAGTCTCCAGAGCTGTGGACAAGGGTAAGGTGGTCCACACAGCCTATCTGGACCTCGACAAGGCCTTCGACACCATTACCCACTTTGGAATCATAGATAAACTTACTAAGCTGGGCATTACTCCCTACATCACTTGATGGGTTGCCAACTGGCTTACTGACAGAACCCACACTGTAAAAGTAGCCTACTCCAAATATAGCTCCAGACAAGTGAAAAGCAGAGTACATCAGGGTTCAGTCCTGGGACCGCTCTTGTTTGGCATCTACTTCTCTGAAGTACAGGCCAACACTAAGGGACTCTGGCTAACAAAGTTCACAGATGACTGCAAACTGGGAGCCATTATTGAATCCCCAAATGATGTGGATATTCTACAAAAGGGCCTTACAGCTCAAGCTCAATGCCAAGAAATGTATAGTTATCTCCTTTGGGAAAAACATGTACCCGTAAACACTGAAAGTGTGATAAGAGACTTAGGGACACAGGTGGACAGTGGTCTCACCTTTGATAACCACATCGCCACAACAGTCAGGAAATCCTTCTGTGTAGCACACCTCATCACTAAGGGCTTTTCATCCAGATAAAAGGCGGTCATTGTCCCACTGTACTCATTCCTCATTAGACCCATTATAGTGTACAACACCCTGTTTGGTATATACCTCTCAAGACATCTGCAACAACTGGAAAGGCCGCAGAAATACCTCACTAAAAGAATCACAGGCCCAAAGCAGATGCCCTATGCTGTCTGTCTAAAAAAACTCCACCTATACTCTATCACATATCGTCTACTCAGAGGCGATCTCTGCTTAACATACAAGGCCATGTCAAACCCAGAGCTGTTGGACATGCTACACTTAAAGAAATCCCAATCCCTCAGAGACACATGCTCCAGGGATCTAAACCTTGTCATTGCAATGAACAAAACATGCTGGAGGGGTAGGTTCCTGACCCAGAGACTCCCCAGACTCTGGAATAGACTGCCCATACATGTCAAGCAGAGCGCCTCTTTGGCCCTCTTCAAAAGTAACCTTGATGATTGGATGGGAGCTAGGAAATTCACCCTGGGGATCACCTAAGTCTCCCTGCTAGACAGGGGTCTAGGGAAGTAAATACTATGGGAAGAAATAGCCAGGGAATTGTTATGGCTAGGCTTGTATAGGCCCTAGGGTCGATAGCCTAGTACCAACCTATAAACCTATGAATCTATCAAAGCAACTCAGAGTCAGTGATGAAAAGAGATTTACTCTCTGGGAAGGCCTTTGTTAACCTAATCATGTGCCTTCAGAGACACAAGGAATAAAATGAGAAGGAAGTTTCTTTTCCTTATTATTAATTTTATCCCCATTCCCACTGACCATCAAGCAGACTCCATCTGATTCATTGTTTCCTCCCTGTCTCTTTGGATTTTGGGTAAGGATGAGGGCTATTGTGGTTTGCATCACTTGGCAAGACCAGGAAGACCTTGGTTCTAATCATACCCTTCCCTCTGGTAGCTGATGGCTGTACTGGCATGACAGATCCAGAAGTGCTAGCCCATTGGTGTGTGTGTGTGTGTGTGTGTGTGTGTGTGTGTGTGTGTGTGTGTGTGTGTGTGTGTGTGTGTGTGTGTGTGTGTGTGTGTGTGTGTGTGTGTGTGTGTGTGTGTGTGTGTGTGTGTGTGTGTGTGTGTGTGTGTGTGTGTGTGTGTGTGCGCGCGCACATTGGTGCTGCTCTACAAGCCTAAAGAATTCTGTGTATCATGGAGCCTCCTTATGAGGAAGTGATTTGTACCTCTTTGGAGTTTTTGAAAGAGGGAATTATGACTAAATTTAAGTAATCGCACATGCTACTTTTAGGTAGATAAATCATTATATTAGTGAAGCAGAAAAGAACAATTTACCCTGGATGTACTATTAAAGGAAGTAAATATACCCCTTGTTGAATGGCTCAGCTGTTCAAACATCAGTTTGCATTAATGATTTCTTTTAAAATTATGACCGTTAGGTAATGCAAACCATACAAGAGTGCTTGTTTCACTGAATGGGGCGTAACTACCCAGATTGGTCTATACTCAAAACTGTTACTACCTTCATATACCTTTGAATATGGCTTGATACATACTTTAACCTCAGGAAGCAGATGGAGTAGATAGCCAGAAAATGTGTAAAACAGCTAGGAAGTTTCTGTGGCTCAGAAACAAGGAAGATCATCAAGCAAGTTGCCTTGTTAGCACACCTAAGATGTAGAGTAACTTCAGATGATCACACACTGTAGAAAATTGGAAGACCATGCAACTCTTATAACACAATTTGGCTCATTCTAATCTGTATAAGTGTTATTATATAAGCAAATGTTTATCTCTGTCTAGAGGATCTTGATGAGGGTATGTCCAGACTAAAAGAACTTAAGTTGGCCAGCTACAGATTCATTTCAGGGCTAAGATGTATTAGAGATGTTTTCCACATTCATTCCTCTTCAGTGACTAATATGTGAGGCATGAGGATTTGAATGTAATGACCCGTGATGTAAAAATATTTTTGCTGGCTGATTAGATTTTCTAATTGGATAGGAAAATGCTTTGAGTGGAATTCAACAGGTTAAGATGTAGTATTATTAGCATTTATTAATTTCTCTCATAGTAGGACATCAGGAGAAGGCAGTCTTAGTAAAATATGTATTTTAAGAAGTATGAGAAACACTTGTAAGTGGAGGTCAGTCAGTGCTGTATAGCAGTTCTTGCTTTCATTTAGAGTTGTATAAGATCCTTAGGCACTGAGTCACTAGTAAAATTAGACCTCTAAGAGATGATGGACAGATGATTTCTTAGCTGTAAGCTTCTTATTCCTCTCAGATCCTGGCAAACATCCTCTAAGCATCGTTCAAACCAAACCAGCAGCATGTCTAGTGAGATCAAGAAAGGCGCCAACAGTTGTAACAAGAGTGTATTCTGAGTGTTGTGTTTCCCACTGATTCATTTTTCCATTTAGAGTCGATCATGTTTTAGAGAATTTGGAAATATATCTATTGTCCAGGTATCGGTTTATAATTAGCAAAGGCTAATCGTATGCCACTTTCCTCTAACATGATGTGCACTTAGAGACGGTGGGTGTACAGGCAAAGACCACACATCAGGGAGGGCAGGTGGCATAGCCCCTGGCAAAAACAATGATGAATAGTATGTTGTCTTTCAATAATCCACTGCAGTAACACAGAGCATGGGATTTTCATCTGTGGGATATTAAATGAAGGCAAAATGTCTACAATATGTTGAATAAGTTCAAATATGTGAGTATGAGGTTATACCGTTTGTATTTTGATCTCCAAGTTATGATTAAACTCTGTAGCAATGCAGTTTTATTTGAATAAAACATGTGGATGTTTCAACAAAAGTGACTCTGCAAATAGGTTTAAAGTTGTGAGCGTTCAATAAAACAATTCTGTTTGCCTTCAAGCCCAGAATCACCATATAAGATGAACTACTGAAATTTGTGATGCAGGCAGTAAGATCTATATGGCAGCTATAAGAGCACCAGCTTCCTGTTCTGTGTTTAGACTCAGGTGTCCTACTGTACACTTAAATAGAGTTGATTTTGCAATTATCAGTAACAGTGATATGGAGCGCTGTACATTTAAGAAATACAGCATTTTGAGAACAGCTTTATTTTATTCATGTATGCTTTGCTGACTAAGTTAGCCCCACTAGGCTTGCAGAAGCATTTTTTCAGGGAAGACCTAAGGTAACATTCATAATGTCTAGTGGAAGTTTGGCCAGGGCACTGGGGAGTTCCCTTACTATTTTTGATAAGTGCTAAGTGTGGTCCTTTATGTTTATGTCAGCTACCACAAACTCAGTTTATCATCTCATTCAGATGATGAAACACTCAGGAGTGCAGCACGTGCCTTATGTGCACTCCAGGGACAAAAAAGAAAAATGAAACCTAGTAGCTGGTGGAAGGACAGAGTACATAATCTCCTGATCTTCCCAACCTCAAAGACAAGTGTGTTACCTGAAGATCAACGGACAATACATGCCATTCTACATTTTTGCAATTGATATAATGTTGTAAGAGGAAACCAAATTAGGTGCTGCGTGGCTTTATTAAAAAAATTCATATTGGAAGCCTCTGGATCAGCAATGAATATTAACTGTCTGTTATTTTCTACTGACTGCCACTTGTGGAAGCCACACACACACACACACACACACACACACACACACACACACACACACACACACAATCTTCTTTACTTATTTTAAATGAAGTTATCAGAAACCTCTGTGATGCTGTGATGTGTGTGTGTGCGTGCATGCGTGCATGCGTGTGCGTGTGCGTGTGCGTGTGTGTGTGTGTGTGTGTGTGTGTGTGTGTGTGTGTGTGTGTGTGTGTGTGTGTGTGTGCGTATTGCCGGGGTTGCTATGTGAGTTCTGACTGCCTAAACTGGAATGAGACTTGGAATTTTTTTTTTACTTAAAGAGCAGGCAGGGAAGATTTAGCTCTGGCATTCCGCTACTGCTAAAAGTTGGCTACAAGATGAACATTCCTATTTGCTTTGTTTCTGAGTTATTCCAAAATAAATCACAAGATAGAGGAACAGTGGACTTAACTTAAAATGTATTTTATATCTTGGCAACAAGAAATATAATCTTGCACAATAATATACTGAATGGAAAGATGTCTTTGTGTGTTTGTATGTTTATGTGTGTCTATTTGCACTGTGTGTGTCTGTGTGTGTGTGTGTGTGTGTGTGTGTGTGTGTGTGTGTGTGTGTGTGTGTGTGTGTGTGTGTGTGTGTGTATGACCCATAGAAAATCTGTGTCTAGCTTCCAGATTTTGTACCTAATTTCTTCCATTCCAAATAGTAGCTGCAACTTTCATCAGTTGTGTGCTAGAAAATGAGGTCTTATATAAAAATGCAGTGGTCCAGTGTTATTTCAAGCATAGGGTCATAACAGATGAAGGTTCTTCTGAACCGTTCACAATTTGGGGGGGGGGGCACACTATAAAGAAGTTGTATTCTTTGGGAGATTATCAGCTATTTACACAAATTAAAAAGGATATGCTCTGCTACCAGTTTGTTGTTTTGAGACTGGGGAACAAAGACTCAAAGATTCTGATCCTTAAGTTATTTCAGTTTTGTGCTTCCTATTGTAACATGGTCTGACACCTTTTATGTGCCCCTGTGATACAAAGCATTCTCACGAAAACCATCATTTTTTCTAGATAGGCTGCACCAGACTATGTTGTACTTTGCAAATGTAAGGCCTTTGAGTTGGTGAGACGCTAACATCTACTGCCCATGCTTGGCCCTTGTTTTGTGCCTCTATACTTGTCTGCCAGCTAACCTATATGAAGCAACAGTGGTTCAATGGTTGAGGTTTCTACCTGAACATTTTAGTGTCAGAAATTAAATACTGCCCTCTGGTTATTGCCCCAGTGGAACTTAGAAGTACTACTAGTACAAAAATTGGTTTTCTGTAGATTGCCCCTTTCCCCTCTACCCCAAAAGATGCTTGTTGCTGCCTGACTCTATCTATCTATCTATCTATCTATCTATCTATCTATCTATCTATCTATCTATCTATATGTATGTATACATGAGTATACTAAAAGAAATAGTCACAGCAAAACACTGATATCCTAATGCTACTGGCAGGATATAAGGGCATCATTGTCCATGCTTGAAGTCTTTCTATGTATGTATGTATGTATGTATGTAATATTGACAGCACAAGGAAGACAAAATATGTTGACACATTACTATGGATTTGCTAAGCAATAACTTTGGCACATGCAACTCTATAAGAAAAGAAAAGAAAAAGAAAAACAATAAAATATTATGTTTTTGCAGGGTGGCAAGACCCTTGTAGCACCCATGTGGGGGTTTTCTCCCTCCACACCATTGGTAAATTATTATTCTAACTGTAAGATTACATAATACCAAGGAAAGGGCATATTATTCATCCTTGGTAATATAGGGATCTTGCACTCCTGTCATCCATTTGTTTAGCTAACCAAATTGTGTTGACTAAACAGATGACTTTAACCTCACTACAAGAATATATATATATATATATATATATATATATATATATATATATATATATATATATATGGGTCTACCTGACATGGTCGACAGTTCATATGGTCGACAGTTTATTTGGTCAACAGTTCATTTGATCTCCAAGCATTTTAGGTGGGGGGCTTTGCCCCCACACCCCCCAATGTGGGGGGCTGTGCCCCCCACACCCCCACTAACTATATATATCAACTCCAGGGTTGCACAACATTAGGGAAGGGGGCAAATCTGCTTGTCGACCAAATGAACTGTCGACCAAATGAGTGTCGATTATATGAACTGTCGACCATATATATATATATCTACACACACACACACACACACACACACACACACACACACACACACACACACACACACACACACACACACACACACACACACACAATCAGATCCAGCACTAGGCAGCCTAGGCAGTTGCCTAGGGTCTGTTGGCTTGGGTGGGGGCAACAATTCACATTTCTTCTTTAAGAATTTACTCTGCATTTGTGGTCTGTGGATGTGTGTTTCATATAACACATGCAAAGCAATGCATGGGATTTAAAAGTTGGAACATCCTTTTTAGGGCTGCAATTTGATTTCTCAAATGCACACAAATTGGAGAACTTGCAAATGGTTCTTTGGAACTGGAGAACTTGAAACAGCTGTTGCTTTGGAACTGCAACACTGCTACCGTCCTTTTGGAATGCAGTGAGTGTTGCCATAGACCAGGAGATGCACATTCCTTCCCTTAGCATGTGTGTGTGTGTGTGTGTGTGTGTGTGTGTGTGTGTGTGTGTGTGTAATGCTGTTGTAAGGGAATGTCAGGTTAATTAATTAACTTGTTCAGGCTCAAACCCTGTATTTTGGCTACAGGAGACAAGGACCTTAATCCTCTACACCAACTATCAGACTCAGTCATCAGTGTTGATTGAAATGTGCTGAAATGGGTAATTTTCTCTTATATTGCTTCATACATTTTGTTTCACTACTTAAAGGAAAAAAATCTACAAAAATACAGTGGTGCATTTTCAATGAATGTGAGTTTCAGTGAATTTTCAAGTAATATGAGTTTCAATGCATTTTCAAGGAATGTGAGCTTCAAGGGAAGAGATGTTTACTGTTCTCATGCTAAGTTTGTTTTCAGTGTGCAACTGTTTTGTGTAGCAAATGGTCATTAATGTTTGTGCTATAGAATGTGAAAGCAGTGTTAGCACAACTGGTAGCATGCATACTTTTGGTGCACAAGACTGTGGGCTGTACTCCCACACCATGTAGATGGAATGCTGATACTGCAGTTCACTCTAAAGGTGGAGGGGGGTGTTGTACTCCTGTGTGTCCTTTGAATGAGGACCCATCTGTCTGTGTTAATGGTAGGTGCTGTGGGATCTTTCACATCCACCTGAGTTATCAAAAAGAGTAGTGGAAGTTCCCCAAATGGCCTGGCCAAATTTCCTCTAGTAGTATAAATACCACAAAGTGTCTCATAGGTTCATAGGTAGGTACTAGGCTATCTGCCCAAGGGCATTTATAAGCCTAGCCAGAGTGTGTCGGCTTTCACTGCCCCATTGATTAATTAGCTGAGCCTCTGTCAAGCAGAGCCAATGAAATGATCCCAGGGGTGTATTTTCTGTTACCCATCCACTCGTCAAGGTTTCTCTTGAAGACTGTTAGTGAGGAGCTCTGCCTAATGTAGTTAGGAATTTTGTTCCAAAGCATGGTGAGTCTCTGTGATAGGAATCTATCCCTCCAGCATGTACTAATTATTGTTGTGGTGAGGTTTAGCTCACTAGAGCGTGTTGCTCGCAGTGACTTGGATTTCTTTAGGGGGAGCATGTCCATCAATTCTGAGTTGGACATGGCTTTGTAAGTCAGGCAGAGATCACCTCTGAGTAAGCGATATGCCACTGAGTACAGCCAGAGTTTTTTCAGTCAGGCTCCATAGGACATGTGTTTGAGGCCAGTAATCCTTTTGGTGAGGTGCTTTTGTAGTCTTTCCAGCTGTTGGAAGTGTCTTGTGAGGTACATCCCAAATGGGGCATTGTACTCTATGATGGGTCTGATGAGTGATGAGTAGAGGGGCACTATAACCTCTTTATTTCTAGATGCGAACCCTTTAGTAATTAGATGGGCCACATAGAAGGATTTCCTAACTACTTTGGCAATATGATTGACAAAGGAGAGATTACTATCTACCTGGGATGCCAGATCTCTTATTACCTCTTCTGTATTAAGGGGGCTGCTGCCTATGTGGTAATTCATGGGTGTTTTGTTTTTCCCAAATGGGATGACTATGCATTTTTTGGCATTTAGCTTGAGGCCATGACTTTGACACCAGGTGTCTGTCTCGGTAAGGCCTTTTTGAAGGATGTCCATGTCAGCTGGACAGTCAATTATGGCTTCCAGTTTGCAATCATCGGCGAACTTGGTTAGCCATAGTCCTCCTGTGTTTGCCTGTACTTCTGAGAAGTATATGCCAAACAGTAGGGGTCCCAGGACTGAGCCTTGCTGGACACCACTTGTGACAGGTTTAGAGTCGGACCTGGAGCCTGCTATTCTTACTGTGTGAGTTCTGTCTGTAAGCCACTTGGCAACCCAACTTGTGATATAAGGGTTTATGTTCAGGCTGGTGAGTTTTTCTATAATACCCGAGTGAGGAATGGTGTCGAATGCCTTGGCGAGATCAAGGTAGGCTGTGTGAACCAACTTTCCCTCGTCTATGACCTTGGTGACTGTCTCGAAGAAGTCAATCAGGTTTAGTAGGCATGATCTGCCCTTAACAAAGCTGGACTGGGTCGGATCAAGTGTTTGGAGGTTCCCAATGTCTTTGTTAATGAGTTCCATGATGATGCGCTCCATAGCCTTGCAGACCAGGCTAGTCAGGCTTATGGGGCGATAGTTACCAGGGTCAGTTGTGGCCCCTCCTTTGTGGAACGGAATAATCATTGCTGTGTGCCATTCTATGGGCACGTAGTCTGTGGAGAGGCTGAGGTTGAACAGCGTGTTTAGGTGGGGGGTTAGTTTGTTCTGTAGTTCGTGCAAGATGCAGCCTGGGACACCATCTGGCCCCATTGATGCTGTGTTTTTGGCTTTTGAAAGGGCTGTTTTCACCTGTGCTTCTGTGATTTCTGGGACACTACACTTTTCTGGTATTGTTGTGGGCCCTTTTGAAGGTGAGAGGGAGGTGAAGTTTGCATTGAATCTATCTGCCAGGATGTTGGCAATATCAGTAGGTTCAGTATATTTTGTGCTATTTTGCACTAGCTCAGAGCATATCTGTGAGTTGCCACTTAGATTCTTGACAAAGAAGGCTTTGTGGTTATCTTTTGAATCCTTGGCTATTTTTCTTTCGAAGTTAGCCTTGGATGATTTTATGAGGAACCTTAGTTTCTTACTGATACTGATCAGGGATGTCTTTCCTTCTTGGGATTTGCTTTTTTTCTGAACTAGTTTCTTCCTTTTGTTGTATAACATGTTTATGGCAGGGGTCCACCATACTGGTTTCCTTCTCTTAGGGGAGTGAGTCTTAGTTTTGCTAGGGATGGCATGATCCATGCATCCTTGTAGGTGCTCATAAAGTGCAATTGTAAAGGATTCTGCATCTTGGGCAGTGTTATACTTTAGCGTGGGGGCTGTGAAACTTACCACCTCTGCTTTAAGTAAAGTGAAGTTTGCTTTAGAAAAGTTTTTCACTGTGGTTTCCTTGGTTGGGGGTGGTGGTGGGGTGTGGACATCCAGAGTGATTAGTTTATGGTCTGATCTAACCAGTGACGGGTTGACCTCCGGTGTGGAACACCTGTCTCCCATGTTGGTGATGACCAGGTCCTATATGTTGTGGCCTCTGGTAGGGGAGTTTACCAGCTGATCCAGGGCATATGAGTTGATAAATTCCAGGAAGGGCTGAGCCTGGGAGTTTGTATTCAAGTAGTTTTCCCACTTAATGGTAGGGTAATTGAAATCACCCAATATCAGGGTGTTCGGTAGGACCTTCATGTTTTCCACTGTCTCCAGAAAGGTGGAGTGGTGGTCCTGGGTCATGGAGGGTGATCTGTAGCAGGCCACAATTTGCAATTGCAGATTTGCCTGATGTTAGTTGCACATGGATGATCTCAGAGGTATCATGCAGCGCCACTAACATGGAGGTGTGGGTATCCTTGATGAATATGGATATACCCCCTCCTTTTGGGTTTCAGTTCGTGTTTTGTGGCCGAAATATGTGGTATAACTTGTAGCCCAGTAGTGCTGGAGTGTTCTCTGGAGCCTTGATCCAGGTTTTAGTTACTGCAGAGATGTCGACGTTCTCCATACTTAGGAGTGCTTCGAGCGCATGTATTTTGAGATTTAAACTCCTGGCGTTGAGTTGCATAACCCTCATTTTTTTACTTGTGCTGTTTACAGAGGTGGGTTTGAATTTTGAGCCTTGCCTAAAAAAGGCACTATGGGGGCAGCAAGAGCCTTGGCCAGTATACGAAAGCCAAGGGGTGACAGGTGCAAGCCATCTCTTGCGAAGCAACGTGGATTGTCTAGCATGTCATCCCAGGCTGACAGACACTGGATCCCCTTTGAATGACACCAGAAGCTTAGCCAATTGTTGAAATTGATCATTTTTTCTTTACACTGAGGTATCATTCTTGCTGAGGGCAGGATGCTACTCAGGGTCAGGGTCATACCCACCTTGGCTACATGATTAGAGAGCTCTTCCATGTCTCTTTTCATGTAGTCCAGGGAGGTACGTCTCAGATCATTCACACCAACATGAACAATGACAGAGTCATATTTGTACTTGTTCTGGAGTGACCTGAGTGCTTGTGTTATGTGGCGGATTCTGGCTCCCGACAGGCAGCTAACAGTAACCTTTCCCTTGTCCTGCCTAGTGAGTGAGGTGTCAGTGTGCCTGACTATAGAGTCACCTATTACTAGTGTGTTAGGTATGTTATTTCGCCTTAAGGGCTGTGATTGTGCAGCACATTGATTTTGTGTTTTATGTGTTGTCTGGTTTGTGATGGGAGGTGCAGGTTTTTTGAGTGTCTGCTTTGGAGCTCTCTGATGCTTTTGCAGGTTTTTGTTTATAGCCTCCGAGTATGATTTTGTGTATTTAAGTGTATTTTTTGCCAGTGCTGGTTTAGTAGGTGTATGTGTGGCTGGAGGTGTGGTGCAAGTGTTAACCTTCTCCTCATGACTGTCTGTTCCAGTCTTGGGTGGAGAAACCTTAGCCTCCAGTTTCACTGTATAATTGCATCTCTCGCATATGTTAGTGTTTTGTGGTAGGAGGAGAGGGCTGTCTGTGTACATGAGGCAGTTGTAACATTGCCTCAAGATACCCAGGTTCACCAGCTGGACTGGAGAGTACACCTGAAGTTGCCCTTTGGTCATGCCTGAATAGTAGGGTGAGCTGCTTAGTCGCTTGGTTGGTGAGGGGTGGATAAAGAGCCTTGCCCTGCTGGGCAATCAAGTATCGGGGTATATTAGTGCTTACTATTAGGTCTGAGCAAGTGCTGGACTGTAGGATGGTTTTTGAGTGCTTAGGTTGAAAGTTAGACTTGTTTCAAGTGAAAAACTGAAGAGGAGACTTGGTGGAGCCAGGAATAATTTAGCCCTAGCTAACCGGTGCTGCAAACGCGTTTTTTAAACTACTAACTTCTGGTCTGGAACCACTCTTCCAGGGACAGATGGCTGCTCAAAGTTCCTTTCTCTCACAGGTGAACAGAGAAACTTCCCTCTATCCAAGTAAGTTATGGGCAACTCAGAAACTTGTAACACAGCCCTGAATTCAGCACTAGCCTGAAAACTGGACTATACTAGCTTAGAAAGGTGAGAAACAAGAAATATTTTTTTTTTTGAAAAGATAAGGCAAAAACAGTAAAAAGTACACTTAAAACAGCTTTAAATGACTACAAGCAATCTGAAAAGGCTATCGCACTTTAGGGTGTAGCCTACAACAGTTCATAGGTTCATAGGTTCATAGGTAGGTACTAGGCTATCGGCCCAAGGGCCTACGCAAGCCTAGCCAACAAGGTTCCCTGGCTTACACCACCCAAGCAAGTTACTTTCCAGTGCCACTGACGAGCAGACACACAGAAGTGATCCCCGGGGTGTATTTCCTATTTCCCATCCACTCATCAAGATTTTTCTTGAAGAGTGCTAATGAAGAACTTTGCTTGACATAGATGGGTAGCCTGTTCCAGAGTATGGGAAGTCACTGGGATAGGAATCTATCCCTCCAGCATGTCCTGTTTATCGTGGTGACAAGGTTTAGGTCCCTAGAGCATGTAGCTCTGAGGATTGGGATTTCTTTAGGTGTAGCATGTCCAACAGCTCTGGGTTTGACATAGCTTTATATGTTAGGCAGAGATCACCTCTGAGTAGGCAATATGCTACGGAGTAAAGCTGGAGTTTTTTGAGGCGGTCAGTGTAGGGCATTTGTTTGAGTCCAGTAATCCTCTTTGTGAGGTACTTCTGTGGCCTTTCCAGCTGCTGCAGATTAAACAATTTATTTAAACAAAAAACTTTCTAAAAGTGCAGGCAGTCAAATAAGTACAATATCTGAGAAAAACAAGTTTTTAAATCACAATAAGTGCTGGAAAATCAGTGTTTAGGTGGAAAGCAATTAAGTACAGCAAGAAAATACAAAAAAAATGATACACAATCACTCCCAAATCTCTCTTTTAAGCAAGAAGGCTTGTATCAGTTTAAAGCTTTCTGGTGCTTTCCAGTAGGTTACTTACAGGAAAGACAGGAAACAAGTGCAGATGTGGTCTTTTAAACCAGAAAGTTGAAAGAGATGGACAACTTCCCAAATGATCAATAAACTACAATTCCTGGGCCAAGAACCACTCCTCTTGTGGTAGACAGGCTACCAAGTACTTACCACTCCCACTGATAAGCTAGAAGGCTCCACTCCAACACAAAGGCTTGGGGGCTCAGAAGCTTACAAACAGTCCTGGATACAGCAAATCTGTACCTGGACTACACTAGTTATGGGAAAGGTGGAGATCAAACGCAAACATGGGCTTTAAAACCAGAAAGTTGAGAGAGAGATGGAAAAACTGCCCAAACAGCCAATAAACTACAATTTCAGGGCCAGATCCACTCCTCTTGTGGTAGATAGGCTACCTAGTGCTTACCACTCCCACTGATAAGCTAGAAGGCTTTCCTCCAACACAGAAAGGCTTGGGGGGCCCCCCAATGAAAGGGTGCTACTAGTCTAATGGGACTAGCATGGTCAACAAAGGATATTTAAATTAAAAGTTTTAAGTTACATCCATAAATCTGCCTTCATTTTAAATGTAATGAAGAAAATAGTAAAATAGTATGCACACTGACAGTTTTCAGCAGTGTTTATGGTAACTGGGGGGAGAGGGACAAGTAATGGGACATCACAATGTCTGCGGGTGGGTGACCATGATGATCCGGCTCTGTATATATATAACTTCAGCTTGGCCAGCTAAGAACTTGGTTATATTCAACTGGACGTATAAGAGAATTTAAGTACCTTTTTCTGCACTTTTGTTTTAAAAAATACAGTATTTAAATTGATTTAAACTGTGTATGAAGGAGTGTTGAAGGAATTTTTATCTGAAGTTATTCTGCTCTTCAGTAACTTGAACTAAAGCTAGTGTTTGGCTGAATTTTGTTATTTGCTAGTAATTACAGGTGTGGGGTAGCCACATTCTTTGATTTCCTGTCCTTGCATATTTAAACTGGTGCATGTGAAATAATTCCTGCTTTAAAACTTCAGCTTGGCCAGCTAAGAACTTGGTTATATTCAACTGGACGTATAAGAGAATTTAAGTACCTTTTTCTGCACTTTTGTTTTAAAAAATACAGTATTTAAATTGATTTAAACTGTGTATGAAGGAGTGTTGAAGGAATTTTATCTGAAGTTATTCTGCTCTTCAGTAACTTGAACTAAAGCTAGTGTTTGGCTGAATTTTGTTATTTGCTAGTAATTACAGGTGTGGGGGTAGCCACATTCTTTGATTTCCTGTCCTTGCATATTTAAACTGGTGCATGTGAAATAATTCCTGCTTTAAAACTTCAGCTTGGCCAGCTAAGAACTTGGTTATATTCTCACCCACCCGCCCTGTTTTTGTTTTGGTGTTAATCTTAGTGGCATTGAAACTGCCCGCCCCTCAGCCTGCCTCTGGGCCCATCTCATTTGCTCACTCAACTGAGTGCAGTGAGATCATATTCTGTTTTCAGGCACTCCTACTGTGTACAAAGAGAGCATCTGGGAAATAGAAAAAAAAAAATTATTAAGCTTATTTCCTGCCTTTCTTGTTAAGTGGTACAGACTATTTGTAGGCTTCTGAGCCCCCAAGCCCTTCTGTGTTTGAGGGAAGCCTTCTAGCTTGTTTTTTCTTATAACTAGCCAGTTTTCTAGTTTCAGCACTCAAATCTGTTTCTTTGATCTCAGCACTTGTTCAGAAAAAAAAAAAAAAAATTTTATCTGCTTTTACTGTACTTGTGTTTTTGCCTATTTGCATCATCTTAAAATACTCAATTGTATTTATTACTGCTTGGTGTAACTCATTCTAAGCCTTTTGGTAATCTCAGCACTTTTGGTTCAGGGGAGAACAGGTAGCTTACATCCTTTAAGAAATTGATCATTTTTTCTTTACACTGAGGTATCATTCTTGCTGAGGGCAGGATGCTACTCAGGGTCAGGGTCATACCCGCCTGGGCTACATGATTAGAGAGCTCTTCCATGTCTCTTTTCATGTAGTCCAGGGAGGTACGTCTCAGATCATTCACACCAACATGAACAATGACAGAGTCATATTTGTACTTGTTCTGGAGTGACCTGAGTGCTTGTGTTATGTGGTGGATTCTGGCTCCCGACAGGCAGCTAACAGTAACCTTTTCCTTGTCCAACCTAGTGAGTGAGGTGTCAGTGTGCCTGACTATAGAGTCACCTATTACTAGTGTGTTAGGTATGTTATTTCACCTTAAGGGCTGTGATTGTGCGGCACATTGATTTTGTGTTTTATGTGTTGTCTGGTTTGTGATGGGAGGTGCAGGTTTTTTGAGTGTCTGCTTTGGAGCTCTCCGATGCTTTTGCAGGTTTTTATTTATAGCCTCCGAGTATGATTTTGTGTATTTGTGTATTTTTTGCCAATGCTGGTTTAGTAGGTGTATGTGTGGCTGGAGGTGTGGTGCAAGTGTTAACCTTCTCCTCATGACTGTCTGTTCCAGTCTTGGGTGGAGAAACCTTAGCCTCCAGTTTCACTGTATAATTGCATCTCTCGCATATGTTAGTGTTTTGTGGTAGGAGGAGAGGGCTGTCTGTGTACATGAGGCAGTTGTAACATTGCCTCAAGATACCCAGGTTCACCAGCTGGACTGGAGAGTACACCTGAAGTTGCCCTTTGGTCATGCCTGAATAGTAGGGTGAGCTGCTTAGTCGCTTGGTTGGTGAGGGGTGGATAAAGAGCCTTGCCCTGCTGGGCAATCAAGTATCGGGGTATATTAGTGCTTACTATTAGGTCTGAGCAAGTGCTGGACTGTAGGATGGTTTTTGAGTGCTTAGGTTGAAAGTTAGACTTGTTTCAAGTGAAAAACTGAAGAGGAGACTTGGTGGAGCCAGGAATAATTTAGCCCTAGCTAACCGGTGCTGCAAACGCATTTTTTAAACTACTAACTTCTGGTCTGGAACCACTCTTCCAGGGACAGATGGCTGCTCAAAGTTCCCGTCTCTCACAGGTGAACAGAGAAACTTCCCTCTATCCAAGTAAGTTATGGGCAACTCAGAAACTTGTAACACAGCCCTGAATTCAGCACTAGCCTGAAAACTGGACTATACTAGCTTAGAAAGGCGAGAAACAAGAAATATTTTTATTTTGAAAAGATAAGGCAAAAACAGTAAAAAGTACACTTAAAACAGTTTTAAACGACTACAAGCAATCTGAAAAGGCTATCGCACTTTAGGGTGTAGCCTACAACAGTTCATAGGTTCATAGGTTCATAGGTAGGTACTAGGCTATCGGCCCAAGGGCCTACGCAAGCCTAGCCAACAAGGTTCCCTGGCTTATGCCACCCAAGCAAGTTACTTTCATGTGCCACTGACGAGCAGACACACAGAAGTGATCCCCGGGGTGTATTTCCTATTTCCCATCCACTCATCAAGATTTTTCTTGAAGAGTGCTAATGAAGAACTTTGTTTGACATAAATGGGTAGCCTGTTCCAGAGTATGGGAAGTCACTGGGATAGGAATCTATCCCTCCAGCATGTCCTGTTTATCGTGGTGACAAGGTTTAGGTCCCTAGAGCGTGTAGCTCTGAGGGATTGGGATTTCTTTAGGTGTAGCATGTCCAACAGCTCTGGGTTTGACATAGCTTTATATGATAGGCAGAGACCACCTCTGAGTAGGCGATATGCTACGGAGTAAAGCTGGAGTTTTTTGAGGCGGTCAGTGTAGGGCATTTGTTTGAGTCCAGTAATCCTCTTTGTGAGGTACTTCTGTGGCCTTTCCAGCTGCTGCAGATTAAACAATTTATTTAAACAAAAAACTTTCTAAAAGTGCAGGCAGTCAAATAAGTACAATATGTGAGAAAAACAAGTTTTTAAATCACAATAAGTGCTGGAAAATCTGTGTTTAGGTGGAAAACAGTTAAGTACAGCAAGAAAATACAAAAAAATGATACGCAATCACTCCCAAATCTCTCTTTTAAGCTAGAAGGCTTGTATCAGTTTAAAGCTTTCTGGTGCTTTCCAGTAGGTTACTTACAGGAAAGACAGGAAACAAGTGCAGATGTGGTCTTTTAAACCAGAAAGTTGAAAGAGATGGACAACTTCCCAAATGATCAATAAACTACAATTCCTGGGCCAAGAACCACTCCTCTTGTGGTAGACAGGCTACCAAGTACTTACCACTCCCACTGATAAGCTAGAAGGCTCCACTCCAACACAAAGGCTTGGGGGCTCAGAAGCTTACAAACAGTCCTGGATACAGCAAATCTGTACCTGGACTACACTAGTTATGGGAAAGGTTGGGATCAAACGCAAACATGGGCTTTAAAACCAGAAAGTTGAGAGAGAGATGGAAAAACTGCCCAAACAGCCAATAAACTACAATTTCAGGGCCAGATCCACTCCTCTTGTGGTAGATAGGCTACCTAGTGCTTACCACTCCCACTGATAAGCTAGAAGGCTTTCCTCCAACACAGACAGGCTTGGGGGGCTCCCCAATGAAAGGGTGCTACTAGTCTAATGGGACTAGCATGGTCAACAAAGGATATTTAAATTAAAAGTTTTAAGTTACATCCATAAATCTGCCTTCATTTTAAATGTAATGAAGAAAATAGTAAAATAGTATGCACACTGACAGTTTTCAGCAGTGTTTATGGTAACTGGGGGGAGAGGGACAAGTAATGGGACACCACAATGTCTGCGGGTGGGTGACCATGATCCGGCTCTGTATATATATATATATATATATATATATATATATATATATATATATATATATATATATATATGTATATATATATATATATATATATATATATATATATATGTGTGTGTGTGTGTGTGTGTGTGTGTGCGTACGTGCGTGTATATATATAGACCTGAGACGTACCTCCTTGGACTACATGAAAGGGACATAGAGGAGCTCTCTGATTATGTAGCCCAGGCAGGTATGACCCTGACCTTGAGCAGTATCCTACCTTCACCTAGAATGATGCCACAATACAGTGATAAGATGATCAGCTTTAATAATTGGCTTAAATTCTGGTGTCATTCAAAGGGGATCCAATGTCTGTCTGCCTGGGATGACATGCTGGACAAGCCACGCTTCGCCCAAAGGACGGCTTGCACCTGTCACCCTGGGCTTCGGATATTGGCAAAGGCTCTTGCCACCCCATAGTGCCTTTTTAGGCAAGGCTCAAATTCTAAACCTACCACCCTAGAACACCAAAAGGAAAAAACTGAGGGTAATGCTGCTCAATGCCAGAAGTCTCAATCTCAAGATGCACACTCGAGGCCCTTCTCAATATGGAGAACATCGATGTCTGTGCTGTGACTGAAACCTGGTTCAAGGCTCCTGAGAGCACCCCAGCACTAACAGGTTTCACCTCATATCATCGCTCCGCCCCAAAACCGGACAACACCAAGAAAGGAGGGGGTGTCCATATTCATAAAGGATACCCACACCTCAAGGTTGGTGGCAACGATGATGAAACCATCCAGGTGCAATTAACCATAGGCAAGACTGCTCTGCAATTTGTAGCATGTTACAGGCCACCCTCTCAAACTCAGGAACCTCACATGGCCTTCCTGAAAACATTGGAGGGATAAATGTATCTCCAAACACCATCATATTGGGTGACTTTAACTACCCTAATATAGACTGGGAACACTACTCAAGCCCTAACACTCTAACGGATTCCTGGAGTTCATAAACTCAAATGCCATGGAACAACTAGTCACCATCCCACCAAGAGGAGAAAACATACTTGATCTCATCATCACAAACATGGGATCAAAATGTTCAACACCGGAAGTATACCCCTCACTGGTGAGATCAGATCATAAACTAATCTCACTGGAGGTCCTCATCCCGCCCCCACCTGAAACAAAAAAGACCACAGTGAAAAACTTCTCAAAAGCCGACTTCACACTCCTAAAACTAGTGTGGTATCCTTTAAGGCCCCTGAGCCAGTGGTAAACATTACTCAAACCGCTGAATCACTTACAAATGCCTTCTACCAGCACCTACAGGACTGCATGGATCAGGCAATCCCAAACAAAACCAAGACTCTCTGTACAAAGGCAAGCGTCCAGTCTGGTGGACCCCAGCCATAAACAAGCTTTACAACAAAGGAGGAAGCTACTACAAGATAGAGCAAAATCCTTGAAAGGTAAGACACGTTTGATCATTATAAGTACAAAACTAAGAGCTCTCATAAAATCATCTAAGGCAAATTTTGAGAGAAAAATGCCATGGACTCTAAAGAGAATCATAAGGCCTTCTTTAGCTATGTTAGAAACCTAGGAGGAAACTCCCAGATATGCTCAGAATTAGTTCAAAATGATGTGAAAATTACTGAACCTACACACATTGCCAACATACTGGCTGACAGGTTCAGTGCAAACTTCTCCCCTCCCCAAAGGAGAGATATCTATTCCAGAGGATTGTAGCCCCAAACATCTCAAATGCGCAGGTGAGAACTGCCCTCACTAAGGCAAAAACACAGCATCCATGGGACGGATGGTGTCCCCGGCTGTGTGCTTCATGAACTCAATGAGGAATTAAACCCACAGTTAGGACAGCTGTTTAATCTTAGCCTCACCTCAGGATACGTGCCAAGGAGTGGCGTGGCAACTGTGGTCCCACTTCATAGGCGGTGCCTCCACAGACCCTGGAAATTACCACCCCATTAGCTTGACAAGCCTTATCTGCAAAGCCATGGAGAGGATCATAATGGAACTCATAAATAAAGACATAGGGAACTTGCAGACTTTGGATCCAACTCAGTTTGGCTTTGTCAAAGGCAGATCCTGCCTCTTAAACTTGGTTGACTTTTGAGACAGTCACCAAGGCCATTGATGAGGAAAGGCAGTCCATACAGCCTACCTTGACCTGGCAAAGGCCTTGACACAATACCCCACTCAGGTATCATAGAAAAACTCATCAGCTTGAATGTAAACCCATACATCACAAGATGGGTTGCAAACTGGCTAAGTGACAGAACCCACAGGGTCAGAGTTGCTGGAGCCATGTCAGACTCAAAGCCTGTCACAAGTGGTGTCCCACAGGTCAGTCCTGGGTCCACTCTTGTTGCATCTACTTTTCTGAAGTACAAGCAAACACAGGAGGGTTATGGCTGACAAAGTTTGCAGATGACTGCAAACTGACGCCATAGTGGAAACACATCTGACACAGATATCCTCCAGAAGGGCCTCACAGAAATGGATAACTGGTGCCAGAGCCATGGCCTGAAGTTAAACGCCAAAAATGCATAGTCATACCCTTTGGGAAAAACAAGGCTACCCTAGCTACCATATAGGTGGCAATCCACTGAGCACAGAAAAGTCATCAGAGACCTGGGGACCCAGGTTGACAGTAGCCTTTCTTTTGACACTCATGTTGCTAAAGTGGTTAGAAAAACCTTCTATATCACCCACCTGATCATGAAGGGATTCACATCTAGATCAAGGGAGGTCATTGTCCCCTGTACTCATCACTTATTAGACCTATGATTGAGTACAATGCCCGTTGAATGTATCTGACCAGACACCTGCTGCAGCTTGAAAGGCCCCAAAGTTCCTCACCAAAAGGATAAAGGGTCTCAAAAATATGTCTTATGCTGCCAGACTGAAAGAACTCCAGCTCTATTCAGTCTCATACCGCTTGCTCAGAGGTGACCTGTGCCTGACATATAAGGCCATGTCAAACCCAGATTTGATGAATATGCTTCACCTCAAAAATCTAGATCCCTCAGAACCACAAGAGCGGAGACTTAAACCTTGACACGGTTATAAATAGACGTGCTGGAGGGACAGATTCATCACCCAGAGACTCCCTATGCTGTGGAACAAAATCCCGGTACATGTGAGGCAGAGCACCTCTCTGGTCTTGTTCAAGAGGAATCTTGACCAATGGATGGGAGATTGCAGATATATCCCAGGGATTACTTCTGTGTCACTGCTTGACAGAGGCACAGCAAAATGATAGGCATAGTTTTTATTCAAATAAGGGGGTGCGTAAGCCACATAACTATGGGCTAGGCTTATAAATGCCCTTGGGCAGATAGCCTAGTATGAACCTATGAACCTATGAACCTATGAACCTATATATATATATATATATACATATATATATATATATATATATATATATATATATCTATATCTATATATATATATATATATATATATGTAATAGATGCTAGTGATGGCTTAGCATCCTTAAATCCAAGAAAAAATAACCCAAAACTGTAGTTAGTCTCATCTGAGACGTTAAAGTAATCCTTCACTTATAACTTGGTCAGAAATTGATACTTGTACATACAGAGTAGAATGGACTATCAAGGTGCTTTATTAGCCAAGTCTGGTTTCCTTCTCCTAATCAGTTTTTATTAATGACCATATTTTCATACTGATAGTATGGCATTGTTCATGTTGGTGGTTTATAATGTCATCCACCATTGCCATAGAAATCACAGATCGATGAGAAACATTCAGTAACCTTAACATTTCTGTGCTTTTATAAACTGATTTGTATCCAATTAAATTATTCTTAATGGTACAAAGCAATCTGCAGTACCATTATGTTTGTTATTTACTAGGTCATATAAATATGAAGAGATTCCTTGTGACTGGAAAAATGTATTTGTTAAACCTATCTTTATGGGGAAAGGGAAGTAGAACAAACCCATAATCATACAGACCAATAAGTTTGCTTTCATGTTGTAGAAAAATAATGCAGAAGGTTATATTGGATAAATTATTATCAGAATTGGAATGTTTGGGACTTGAAACCATATATCAGCATGCTTATGTTGAATATAGATCATTACCATGTATAACATGATGCTCTATAACAGTATACCAACAGCTATGAATGAAAAATTATACTGTGATATAAATTTATATAGATTTGGCATCAGCATTTGATAAAGTCACATGCAAAACACTGATCAATAAATTAGAACAACTTGGCATTGATGTACTTTTGATAAGATGGGTAGCTTTATGGCTTACAAATAGGACATTGCAATTATCATACAGCAACTAAAAGTCACAGTCAGGGTGTTCCACAGGGCTATATACTAGACTTATATTTGTTTGGATTGCATCTTTTGGTACTATCTTTTTCAGCTGAAGTGCTCTACAGTCTGTATGCAGATGACTTGAAAATGGGTAAACTGATTACATGTGTTACTGATAAGGCAAGTCTGCAAAAGAACACGAGTGAATTGACCATTTGGACAAAGAATAATATGTTGATAAATACATCAAAAACTAAGCATGTGAGATTTGGGAGACATAAACTAAAAGGTGAATACTTGAAACTGTAGATTAATTTAAGGACCTGGGCATATGGGTAGATCCAGCTTTGTGTTTTTCTAATCATATGAGTCAGTCGGTTAATGATTGTTCTAGAATGATAGGTTGTATGAAAAGATTTATAAAGTCTAGGAAATCAGAAATTATGAAGTCACTGTTTGTTAGTTAAACAATAACCCATGCCTGGGTGTGGGTAATGCTGGATTTACCCGCCGTTGGTGTGGTTTGGTCATGAGGGCGAAACCTGAGTGGCCAGACAAAGACAACCATGGGTAAATCCGGCATTACCCACACCCAGAATTGGGTTATTACTATTATACAATGACATTATTTAAGAAAAAAAAATATTTACTTTTCTTAAATAATGGCACTGTATCATGCCTCCTTGCTGCCCTTCCGCAGCTGTCCAGTATTCTGCGGCAGTTCTGATGTACTGTGCATGCGTATGGTTATGCAGTACATCAGAGCTGTGTGTGGAAGTTACGGCAAAATTAAGATCTCCGTTGCTTTTTAAAAGTTGTCTTGTTATGTTAAAAGAGTTTAACATAGTGAGATATCTTAAAATAAAAGCAACGGAGATCTTCCTTTCTCCGTTGCTTTTTTTAAATCTGTCTTGCTATGTTAAACGAGTTTAAGATAGTGAGACAGCTTTAAAAAAAGCAACAGAGAAAGGAAGAGCTCCATTGCTTATTTTTAAGATATCTCGCTATGTTAAACTCATTTAACATAGCAAGATAACAGCGATGGAGCTCTTCTGTTCTCTGTTGCTATCCAACAGAAAAAAAAAGACATATACTAATGGAAAAAGTCTGGGTGACTGGACTGTTTTCCATTAGTATAAGTCTTATTTACAATGTACACGCTAACCAATCAGCGTGCACATTTAGGAATATTAATGGGGGGGTTGTATAATTAATATTAGACCCAAACCTGAGTATGGAATAACAATATAGAAACCATATAAGAAAGCAAGTATGAGGAAACTCTAAAGAGAACAGCACAAATATACCAAGGACATCTGTGGATGTGAAAATTTAAATTATTATGAAAGACTAAAACATTTGAACTTGTACAATCTCTCATAAAGATATTTAAGAAGAGACCTTATTCAGGTATATAGCATTTAGAGGCAACCACTTCTGGGAATATTTGGCTTATCAAAAAGTAGTAGAGAATTATCAGACAATCTACGTAGAAGATTCTATAGGAATGAATAATGCACTTATTGGTTTTCTGACAGAGTACCTGATACATAGAATAGACTACCAAATTACATTAAAGCAAGCACTAGTTTAGATGTTTTTAAGAACAGCCTGGACACTTATTATGGGAACTGCTGTTTTGGTATATTGCCAAGTTAGAAGGGCATTAATGCCTGTGCTTGAAATATATGTGTGTATATCTGTATGCATGTATGTAGTAGCACTTTTTCCAATATATTTTTTTTCTAGTTCTTTTTCCTCCCTTCCTGCTAATTATCAGAGGTTCTTGGAACAATTTGATCCCTAGGTAGAGGTGAGTCCTCTCTCTCGCCAGAATGAGAACTGATTTGCAGGCATTGCATAGAGGCAGCTGCTAATGTTGTTTTTGCTCTTCACTGCCTTGCTGCTTCAACCTACCTACAGATTCCAGGAACACCACCATTTCAGTGGCCAAAATGTTTGACATCAGCCCCACTAGACTATATCCTTTGACAATTAAGGGTGAATCTAAACTGTTCCTAAGTAGGAGAAATGCCCAGTGTCACCACCACTGCCACCATGGCCTACATCCATACAGATCAGCTGTCACTGATTTTGCAGAATGTCCTTGATTTTGCCACATATTTTTCACCCTGTCTCTTGCAAAATTTTTGACTTGCTGATAAATCACCAAAGATTATATGCAGTTCATAATGCCAGACATTTGAGTTTCTTACTTCTTTTTATTTCGAAAAATGGGTGTCAGTGAAAAAGCTGTTGTTCAGGTAACTTGTTAAGTATTTTTTTTATTTTATTTACACTCCTATTACTGGGGTAAAGCACTGATCGCAGCATGAGCAACTGCAGGATCAACCCAGCTTACAATAAAAATGTAACAATTACAGCCAATAGTGGAACAAAAAGCAATACAAACAAGTCACAAAAAGGAGAAATATTGTAATAAAATCTTGCACAAGGATAAGCAGAAAAGTGGGAGGAGCAGCAAGAAAAGAGGGAGAAATGGGATCAGCCTTGGAAATTATATAGGGTAACATAAGTGTTTATAGGACAAAGCAAGAGATAAGTAATGGTAAAGACACACAGTCCTACGAGAAGAGGGACTGAGAAGAGTAAATATTGTAAGATAACAGTGAACAAAGAGAAAGATAACCTATGTACATATTTATAGGAAGCAGAAACGCAGTCATACCCTGTAGATCAGTGCTGTAAACGGAGGTGACACGAGAAGATTACATAGTGCAGAATTATGTTGATTAAGTCATACATCCTGGATTCTGGCATTTGTATTTGTAGTGCTCAAACAGAAACTGTTAGAGATGGGGCCTGAACTTAGCATAATTAGTATGTTTGATGAGAGAGTGAGGGTGGGATTCCCCCAGTTCTGAAACAAAAATAAGTACACTTTTATCTGCACTTTTTCATATAGTACTGGATGTTATTTTATTTTTTTTTCACTGAATATTAATTGAATTGAATATTGTGGGCTCTGTGCCTCTACAGTTAGTTCCCCAACCTCACTCCATGTTCTTGTTTTGGTGTTAATCTTGGTGGCTTTGAAATTGCCCGCCCCTCTTGTAAATTTGTATACTTCTTCTGGGCCCATCTCATTTGCTCACTCAATTGAGTGCAGTGAGATCATATTCTGATTTCAGGCACTCCTACTAGTCCCATCTTTTCAGCTATATCCACTGTGTACAAAGAGAGCATTTAGGAAGGACAAACCCTATTGCTTCTTAATCCTGCTCTGTTCTCAAAATAAAAAAAAGAAAAGGAAAAAAAATGCATTTGAATTCTATTTACTGCTGTATTAGCTGCTTTGCTGTAAAAAAAAAAGATATATATATATATATATATATATATATATATATATATGTATATGTATATATATATATGTAAATATATATATAAGCTTGTTTCCTGCCTTTCCTGTAACTAGTCTAGTCCAGATACAGACTTGCTGTATCCAGGACTGTTGGTAAGCGTCTGAGCCCCCCAAGCCTTTCTGTGTTGGAGGGAAGCCTTCTAGCTTATCAGTGGGAGTGGGAAGCACTAGGTAACCTATCTACCACAAGAGGAGTGGGTTTTGGCCCAGAAATTGTAGTTTATTGGCTGTTTGGGAAGTTTTTCCATCTCTTTCAACTTTCTGGTTTAAAAGCCTGCGTTTGTGTTTTTCCCCACCTTTCCTGTAACTAGTCTAGTCCAGGTACAGATTTACTGTATCCAGGACTGTTGGTAAGCTTCTGAGCCCCCCAAGCTTTTCTGTGTTGGAAGGAAGCCTTCTAGCTTATCATTGGGAGTAGTAAGCACTAGGTAGCCTATCTACCACAAGAGGAGTGGTTTCTGGTCCAGAAATTGTAGTTTATTGACAGTTTGGGTAGTTTTCCATCTCTTTCAACTTTCTGGTTTAAAAGATTGCATTTGCGCTTGTTTCCCACCTTTCCTGTAGCTAGTCTAGTTCAGGTACAGATATGCTGTATCCAGGACTATGTGTCAGCTTCTGAGCCCCCAAGCCTTTCTGTGTTGGAGGGAATCCTTCTAGCTTGATCCTTCTAGCTTGTCAGTGGGAGTAGTAAGTACTAGGTAGCCTATCTACCACAAGAGGAGTGGTTCCTGGCCAAGAAATTGTAGCGTATTGGCCGTTTGGGCAGTTTTTTCCATCTATTTCAACTTTCTGGTTTAATAGCCCACATCTGCACTTGTTTCCCACCTTTCCTTTAACTAGTCTAGTCCATTTACAGAGTTGCTGTATCCAGGACTGTTTGTAAGCTTCTGAGCCCCCAAGCCCTTCTGTGTTGGAGGGAAGCCTTCTAGCTTATCAGTGGGAGTGGTAAGTACTAGGTAGCCTGTCTACCACAAGATAAGTGGTTTTGGCCCAGAAATTGTAGTTTATTGACCATTTGGGTAGTTTTTCCATCTCTTTCAACTTTCTGGTTTAATAGCCCACATCTGCACTTGTTTCCCACCTTTCCTGTAACTAATCTAGACCAGATACAGATTTGCTGTATCCAGGACTGTTTGTAGGCTTCTGAGCCTCCCAAGCCTTTCTGTGTTGGAGGGGAAACCTTCTAGCTTATCAGTGGGAGTGGTAAGTACTAGGTAGCATATCCACCGCAAGTGTAGTGTTTTTTTGGCCCAGAAATTGTAGTTTATTGACCATTTGGGCAGTTTTCCACCTCTTTCAACTTTCTGGTTTAAAAGCCCACATCTGCACTTGTTTCTCACCTTTAATGTAACTAATCTAGTCCAGATACAGATTTGCTGTATCTAGGACTGTTTGTAAGCTTCTGAGCAATGCCAAAGTCTGCTCTTCAGTTTTTCCCTTAGATCTGCTAGTTCTCTCCTCTCCTGCACTTTTACTAGCTTGTTAGTTTAGCACTTTACCAGACTTCTTGTAGCAATTATTGTAGTATACAATATTGCTGCCAGCACTAAATGTTCTACAAGGAAATAGCTCCAGTACTTATTAATGCCCATCCCTCCAGGCACGTCTAAAGGTCAGTTCCCTGTGCTTTCTCCTATTAACTTAGTGAACTTGGGCATCCTGAGGCAATGCAGCAATTGCCTCATGTACACTGACAACCCTCTCCTCTTACCCCCCAGCACTCAGACTTGTGAGAAATGCACTTATATATCCAAATTGGAAGCCAAGTACTCTCTAGCCAAGACTGGAATAGCTGGTCAAGAGGAGAAGGTCAACACTTGCACCACACTACATGGAACACATAGCCCTCTAGAACACACACTAGCATTGCCTTCACATAAAAATACAAACCACACACCCACCTTCGCGGAGGCTCTCAATAAAAATCTAACCAAACAGCAGAGCCCTCCAAGGCAGAAACGCAGTCGACCACCACAACATAAAACTAATAATGAGACACATAACTCTCCTAAACAGTGTGTCACTCAACCAAAGCCCCTGAGGCAAAACACACTAATCATAGGTGACTCGATAGTGAGGCACACTGATGTCCCACTCACTAGGTTGAATAAGGAGAAAGTAAAAGTCAGCTGCCTGTCAGGCGCCAGGATCCGCCACATAACTCATGCACTCAGATCCCTTAACAACAGGTCCAAATATGACTCTGTCATTGTATATGTGGGTGTGAATAACTTGAGATGTACCTCCCTGGACTACATGAAAAGGGACATGGAGGAGCTCTTGGATTATGTAGCCCAGGCAAGTATGACCCTAGCCCTGAGCAGCATCCTACCATTGCACAGAATGATACCACAGTATAAGCAGAAAATGATTGATCTGATGTTGTTAATCTTCATTCATTCCTTACTGATGGGTTATCGGTTCCATCCTCAGAACAGAGCCATCCAAATATCAAGCTCGAGTCAGCCAAAAACTCTCGAGCCAAGGTCCTACCCAGAATGCTCTGCATCCTGTTACCTCAGATCTCATTTGCCCCATTGCTGTACAGCCGTGTCAAGCCACTCTCTTCAGCTAAGTGTCTAATTTTCTGAAAGTTTTATATATTGTTTCTACTTTAACGTTTTTCAAACAGTTTATGGTATTATTCTCCTACCCTGTTGTATCCATAAGACTCTCTCCCTTTAGTCTATTTCTCTTTATTAGTGTTTTCTTACCTTTGAGGTAATTCTTCATTACCATCATTGGTAATCTTTCTTCCTTCTGTCTTCTTACCCCTTTGGGTAGCCTTTTCTCTTCTTTTTGGTACTTCTTCTCCACATCATTATGTCAGATAAAAAAAGTAGCATTGGTTTTAAGCAGTGTAAGGATTGCGCTTTCCGATGGCCATGACTTATGTGTCTATTGTTTGAATGTCTCCCACCTTACTGTGGATCCCCTGTGTGGGATTTGTAGAAATTTTTCGACCAGGACACTTAACAAGAGAAAGAACAAATTAATCTTGAAAGGTCTTCTCAAATCACCTTTCTGTGAGGTTATTTCTGGGTCAGAGGGCTCAGTCCCTCCTGCTAAATCCCATAAGAGGCATTCTTCCTCTTTCTCATTGAGGTCGCTCCCTTCATCTCCCTCTGAAGATCGTAAGAGTCGACTCATAAGAAGGTGAAATTGACTACTGCTGCAGCACTGCCACCTGTGACCCTGTTTGCTCCAGGCTTGGCACTGCCCCAGCTGATTCTTACTCCAGCTATTTCCTCCTTATCGACACCGGCACCAGAGTTCCTGGTGCACACAATTAAGGCTCCGACAGTTTCATCGCAGCCCTTACCAGCACCATCCATGCAAGTACAGCCCCCTTTGGCAACATTGGTACAATCCATTCGGCTCCGAGTATGACGTTACTGTCCTCCATGGTGCAGACACTTTCGGCACTGACATGTCCTTCAGTGCAGTCCTTTTTGGCACCATCATTGTTACCAGTGCAGACACATTCTTCAACAGCACTGTACCCATCGGTGCAGACACTTGCTTTTACGGTGCAGACACCTTCAACTTATATGGCACTGACATCGTCGGTGCAGACTACTTCCACACCGTTTTCTTCAGTGCAGATGTCCTCAGTTCTGGGCTCTGCACCTCTCAAATTAGCAAGGACCAAGTACTCTCCTTCCTTGGATCCATTTTTTGGTAGCCAATATAGTCCTTTTGTAGAAAGGCCAGAATTGCCCTCAGGTTTCTCTATGAGGTTGACCAGGAGCCTCTCTGAGCAAGATGTGCTGTGGCTTGTTGACCAGTTGCTTGGGGCCAGAGGTTTCTCTCACCTGTTGAAGTCCACATTCAAACATATATTTCCTCTAACTCCAACGTACACTCCTCCTTTGGCTTCCACCCAAGTATCGAAGCCCATTACACCAACAGCAGCTTCCCTTCCTCCGACTCCAATACTGGATCTCACTTTGGAACCGGAGTTGTCCTTGTGGCCATCGGGCTCTTCTCAGGCCAGTGGCTGTGCCGTGGGGGAGGGCATTTTTGGTTTCACACTGATTTTTTTCTATGGCACCCTCCAGGAATCCTCCCTCTCTCATGCTTCACAGTCCTCTTGAAACTCCTGGTTTGGGGGTCGGATCGATGTGGTGGGGTATAACCCCGGTTTCAAGGTTGTCGTACTTGGTTCTGGGCTCCCATCCCTCCTTGGGCAGGCCGGCCTTCCAGGCCATGGAGAGGGTGCTTGCCTCCACTGGCAAACCCCACATGTTGGAGTCCTCTCCCCCTCTGTGCCACAACACTCACAAGCCAAAACCAGTGGACACCAGGCACAAGGGCCTCAGGTTTCTTCTCCTCAGGAGACCCCCTTTTTGCAGTCTTCCCCAGAACCTCTCACTGAAGAAGTACCCCGCAAAGTGTTATGCAAAAGGAAGCACATGGACTCCACTGAGGAGTCTTTGACTGAAGATACAGACTTTGATGATGAGGAAGCGTCCCCACTTTCACCCTCTGATGAGGTGTCCTTTGGCAACATCCTCAAGATCCTTAGACAGAGGGGTGACTGGAAGTCCTCTAATCCTTCCTCTGAGGAATCAGTATTTTTGCAGGCTTTCATGCCCAGCCCCCTACCTCCTGGGTCACCCTGCCAGCCGATGAGCTCGTCCAGCTCATCGTCCAGCACTCATGGGAGGCTCATGACACCCTGGAAGTGATACCATGGAGGCCTGATAAAATCTTATCACCCCCAGCTGAACATCCCCATTGGTCATGAGGTCTTCCAGTAGATGCCATGGTGGTGGCGGCTGCAACTAAGAAGGATTTGGCAGAAGAGATCCAAACTGTCCATCCACCCAACAAGGAGTCCCGGACGATAGGCAGACTAGGGAAGCATGTGTTTGCTTCATCGACCTTTGCCGTAAGGTCTTTGAACTATTTGGCACACTTTACCAGGCTTCAGAGGGATCTTATCAACCAGCTCTCTGAAACCTTGGCAGGAGCTGTTTCTGATGAGGTCTGTGACAACGTGGCTTCTCAGATAGCCACCCTAGAGTCCATTTCCAATTCTTCCATGCATCTTATTTCTCACGCAATGGAAGGAGCGGCTAGAGCAGTAGGTGCGGGTATAGTCACCAGATGACATGCCTGGATGTGCCTTTGTGACTTTGCAGACTCCTTTAAGGCTTCCTTCATGAACGCCCCCACCGAGGCTGCTTCTTTGTCCCTAAAGTGAAACATACGCTGGTAAGGTGCAAACAAGATGGCAAGACCCTATCTGCCATTGGTGTCAGACACTCCACTTCTCAATGTTTCTACTCCAGAAATCAGAGGAGCGGGAAGATGTGGCACAGGAAATCACAGGGTTCCTTCCCTGATGCACGTGCTGAGTTCTCCCTTAGAGGCAGAGGGGGAAACTTCAATTGAAGATGTCTCTTTTGGGGCAGAGGAGGTCCACGAAACTGGGGTTTCAGAGATTCTTTCTCTGGCCAACCCTATCAGCGATCCTGAAGCATTGCCTGACTGCTCACCTCTGGAAGTGGCCGGGGGTCATTTTTCCTTGTACCCCACTGCCTGGCGAAATATAACCACCGACTCTTGGGTACAACAGATAATATCAAGAGGCTATCGCATCCCCTTCCATCTCTGTCCAGTCTCGTCCAGATTATTACCTGATGTTCCATCCAGTCAAAGGGAAGCAGCAGCACACGAAATCCAAAAGCTGCTACAAAAAAGAGTCATCCAGATGGTCCCCCCAGACCAGATATGATCCGTTTTTTTACTCAAGGTTCTTTTTAGTGCTAAAAAAGACAGGGGACTGGAAACCAATTCTGGATCTCAGCACACTGAACAAATTTGTAAAAAAGTACAGTTGTGTACACTTACCATAAATGTAGATGTTCGAGTGTATTCACTGTTGCAGTCATTACATTTGGGTTATCTGCTTGCAGGTTGCCCTCAGTCAGCCTGATTAACAAAGTCTTGGGTCCTGCATCAGTTGATGTCCCTTCTTCATTGACGTCAGGTCGTCAGGGGTATAAAACATGCAGCCGATGCCATTACATCAGTTTTTCTTGCCCCAGATGTCAGGTGCCTCCCTAATGGGAAGCAATTAAACATAAAAGCACAAAGATATACCTCCAACAAAAAAGCAAATACACAAAAAAGGCTTTTAAGCATAGTAAAGGAAAGTAGAGGTATAGCCAAAAGAAGTTAGGGGGCTGGAGGGTGGGTAACCAGGACTGCAACAGTGAATACACTCAAACATCTACATTTATGGTAAGTGTACACAACTGTGCTATGTTCTTCGTGTTTCACTGTTGCAGTCATTACATTTGGGTAGATTCCCAAAGCTGTGGTTGGAAGGAGGAATTTAGATAGCATTAGGGCCAGCTATAAGGCCATGCAAGACTGCAGTGGCAAAGCCAGCTCTGGATTTAGAGAAAATTGGCAAATGATAATGCTTGGTGAAAGTATGTACAGAACTCCAGGTAGCAGCTTCTAGGATGCCCCTGGTAGAGACGCCTCTGAGAAAGGCTGTAGAGGTAGATGCAGCCCTGGTGGAGTGAAGTCTGATCCCCTGGGGGATAGGTTTTCCATGGTGCTTATAGCAGAAATTAATGCAATGGCTTATCCATTTAGAAATGGTTTGCTATGAAATAACCTTCCCCTCTGCCCCTGCAGCAAATGCCACCAGCAGTTGTTCAGATTTTCTTTGAGGTTTAGTGCTGTCCAAGTAGAATCTAAGTTATCTGTGCACATCTAAGGAATGCAGTATCTGTTCCTCTTTATTCTGTGGATTGGGAAAGAAGGTTGGCAAATGAATGGCCTGATACACTGGATACCACCTTGGGCATGAAGGATGGATTGGTTCTGAGGGACACCCTGTCCGCATGAAAGATGATGAAAGGCTCCACTGCCATAAGGGCCTGTAATTCAGATACCCTTCTAGCTGAAGTGATTGCTAAAAGGAAAGCTGTTTTCCAAGAAAGAAATTTTAAGTCTGCTGTAGCAGCTGGCTCGAAAGGAGGTAGAGTGAGTTTCTCCAAGACAAAGTTAAGGTCCCAGGCTGGGGTTGGAGCTCTCCTGGGTGGTCTCAAATTTTTGGCCCCTCTGGGGAACTGCTTGAGCAGTGGATGAGAGAAGAGGGGAGGTTCTGTGTTATAATGAGCTGAAATGGCTGAGGCATGGATTTTAATGGAGGAAAAAGACAGGCCCTTGTGAAGCATCTCAGTTAAGTATTGTAAAATCTGAGGTAAATTGGACGCTGCTGTGCTCATCCCTTGAGATTGGTTCCAGGCACAGAATATTTTCCATTTTTCAGTATAAGATTTTCTAGTACTAGGCCTCCTTGCCTCTAAAATGATATTCATCACAGGTTTGCTGAGAGATGGTAAATGAGAGAATAAGTAATTAGCCAGGCTGCAAGGTTCAGTGTTGGAAGCTGAGGGTGTAGAATCTGGTTCTCTTGCTGAGATAGCAGGGAAGGAGTCTGACGCAGGTGCCATGGAGATAACCATGACACACTGCACAGGAGGGGGTACCAGTGTTGGCGCGGCCAGTCTGGAGCAATCAAAATCATCCTTGGTTTGTCCTGTTTGATTTTTAGTAGTACTTTGGAGAGCAGAGGTAGAGGGGGGAAGGCATAGACTGATAGGTTTTTCCAGCTGAAGGACAGAGCATCCACTTTCCAGGCTTGTTTGTGGGGAGTCCTTGTGCAAAATTTGTCCAATTGGTAGTTCTGGGGAGAGGCCAACAGGTTTATATCTGGGCTCCCTATTTGCTTGTCAACATGTTGAAAATTCTTGGTTCCAGTTTCCACTTGTGTGAGTCTATGAGGTTTCTGCTTAGTCCATCTGCCAGTGTATTTAATTTTCCTGGCAGGAATTGAGCTTGTAGGTGCACTTGGTAGCTCAAGGCTGTGTTCTACAATGCCACAGCTAGTCTGCAGAGGGGGTAAGAATGTGTACCCCCCTGCTTGTTTATGTACCACATAACAGTGGTGTTGTCCGACTTTACCATTAGTTGTCCTGGAAGAATGTGGTCCTTGAAGGCTGTCAGAGCATTCTGTACAGCTACCATTTCTTTTTGATTGATATGCAGGTGCATTTGACTTGAGTTCCATTTGCCCTGAATGCACTTCCCTGCCAGGTGATTCCCCCCATGCATAGTCTGATGCATCTGTTGTTAGGGTTTGGGCGGCAGGGAGTGGTGTGAAAGGTAGTCCCTTGTTTTGGTGGCAGGCCTCTGCCCACCAAAGGAACTCTAGGCATAGGCAAGGTATGATAGGAATCATTGTTTCTAGGTCTTGAGAATGTTGACACCATAGGCTTTTTAGATACCACTGTAGTTTCCTCATATGCAGTCTTGCATATGGAATTATAAGAATGCAGGAGGCCATGAACCCCAAAGCTTGCAGTATTCGTCTTGCAGATAGCAGGGTTTTTGTGGCCACTTGTTTGAAGTAGGTTGTCAAATTAATTTGCTTTTCTGGCATGAGGTAAGCCATCTGGAAAGTTGTATTCAAGTTTGCTCCCAGGAATATAATTTGTTGACAGGGTACCAGGTGTGATTTCTTTTCATTTATGGTGTACCCCAGACAAGTTAGAACCCTTTTTACAAAGGCCAGATGATTCAAAAGTATGTCCTGGCTTTCTGCCTGAATTTGACAATCATCCAGGTATGGGTATATTTGAATATTTCTTTGCCTGCAAAATGCAATAACTGGAGCTAGACACTTTGTGAATACCCTGGGCGCAGTAGATAAGCCAAAGGGCAGTGCAGAGAACTGATAGTGCGTGTAGTCTGCTTTGAAGCGTAGGTATCTTCTGCAAGATTCCCAGATTAGGATGTGCAGGTATGCTTATTTTAAATCTAGTGTTGTCAACCAAGCATCTTTGCCTAGCATAGGAAGTAATTGGTGAAGAGTCAGCATCTTGAATTTTGGAATCTCCAAAAAGGTGTTTAGAGTAGATAGGTCCAGGATAGGACGCAATGAATTGTCTTTTCTGGGTACCAGGAAAAGTCTCAAGTAGAAACCTTGTCCCTTTTCCTCTTCTGTTACCAGTTGAATAGGCCCCATGCTTAAGAGAGAAAGTACTTGTTTTTGGGCCTCTGCCCACTGATTTGGGGGTAGGTCCAGCCACCCACTTAATGTTAGCAACATGTGGAAGTGAAATCTGTATCCCTGGGACACTATATTTAAAACCCATTTGTCCTGGGTAATGAGTTCCCAATTCTTTGCATGAAGAGCAATCTTTCCCCCCAAAGGGGCAGTCAGTTGATAAGTGCTTGGAAATTTTAAGAGGAAGTCACTGAGACAGTTTACCATAGGGGGGAGTCTTATTATTCCCAGACTTGGAAGTGGAGGCCCCCCACTGCTTAATTTTGTGAGTCCCCTGGGACTGAAACCTGGGGGTTTTGTTGTGTCTGGATTTGGCTTGAGAAGACCTGGAAGGGGCTGGAAAGGACCAATTCTTAGAGGGCCAGTGCCTACTAAATCTAGGAGGCTGAACTTGTAAAAAATATTTAACAGTTTGCATAGATTTAGCTTTATCTTCCATCTTTTTAAGAACTTCCTCAGCCTTGTTGCCAAACAGGCAGTCCTGATTTAAAGGAGCATCCGACAATTTTGCCTTAACATGATCAGGCAAAGATTGCTCCTTAAGCCAAGCATGCCTTCTGAGCACAGACCCAATAACAGCAGCCCTGCAAGAAGCCTCTAATGAGTCAAAACCACATTGCAAAGTATGTTTTCCAACTTGCTTGGGAGAATGCATTAAATCCTGTAATTCTTTATTTTCCACACAGTCAGGAATCAACATCATTTTCTGTTTAAGCAGTCCAATAACATGTTGCTGATATTTTAACATATGAAACTGGCAGTTTAAAGCCCTAATGGCCAAGGTTGCATAAGTGTAAACCTTCTTACCCCATCTATCCAGCGCCCTGGAGTCTCTATCAGAAGGGGTAGTATTTTTAGCAGTAGAAGCCTTAATGCCCTTGGGCCCCTGTGAAATAGTCTCTGGATCTGCAATAGGATTTTTGAAAAGGAACTTGTGGAACTCAGGGACCCTGTAGTATATGTCAGGTTTTCTGGGAGCAGGAGGCAGGGAATCAGGGGCCAAACTAGATTCCGAGAAAGCATCATCAACAATGTCTAGTACAGGAGGAATAGCTAAAGGCCTATGCTGAGGTAGGAGAAGGAAATCCCTAGGCCTCTTTTTTGAATCAGAAAAATCCTGGCTTTCCCAGTGGAAATGCACCCTTAGAGTATGTAAGGTTTCCCCAAAAGAAAAATCATCAGGAGGGGAAGCAGAGGGAATAGAGTCCTCTGCATCAGAATCCTCATAAGTAGGTAAGGGCAAATCCAGATCATCAGAAGAGTCAGAAAAAACAGAATCCTAATCTGAAGATTCATAATCAACCTCAGTCCTAGGCCTCTTAGAAGGGGGGGGGGGTTGGCTATCCCTGATTAGAGTTATTAGATCTTCAGCCATTCTTATCATTTGTTTTTTAGGCACAGATGCCTGAGCATGTGGCCTGGGCATCATTTTTTAGACATGGATAGAGATTTAGGCCTAAGTAATGAAGGAGGTGTCAATTTAATATGCAAGTCCATAGGCCTGAATACACCCTCAGAAGCCAGTGCCTGCACAGCAGCTCCGGACCCATCCAAGGTAGAGACATCCACAGGTTCCATAGTTGAAGCATCTCGTGGCATACCGGACTCTGAATGGGTCTCAGTAGAGGCCTGCGAATCAGAAGTAGTGAGTATCAGGGGCTGCAAAAGCACCTCACTGAGTACCGGCGACCAACAGACTGGCTTAGGAGAAGCATCGCCAGCAGTTTTGGACCTCGGCGGTCTGTCTCTGTCTTTATCTTTATGTTTTTTGGAATCCCGGTAGTCGGATGGCTAACCGACGACATTTCTGGATAATTAAACCGAGAACCGAAATATTTCGAGGCGAAAATATACAGACAACAGATAGTGCGCTGATTAAATAAAGCACAAAACTGACAGCAAGGTACATCATGGTCAGGGCCTAGGCAAGGAATACAGTACGAATGAAAATCTTTATGAGATATTTGATTTCCACAAGTAATGCAATTATCAGCTTTCCCTGATATCGGTAAGGAGCAAGAAAAAGTTGCCCCAATGGGGTACTTAGCTTTAGTTGAAGACTTTGGTTCTGAAACTCAAAAATTTAAATTTCAGGAGTTGGTCGACCGGCACTTGTGAACTGCTTCTGCTTCGGGCACTGCTTGGCAAGAAAGACTGATGTAATGGCGTTGGCTGCATGTTTTATACCCCTAATGACCTGATGTCATGGAAGAAGGGACAGCAACCGACGCAGGACCCAAGACTTTGTTAATCAGGCTGACTGAGGGCAATCTGCAAGCAGATAACCCAAATGTAATGACTGCAACAGTGAAACACGAAGAACATCAGAGAAATTCTGGATGGTCACGGTTCAGTCTATCCTTCCTCTCCTGGAAGAAGACGATTGGATGTGCTCTGTAGATCTTCAAGATAAACATTACCACATAAAAATGGACAAACCCTCAAGAAGATACCTCTGCTTCTGCATAGGAGCCAGTCACTGCCAATTTCAAGCTCTGCCCTTCGGTCTCTCTACAGCCCCCAGAGTGTTCACCAAATGCATGGCAGTGGTTATCTCTCACTTGTCACTTCAAGGATTCCAGGCGTTTTCATATCTAGATGACTGGCTCCTCACCACCCCCACCAAGCGTCTACTGGAAGAAGCCCTGCACTACACTCTCCTCACAGCACAATGCCTGGGAATCACTATAAACTGGGAGAAGTCCAGCACGACCCCAGCTCAGTCTTTGGAATTCATGGGGGTACTGTTGGACACGAGAAATTGCACAGCATCTCTTCCAGACCACAGGCTTCAAAGAATAAGGCAACAGGTTCAATTGCTGCTCTGTCACCACAAATCTCCCGCTCGATCTATATTCCAACTCTTGGGGTTAATGGCAGCCTCTATCACCATTGTTCCTCTAGCCAGATTCCACATGAGGCTCCTTCAGTGGTTACTTCTCACTTAGTGGTACCCTCTACAACATCCTTTGTCTTTTCAGATAACTGTAACTCAGAGATGCAAGCAAGATTTACTCTGGTTGATGTCTCAAAATCCCCAACAATGGTCTCACCCCTTCAGCCCCCATCAACCGAAAGCCACAGTGAACACGGATGCTTTTCTGATGGGGTGGCAGGGCTATGTCAGGAAAACTTGGTCTAAGGCACCTGGTTGAAGACAGAGGCCTTTTTGCATATCAATGTCCTGGAACTGAGGGCAGTGCTACTAACATTGCAAGCATTTCATTCCATCCTTCCGTCAGGGACTATTGCGATCCAATCAGACAACATGTCAGTGGTCTGGTACATCAACAAGCAAGGGGGCACCAGATCTTACACGTTCTACCGAGAGACCTTGAGAATATGGCAATGAGCGATAGCTTCCAACTGCTTTCTAATTGCAATGCACATTCCCAGGAGCTCCAACATGATAGTGGGCAAATTGAGCAGGTGCATTCTACACCCTCACAAGTGGTCCCTCATCCCTAGAATCGTCAACTGCTGGGGCCAGCCTTGCTGCGACCTATTCGCCTCCCCAACCAATTGTAAGTGCAGCAACTATTTTGCCCTGATCCTCCTCGGGGACAGTCACTGAGAGATGCTCTAGTCCACGCTTGGCCCTCTGGTCTACTTTATGCTTATCCTCCTCTTCCCTTCATCTCCCAATTTCTGAAGAAAGCACAACAGTTGAAAAGCAAAGTGATCCTCATTGCTCCATATTGGCCTCAACAAGTTTGGTTCCCCTTCCTCTGGCCTCACCTGCTAGAGCAACCATGGATCCTCAATCCATCCCCAACGTTGATCTCCCATCTGCAGGGTCTGAATCACACCCAATCTGACAACCCTGAAACTGACAGCTTGGTTTCTCCACTTCCAATGATTGCCAGGCAGGAAAACCTCTCATCCCCTGTAAGCAATATTCTTATTGCATCTCATAAATCGTCCACCAGACTAATCCATCTCAATAAATGGAAAAGGTTTTCTCTATGGCCAGTGAATAAACAATTAAATGCCTTGTCAGCCACAGTTTCAGTGGTTTTGGATTACTTATCACATCTTTTCCACTCTGGGTTGTCTGCCTTTACTATTAGTGTGCATTTAGCTCCATTTCAAATTTCCACATTGGTTTCAGGATGCTTCGCTTATGTCACATAGACTCTGTAAAACTTTCTTGAAGAAGGTTCTCCACTTAAAAACCTCCCTTTAGAGAACCAGTACAACCTTGGGATTTGGCCTTGGTTCTGCAAGCTCTAACAGCTCCCCCTTTGAACCTGCGTCCTCATGTGATATAAAATATCTCTCTTGGAAAACCTTGTTTCTGATTGCAGTCACATCAGCCAGACGCTTGTCAGAAATTCAAGCCTTATGAATGATAAGATAGGGAGGTTTGATGCATAAGGATAGGGTATCACTGAGAACTAATTCTACCTTTTTACCAAAAGTGGTGTCAGAGTGGTCTATCAACCAATCTATTGACCTTACAGTGTTCTTTCCTAACCACACTAACAAGGAAGAGTATTGCCTGCACTCAGTGGATGTTCATAGGCAAATGTTTCTATCTGGACAGAATAAGATCTACCCGTAAATCAGACCAACTGTTTCTGGCTTTTTCTACACCTAGACGAGGTCACCCTGTCTCAAAAGTTACATTGGCTTCATGGCTGAGAACTTGTATTATCTTTATCTACAACAACAACAAGGTCTCCTTGCCTCAGAGTGAAAGCACATTCTACAAGGTCTATGGCAACTTCAGCAGCTTTCCATGCTAAGGCTTCCCTCAGTGATATTTGCTCAGCTGCGACCTGGGCCAAACCTCATACCTTTATTCTTCATTACAAAGTGGACTTGGCCTCCAGAGGTAGAGCTTCCTTTGGCTCCATGGTTTCAGGAATGTCCTTCCATGAGGGCCACCCAGGGATACAGGTAGCTGGGGACTCTGTCCCATCAGTAAGGAATGAATGAAGATTAACAACAATCAGATAAAGAAGTTATGTCTTAAAGTAACGTTCCATCTGTGTTGTTGATCTTCATTCATTCATTACTACCTACCCACCGTCCCCCTCTGGAGGTTCCTGGTTGATCTCATGTACTCCTTTATTGTAGGTCTGTTATGACCAGAGGTAGCCTCTACTTTTGTCTATCAACTTGCAAACTTAATCTGAGGTAACAGGGAGCAGAACATTCTGGGTAGGACCTTGGCTCGAGAGTTTTTGGCTAATGCGAGCTTGATATTTGGCCAGCTCGGTTTTGAGAATGGAACTGATAACTCATCAGTAATGAATGAATGAAGATCAACAACACAGATGGAACATTACGGTAAGATATAACTTCTTTATTTCAACAATTGGCTAAGTTTCTGGTGTCATTCTAAGGGGGATCCAGTATCTGCCTGCCTGGGATGACATGACTTGACAGACCTCGATGCTTTGCCAGAGATGGCCTGCATCTGTCACCACTGGGCTTCCGGATACTGGCCAAGGCTCTTGCCACCCCTATATTGCCTTTTTTAGGTGGTGTTCCAAAGAACAAATTACCACTGTAACAGCTACAAACAAATGCAATTTGAGGGTCATGCTACTCGACGCTAGAAGTCTAAATCTCAAAATGCACTTGCTCAAAGTACTCCTTACAATGGAGAACATCGACATTTGTGCTGTAACAGAGACCTGGTTCAAGGCAGCAGAAAGCACCCCTGCACTACCAGGCTACAACTCATTCCACACCTTTCAGCCTCAGAACTTGTACCAAAGCTCCAAAAGCGGAGGTGTTTCCATATTCATAAAAGATGCACATACCTCCAAACTGGTAGTCCACCATAACTAATCTGAGATACTTCAGGTGCAGCTAACATTGGGTAAGACAGTGATTCAGGTTGTAGCCTGCTATAGGTCCCCAACCATGTCCCAAGATTCACACTCCAGATTTCTAAGCACCCTGGAGAATATTAGGGTCCAACCTAACACTCTCAAACTGGGCGACTTCAACTACCCCTCCATTAACTAGGAAAACTACTCATGTACCAATAAACTTGCCCAACACTTTCTGGAATTCATTAATTCCAGTGTCCTGGACCAGCTCGTTCTTACCCCCACTAGAGGTAGCAACATCCTTGACCTGGTCATTACTAACATGGGTGACCATTGTTTCACACCAATAGTCAACTCCTCCCTGGTTAGATTCAATCACAAGCTAATCACCTTGGAAATCCACATCCCTCCCACCCCCATAACAAAGGTAACTACCATGAAAAACTTCTCCAAAGCTAACTTTGGGTTCCTAAAAACAGAGGTGGCTAACTTCATGGCACCCATGCAAATGGAAAATAGTTGCATGACTGCCAAATCATACACCAATGCACTGTATGACCATGTACACAAATGCATGGATCTCGCCATACCCAATAGAACTAAGATGCTTTCCTCAAAAAAAAAAGGAAGCCAATCTGGTAGTCCCCTGCCATAAACAAACTCTACAACAGAAGGAGGAAACTGAAGCGGAATAAGGTGAAGTCCCAAGACTGGAAAAACTCCCTTATCGACCTCAACAAAAGGTTGAGATTTCTCATCAAATCCTCTAAAGCTAGCTATGAAAACAAAATTGCACCATATAGTAAAGACAACCACAAGGCCTTCTATAGTTATGTAAAGTATCTCCATGGCAATACCCAGATTTGTTCTGAGCTACTGCACAATGGTACCTCCTATACTGAGCCAACAGATATTGCAAATATACTGGCAGACAGATTCAGTGCTAACTTTACCCCCCAAAGGACCAATCACAATACAGTAGATTGCCAGGTACCCAGTATTACTGCTGCACAGGTTAAAACAGCACTGTCCAAGGCCAAGAATACAGCTTCTATCGGACCTGACAATATCCCTGGCTGTGTTCTACATGAACTACAGAGTGAACTGGCACCTCACCTATGTGCCCTTTTCAATCACAGCCTCACTTCAGGCTTTGTCCCTACCAAATGGTGCACTGCTACAATCATCCCTCTCCACAAAGGAGGAGTGACTACAGGCCCCATTAGCCTGACGAGTCTGATATGCAAAGCTATGGAACGCATCCTCATGGACCTAATAAACAAGGATATAGGGAATCTCCAAACTCTGGATCCTACACAGTTTGGTTTTGTGAAGGGTAGATCATGCCTGCTTAACTTAGTCGACCAGAGCTGTGGATGAAGGTAAGGAGGTTCATACAGCCTACCTTGATCTGGCCAAGGCCTTTGATACCATTCCCCACTCAGGAATCATAGAAAAACTTACTAAGCTGGGCATCAACCCCTATATCACCAGGTGGGTTGCAAACTGGCTCATAGAACCCACAGTGTGAAAGTAGCTTACTCCAAGTCAGACTGCCAACCAGTCATGAGTGGAGTCCCGCAGGGTTTGGTCCTGGGTCCTCTCCTGTTTGGTGTCTACTTCTCTGAAGCCAGGCCAGCATGAAGGGACTCTGGCTGACAAAGTTCACAGATGATTGCAAGTTGGGAACTATTATTAACTCCCCAAGTGATGTTGACATCCTACAGAAAGCCCTCAATGAGACCAACGACTGGTGTCAAAACTATGGCCTTAAGCACAATCCCAAAAAATGTGTCTTCATCCCCTTTGGAAAAAACACGGTTCCCTTAAATTACCACATTGACGGTAGTCCACTGAACACAGAAGGCATTATAAGAGATCTTGGAACCAAAAACAAGGTGACCAAAATGCTGTAGTGGAAAACTAAGAAACAAAGCCTTAGCCTTAGAGAGCTAAGGCTAAAATACTTCTAGAAGTCTGCATTTGCATAAGGAAACGAAAGTAAAGCTTATAGATTGCTGGAAACTTCAGACTGGTATTTTAAGAACCAAAAAGTGAAGAAAATCACCCAAAAGATGATCAGAAGGTGCTATTAGATTTTTTTAGCTACCTGAACTACCACTGACTCAAGCAGAAGGGATGTTGGTTTAACATCTCATCTGAAAGATTGCAGAAAGATCGCAGATTCAGGAATGCAGCAACCCCCTATGCAGCATTGCAGTGTCAGCAAGTGATCTACCTGGTGTAGGAATAGAAGCACATCCTTCTGCCTTCAAGTTTTTACATCTGATGAAGTTTTTGCATGAAAATGTGTGGATATTATAGGAGCGTTAATGTTTTCTTGTTTGTGCTGACTTTGTGCTTCCCTGTTTGGTGCTTCAATAAACTGTGTGACATTGGGAGGAGATGTGGTATCCAGTGCTTTTTCTTTGTTTCTAAGTGATCTGGGAACACAGGTTAACAGCAACCTCTCTTTTGACCACCACATTGCCACTGTAATCAGAAAGTCCTTCTATGTGGCACATCTCATTACTAAGGGTTTTGCATCCAGGAAGAAAGAGGTCATTGTCTCCCTGTACTCTTCCCTCATTAGGCCAATCATTGAGTACAATGCCCCATTTGGTATGTACCTCACTAGACACCTGCAACAACTGGAGAGGCCACAAAAGTACCTCACAAAGAGGATCCTAGGCCTTAAACACTTGTCCTATATGGACTGACTCAAGAAACTTCAATTATTCTCCATCTTATATCACCTATTTAGAGGCGATCTCTGCTTGACTTACAAAGCTATGTCTGACCCAGCTCTGTTAGAAATGCTACATCTAAAGAAATCGCAGTCCCTCCGCACCACACACTCCAGAGACCTCAACCTCATTACCACAATCAACAGAACATGCTGGAAGGACAGATTCATAACCCAGAGACTGCCCATGCTGTGGAATAAGAGCACCTCACTGGCCCTCTTCAAGAGAAATCTTGATAAGTGGATGGGAAATAGAAAATTCACCCCGGGGAATCACTCCAGTGGCTCTACTTGACAGAGGCACTAGGAACTAAGGTTGGGTGGCACAATGCCAGGGTAATCCTATGGGCTAGGCTTGTAAGGGCTCCAGAGCCATTAGCCTAGTACACACCTATGAATCTATGAACCTATAAATATAGAGAAACTAGAGTTAGTGCTACATAGTGTAGTAGATGGAGATTGGAGAGCAGGACCTACTGTACCCTGGCTTCTGAGGTTGCAGATTGTGGTCTAGTGATTAGTTTCATTGCAAGTGGAGATGAAACATCTTGGTGGAGTTATTTGAATAGCTGGGATCTTAGAAGTAGGTTGGATCTGGTTTGTACAGGGAGCCACTTTGCCGTGAATAATCATATCCCAGAGGCTCCCCTAACTCTGGAACAAAATCCCAATCCATGTTAGGCAGAGCCCCTCAATGACCCTTTTCAAGAGAAATCTTGATGAGTGGATGGGAGATTGTAGGTTTACCCCTGGGATCTCTTCTGTGTCCCTACTAGACAGAGGCACAGTAAACTAACCTTAAAAGGGCTATCTTCTGTGACCTACTATACAGAGGCACAGTCAACTAATCTAAAAGGGTGGCGAAAGCCAAACACACTCTGGCTAGGCTTATAAATGCCCTAGAGCAGATAGCCTAGTATCAACCTATGAACCTATGAACCTATAAAGAGGTAAGGAAATGGTGTTCAAGGTGAGGGGACTTGTGGATGACGTAGCATATTTTATTAGATTAGGGTGTATTGTTGATGTGTTCTTGTTAGAAGAGGTGGCAAACAGTGGTAAATCATACTCAAGTTGTGTGAACAGGATACCTTTCTTAGTGACTGCTCTAGCTAGTGAGAACAGGAACTAATATATTTTCTAAGCCAGGAAAAGGAGGTAGTTGATTTTAGACATAAGTTTTTGAATATGCTTCTGAAAACTAAGAGATTGGTTAAGCCAGAAGCCTAGGTGTTCAAATGAAATGATTGCATCAGTAAGGTTATTGTGCTGGTCAGCAAGCTTGAGGGAGCTGGTCACTTTGTAAAGTATTTTCTTAGTATCGAAGAGCATAGGTTTGGTTTTTTCGAGTTAAAGAGAAGCTTTTTGGATGTGAATCCCAGAAGGTCAGTTTGTAGTTGAGCTTAGATTACCTGTTGTGCTGGGCTGGATCTTTAGATAACCATATCACCAGCATATAACAGGAGCTGTAACTGGGGTCAGTCAAGGAATAATTTATTAATAAAAATGAAAAAGAGTATTGGTGCAAGTATTGATCCCTGTGGTACACCTGAATGAGTGTAAGCAGTTTGTGATACACAACAGTCAATCTTCATAGTAAATGATCTATTACTCAGGAAGTTTTTGAATCACTGTGCAGCTACAGTGCTGATGACAATGTCTAGTATGTGGGCTGGTAATACTGAGTGGTCCAACATGTCAAAGGCTCATGTCGGGGCACTGAAAATAGCACCATTAACATTTCCTTTATCCGTGTTGATAAGAATGTTGTCGGTTAGTGTGCAGAATACAGCCCATATACACATTTATGCCTAGAGGCCATGTTGATTGTTGTAGACCAAATAATATGTTTTCATTTATGAGGTAAGTTTGTTACAAATTAGTTTTCAAGTAATAGGAAGTATGGAGATGGGCTATTAGTGACTAGTGGAAGAGGGTTTTGTATCTTTAGGAATAGGCCTGATGAAGGCTGACGTCCAGACTATGGGCATGGTGTTAGTTGTGAGGCTATGTTTAAAGATATGTTTTAGGGGAGTTACAGTGATAAATAATCCAAGGGCCCAAGTTGTCTGGCCCACAGGGAGAGTAAAGTGGGATTTGTTCAAGTAATGAGGCAATTTATTTTGCAATAATTTTAGTAAAGCAGACTATGTGAAGGTATCCAGGGGGTTAGGCTCTAGCTGGGAAGGAGATAAAGGGATGTTGTGTGTGGAGGGGAGGTTGGAGCATTCTCTCAGGAAGTGTGAGGATGGTGACATGACAAAAGTTCCTTATTAGGGGTCTTACAGAGATGCTATTGAATTGTCTGGGAGACTGTAGACCTGTAGAATTACAAGAATATTTAAAAACTGTCCCAAGTTTTGGCCTTTGTCCTCCATTATTTTTTACTTTTTCCCTTATTCTTGAGCAAAGAAGTTGAGAACTATGGCTGCATCACTATCCAATAAGAAGGGTCACAGATGTTCTGAATGGCTAACCCTACCCTGGCGGCTGACATGTACACCTGCAGGGGCTCACAGTGCTTCCCATCTACACCTACCTAGTTCTGCATGTGTTCAGTGGAGACTTCCATTGAAGGCACATCCCCAGTCTGGTGCTGTATACTAGGTGCATGTATATACTTGGTATTAGTAATGCAGTAGACAAATCACCCTCAATTCATGGGACAGGTGAGATGGCATTGGCAGCTTAACCCCTCCCTCCTCCACCTGGCTTCCAAGCTCCCGATACTACATGAACTTGAATCACCTGGGTCCGAATCAGGGCTTTACCTTTCTGCAGCAGAGCTGAGCTGCTTCATGAAACAATGATAATTTCTTCTAGGATTAAGAAGGTCATGCAGCTGGTTCTTATACCCTCTAAACTAGAACTGGCTTTTACAAAAGATACTCCAAACTTAGCTTCACCTAGTACTACCTTTTTACTTTCTGGCTACCTCATAGGCAGTAGACCAAACATTTAGAGCACTGTATGTTCTCAGATAATTCCCAGCATTCTTCATATAAAGCATTATGTATATAATCATTGCTTTGAGCTTGTTGTGTCTGTCACCTATAACAAGCTTTGCCTGTTGCTCCATCCTACCACCTTTCAACGTGGCCTAAGGTTACGTGTCATGATTTCCTACAGCTGCCCCTTTCTGCATCAGTGCTGATGCCCAGGGTCACAGTGATGCTTCTCATTTTTGCAAAAGCTGCTTGTACAGACTTTGATCATGGTGACAAAAAATGCTGCCTAGCTATTAGTTTCAAAGGTCTTCTGCTTGCCACTGTTGTCACCTGCATATTGATCCCCTCCCAGTGCCACCTTCCCTTCTTTGAACCATTACTCATATTCACACTAACAAAATATTTCTCTCAAGACCTAAAATAACCATGTTCAGAGGAAAGCATACCTTCTCCTCAATGTCTATAATCATGTGGAACTGACTACCAGAAAACTAAAAATAATATCATTCACAGTCATTTAAAAATATCCTTGCAATACAGCTTGTAGACTAACATGCCACTCTTTCTGCTTTCCCCTCATCAAGCATCCTCTCCCGGTTTTTATTTCCTCACTCCTAGTAAAACTTCACCTTCTCCTTTCCATTGTAGTAGCATGACAACTCAGACTTGCTCCTTCTTTCTCCATACGTAGTCGTTATAAACACCCCATCTTATATTTCCCCTAATTTCCCATTCGATCATTATTCTTTCTCCCTCTCTCTAATCCACTTCTTATCTCCATTCATTTCTTCTCTAAAGTCAATCTAAAATAAGAAAGTACTCACTTAAGTCACTCTTGTCTTCCTCCTCCAGGTTCCTTACTATTTTAACAGAATAAACCCTCATTCTTTCTTTCTTTCTTTCTTTCTTTCTTTCTTTCTTTCTTTCTTTCTTTCTTTCTTTCTTTCTTTCTTTCTTTCTGTCTTTCAATGCAGTTATTCCATAGCTAAATCAATTTATTTCCTTTTTATCCATGGAATGCACTACTCCATGGTAATCTTTTCAATTACACTAAACAGTTTTGTTTCTTTATTACAATTACTGAGATTGCCCAGGAGTTCTTCAGCTAGGCAATATTTTATGTCTACTGCATTTCAGCTATGGATATCACCACTTTAAAAGATGAAACATATACCTCTACTTGTTGTCTTTCGGCTTTTCCCGGTTAGGGGTCGCCACAGCGGAACTCCGGTCCGCTAATGATTGGCAATAGATTTTTGACAAACGCCGAGGTGCCAGCTTGATGTTCAACCTTCAACGAAGGCATGCCCATTTACGCATGTCTTTCAAATGCCCACTCAATCGCGGGGAGGACATGCAGACTCCACAAAGAAGGCACTCCCCACACTCCAGCCGAGAATCGAATGGGAGAACCTCTTGTTGTGAGGCAACAACGCTACCGCTGCTCCACCGCGGATGTTACTATTCATGTTTATTTTTTTATTTTAAATTCATTCTCTTGCTTTAAAAATTACCCAACTAATCTGCATTTTATTTTGCTTTAATTTTATTTATTTGCTAAGTAAGTAATTCCACTAAGCATCAGACCCCCCCCTTTTCAGATGTCATTCAAGAGTTCCGTCTGGTTAACAGACTGCTCAGTGTCACATAGTAGCCAAATAAAGACTGAGAGAATCAAACCAAGTGCTGTAGGGTGACACTCATTAACAATCATAGTCTTAATACTCTACACGAAACTGAAAGCCATGACCACGTCCAGATATCATGTTTAGTGGATGATATTCACTGCAAACATGTATTGACTATATCTTTTGCTTTAGATAACTTTTATATCATTTGTTTTTATGCTTATATAGGTATTAGTTTCTCTGAAATGGGTCATAACTAAAAGGTATCATTGGCCTAGCCCACTTAGGTAACGACTGAAAAGATAAATAAATAAATAAATAAATAAAAATCAGCTGTCAGTTGGTGATGAGGCCTTTCTTGTCTGTACTAGCAAGATTTGGAAGTAGTGGGATGTATCAGCAATTTTTTTCTATTTTCAAATAGAAACATTTTTAACTTTTCACTTATCAACAGACTAACGTAGTTTGACTTGTACATTGCTATAGTGATGTGTCCGTACTCCAGCAATATATAAGCCAGGCCAAGCAATAATATACTCAGTACTGAAAAGTCACTCAAACCTATCATAAAGTTCTTGACTTAAAGTACAGTAAAGGTTGGAGATACATACATCAGCACTGTAATGCACTCAGGCAGATAATATTTTACTTTACTGGCTGGTAAAGATTGTCTAGTATCAGAAAATCATTCCTCTGTTTCTTCAGAATGACTTACTGGCTCCCTCTGACAGCCTGCAGTATGAGATGTTGACCAGGAGGAAAAACAAATGTTATCAAGCTTCCTGTTTTCATTAAGTAATTTTTATAAAAGATATGGTAGTGCCATGCTTTGCTTCCTTATATTTCCTTCCAATAACCTTTTATCTCAATATACTTTCAGGATATCCAGACATTTAACTATTAACTACTGTGTAGCTATAGAAAAACTCTATTTAGATATTTGATGTTATTGTAATATCAGACTGAAGTATTTAACCTTCTGAAACAGTAAACACTTAACTTATTCCACCTGTTTCCAGTAATTACATCATGCTGCCTGTAGGCTACTGTGACAATGCATTTGTAATTCCACTAGTTTGCTAAAGTTTCCTATTGTGACTTCACAATTCATTGTAAGAAAGCTGTAATCAGTCATACTTCAGGCATGAGCTTCAATGAAGCATTAAGAGTTATACTTCCTGTATGACTCCATCACATCTGGCTCACTAACAATAGCTTATGGTTATACCAGCCATATTTCAATCTTTATGTGAGATGTCAGGTAAGTTGAAGATCAGCATATCTTTTTATCTCTATAAATGTATTTGCACTGAACAGTTTCAGAAGTAAAACATCTAGAAGACAAATTGAAGGTATCATCCTTTCTGTTTATCATGAACAAAACAAAATCTAAGATGAATTCACAGGAAAACCTCAAAGGCAAAAACATCTAAGAGATCCTGGCAAGCCTGATAATTCACTCTGTAATACCGTAAACCTCCTTTAAAGGAAGTTCATGGGAGATATGCAAATGACCCCCTAAGGACATACAAATGTTTCGCCTACATAGCATCTGAATGGCCCTTTTCAATTTTTTACAAGTCTTTATTCTTTATTAAGGCATTCAAGTGAAAGCTGTACTAGCTGTAGATATAATGTGACACTTTTGCCCTTTTTATAGGATCATTATTAAAAGCAGATAGTTTGGTCATTTTTTAAAAAAAGTACTGATAAACCCACAAAAGAGAGCAAAGCATGTCATGTCTACAGATAGTGGGGTCACACTTCACCCAAATGCCTTAATAAAGACATGTAAAAAAGTAAACATCAGAGGCATTTAGAAGCTAGGTAGCTGAAACACCTGTATTCCCATAAGGAGTCATTTCTATATTTCTCATGAGCCTCCTTTAAAGGAAGGAATTGAAGTCTGTGGCTTCCCAGGGTCTTTTTAGTGTTGCTATTTATCCAGAAAGATATAAAGTTTTGCAAATGTGGTGCCACTTTCCTTATTAACCTTCCCTCATATAATGACCTTTCACTATTTTTGCAGAAACATCAGATACCAACAGTCAAAATTAATTTTTATTACCTGACAGAAGCTTTGCATTACAAAAGCTCTGTATGTTATGACTCACAAATTAAGCTATAAGAAGACAGTACTGTTACAAAATAAATAACCATATTGTTAAATATAAAAATCAAAGTATATCTTGCAACAAAGTAATCATGGCTCACATAAATGTTTACTAAGTCTTTTTTCTGTTTTTTCATTTTTGTTTATCCTGCAAGTCTTTGGGTTTCTTCAAATGACTATCCTACACATCTGCTGAGTCAGAGTTCCCTGAAAAATTCCAACACATGCCGAAGCAGAAAATGATTGACTTCAGCAATTGGTTAAGTTTCTGGTGTCATTCTAAGGGGATCCAGTATCTGTCTGCTTGGGATGACATGATGGACAGACCTCAATGCTTTGGCAGAGATGGCCTGCATCTGTCACCCCTGGGTTTCCAGATACTGGCTAAGTCCTTTGCCACTCCTATTGAGCCTTTTTAGATGATGTTCCAAAGACCAAATTACCATAGTAACAGCTATAAATAAATGCAATCTGAGGGTCATGCTGCTCAGCATTAGAAGTCTAAATCTCAAGATGTACTTGCTCAAAGCACTCCTCAAAATGGAAAACATTGACATTTGTGCTGTAACAGAGACCTGGTTTAAAGCAGCGGAAAGCACCCCTGCGCTACTAGGCTATAACTCATGCCACACTTTTCAGTCCCAAAACATGGGCCGAAGCTCCAAAGGCAGTGGTGTTGCCATATTCATAAAGGATATGCACACCTCCAGACTAGTAGGCCAGCATAACGCATCTGAGATACTTCAGGTACAACTAACATTGGGTAAGACAGCGATTTAGGTTGTAACCTGCTATAGGTCCACAACCATGTCCCAAGACTCTCACTCCACATTCCTAAGCACCCTGGAAACTATAAGGGTCCATCCCAACACTCTCATACTAGGTGACTTTAACTACCCCTCCATCAACTGGGAAAATTACTCATGCACCAATACACTGGCCCAATGTGTTCTGGAATTCATCAATTCCAATGTCCTGGACCAGCTCATTCTTACCTTCCACTAGAGGAAGCAACATCCTTGACCTGATTTTTACTAACATGGGCATCCATTGCTCTACACTAATACTCAATTCTTCCCTGGTTAGATCCAACCACAAATTAATTATCATGGGAATCCACATCTCACCCACATCCCCTGCAAAGGTAACCACTATGAAAAACTTCTCCAAAGCTGACTTTGGGCTCCTAAAAACAGAGGTGGCTAACTTCACAGCACCCATGTCAATGGAAAATAGATGCATGACTGCCAAATCATACACCAATGCACTGTATGAACACGTACATAAATGCATGGAACTAGCCATACCCAACAGAATCAAGACACTCTCCTCCAAAAAAAGGAAGCAAATCTGGTGGTCTCTTGGCATTAATAAACTCTACAACAGAAGGAAGAAATTGTTGCAGTAAGGTGAAGTACCAAGACTGGAAAAACTCCCTTATTACCCTTAACAAAAAGTTGAGATCCCTCATTAAAACCTTTAAAGCCAGCTATGAAGGCAGAATTGAGGCAGACACTAAAAACAACCACAAAGCCTTCTATAATTATATCAAGAATCTCCATGGCAATACCCAGGTTTGCTCTGAGTTACTGCACAGTGGCACCTCCTGTACTGATCCAACAGATATTGCCAACATACTGACCAACAGATTCAGTGTCAACTTTACCCCTCTCCTCCCCAAAGGACCAATCACAATACTGGAGAAATGCCAGGCACCCAGCATTACTGCAGCACAGGTTAAAGCTGCATTGTCCAAGGCTAATAATACAGTTTCCATGAGACCCAGCAGTATCTCTGGATGTGTTCGGGTTCCTATCCCATGATCAAAAATTGTAAACGGTGAATGCGTATTGAGCAAACCTGATTGGTCGAAACATTGAAATGTTGTGCGCGTAACATGGAAATCACTGTAAGAAATATTTTCCCTTTACTTCAATGCAGTGCGATCTTGGAGTAGGAATATATAATTAGTGGAGGTATGGGGGGCGCTTAGTGTTTAGGTAAGTATATTTTTTTATTTTTATTTTTTTATTATACTTTCCAAATTTCAAACATCGCTCATATGGTGTCGACGATATGGTGTTCGATGTTTGAAACTTTCAGAAATATAATATAGACCCGATGTGTTCTACATGAACTACAAAGTGAACTAAATGGCACCACATCTGTGTGCCCTGTTCAATCACAGCCTCAGCTCAGGCTTTGTCCATACCAAATGGTGGACATCTACAGTCATCCCTCTCCATAAATGGGGAGCGACTACAGACCCTGGGAATTATTGACCCATTAGCCTGATGTGTCTGATATGTAAGGCTATGGAGCGCATCATCATGGACCTAATTAACAGTGATATAGGGAATTTCCAAACTCTATATCCCATGCAGTTTAGTTTTGTGAAAGGTAGATCATGCCTGCTCAACCTGGTTGACTTCTTTGAGTCAGTCACCAGAGCTGTGGATGAGGGCAAGGCAGTTCATACAGACTACCTCGATCTGGCCAAGGCCTTTGATACCATTCCCCCCTCAGGAATTATTGATAAAATCATGAAACTAGGCATCAACATCTATATCACCCGGTGGGTTGGAAATTGGCTAACAGAATGAACCCTCAATGTGAAAGTAGTGGACTCCAAGTCAGACTGCTGATCAGTCACGAGTGGAGTCCCACAGGGATTGGTCCTGGGTTCTCTCCTGTTTGGCATCTACTTCTCAGAAGTCCAGGCCAACATGGAGGGACTCAGGTTTTCCACGTTCACAGATGACTGCAAGCTGGGAGCCATTATTAACTCCCCAAGTGATGTAGACATCCTACAGAAAGGCCTCACTGAGACCAATGACTGGTGTTGAAACCATGGCCTTAAGCTTAATGCCAAAAAATGCGCTGTCATCCCCTTTGGGAAAAACTCAGTTCCCACTAATTACCACATCAAAAGGTGCCCAGTGAACACTGAAGGCATTAAAAGAGATCTGGGGACAAAGGTTGACAGCAACCTCTCCTCCGGCTACCACATTGCCACTGTGGTCAGAAAGTCCTTCTGTGTGGCACATCTCATTACCAAGGGTTTTGAATCCAGGAAGAAAGAGGTCATCATCTCTCTTTAGGCAAGTCATCAAGTATAATGCCCCATTTGGCATGTACCTCACTAGACATATGCAATAGCTGGAAAGGCCACAAAAGTACCTCACAAAGAGGATCCTAGGCCTTAAACACATGTCCTTCATGGACAGACTCAAAAAAGTCCAACTATCTTCTGTCTCGTATCGTCTACTAAGAGGCAATCTCTGCTTGGCTTACAAAGCCATGTCTGACCCAGCTCTGTTAGAAATGCTACATCTAAAGAAAGCCCAATCCCTCCACACCACATGCTCCAGAGACCTCAACCTCATTACCACAATCAACAGAACATGCTAGAGGGACAGGTTCATAACCCAGAGACTGCCCATGCTCTGGAATAGACTTCCCATACATGTCAAGCAGAGCACCTCACTGGCCCTCTTCAAAAGAAATCTTTTTTTTTACATAATTTTTATCGATTTTTATAAATACAAGTATAACAAAAAAACTATTAAACAATGTAAAATGAACATAACTATATACAGTGTCCATAACAGATATGTTTTTGTTCATTTATTCACATCTAGCAGTGTTTTAAGGTTTAACCAGTCCAGTTGTTTATGTGTCACTCTTGAGGTTCTTGAGGTTATAGTTTACAATTATCTATTACATACAATTTTGGCCAATGAGATATATTCCAGAAATGATAGAATTGTTTTACTTTTCTAATTTGATGTAATGATTTTTCTTGCTATTGCAAGGAGGAACCAGAGAAGGTGCACTTGTGTTCCTGGAATATACACTGGTATCAGTGCATTAAATAATAACAGTGAGTCAGTCACTTCACATTTATCCGACCGCAATGCATTTATAAAACATTTAAATTCCAACCAGAATGGAATCACAGTTTTACACTCTATAAATATGTGTGCCCAATCTGCACATACTGTAGCTTCACATTTCTAGCATTCAGATATTTTACTTCCTGATATCAATGCTATTTTATGAGGAGTAAAACAGCTTCTGTGAGTGAACTTCCATGTGTAAATTTTCCAAAAGGGAGATGATGTAGTGTTACTGACTTAAGTATTAATGTTTTCCCATTTTCTGAAAAACTAAATTTATTAACCTTTTCTGCATAGTTCCATAAGGATTCATCTGGGATTTGTAAGTCAGCACGTAGTGTCCTGTATTCTTGACAATGAAAACCCATGATTATTACACAATGTATTGATATCGCAAAAGAGAGAGAACATTTTTGGTCTAGGTGTGGATTTTACTATTTGACATACTTTGAATTCATTTACTATATACTCTTGGAATGTTTGTATGTTTAGCCAGTTGTTTTGGTTTATGTTGTATCTTGCTATAAGGGAAGTGACCTCATATATATATATATAGTTGGTATCAAGGAATAGATGCTAAAATACTAACCCATTTCCTTTCATTTCTTCTATTTTTTCATGTTAAAAGAGTCCAAACATCTGTTTGTAAATGCTATAGGAAATATTAAAAATATAACATTTCTCATCTTATAATCTTTGTACATTATTTGTTTAAAATTCTTTACTATGTAGTTAACAACGGGAGAGAAATTTTCTTTTTTATTTGTGTTATAACAACATTTTTTTATGACTAGATACATTTTTTCTGTTTCTGTGAATATGTCATTGTTTATTGTTTCTCCACTATTAAATTCTAAAATTGTTTTATGTAAATTTTTGCAATTAGATGTATACTTATGATTTAGCCATTGACTTATGATATTGAAGATGGTTGATTCTGCATATAGTTCTAAGTGTGGAAAAGCTATTCCACCCTCTTCCCAATTTCTGTAATGCCATGTGTGACTAATGCTTGGCTTTTATGGAAACCATAGAAATTTAACTAATAGGGAGTTAAGTTGCTTCATATATTTTTTGGAAGGAGATGGTATTATAGTTTGGAAAATGTACAAGATTTTAGGTAATATAATAATTTTAACTAAGGCTAACCTTTCTTCCATGGTAAAGAACATTTTATTCCATTTATTCAGGTGTTCTTTGACAGTATTTATTAGACTTGTATAATTTATTTGTATAGTATCTTTCCAATTTGGTTTTATATATACCACTAAATACTTAAACATAGTATTTGCCCAGTTAAAGTTTTCATACTTTTCCAGGGTGGGGTTTATTTTTTTGTTCAGCAAAATAGTTTCAGTTTTGTTATGATTAAAATTTAAGCCTGACATTTTTTCAAAATTATGCAATGATTTTATAATGTGTTCTGTTGAAGAATCTATATTTCCAATTGTTAGTAAGATATCATCAGCAAAAAAGCTGTATTTTGGAACCATAGTTTGAGTTAATTGAAACGTTACTTTTATTGTCATTAGTTCGTATATAATTAGCTAATGGCTCCACTGATAGGGCAAATAATAAAGATGACAATGGACAGCCTTGTTTTGTGCCTTTTAGTATTTTAAGTGGTCCTGATAGAAAAGCACCAATTTTGATATATGATATGGAAGTAGTATATAATTTGTTTAACAGCTTTATAAAATCAAGGGAAAATTATACATTTCTAATACTTTAAATAAATACGACCGGTTTATAGAATCAAATGCTTTATCTAAATCCAAGCTGTTAATTGATAATTCCTTTTTTTTCTTATTTATATATTCTAATAAGATTAGAAGTCTAATGACATTATCTTGGACTTTTCTGTATAAAATAAACCCTGTTTGATCATCTGCTATTAATTTTGGCATGAAGTGGTTTAATCTTTTAGCTAAAATTGACGTAAATATTTTATAGTCCACATTCAGAAGAGAGACAGGGCAATAAAAACTCACTAGTTTAGGATCTTTGTTATGCTTTAGGATAGGTGATATCATGGCATATTTCCATGAAGGAAAAAAATTGTCATTCTCGATAAATTCTTCAAAGGCTCCAATTAAAATAATTGCAGTATCATCTCGAAGTATTTTGTATATTTCATCTATTAATCCATCAAGACCTGGAGCCTTGTTATTTTTAATGTTTTGTATTCTTTCCTTAAGTTCCTTTAATGATATTGATTTAAAAAGTTTTGCATTTTGTTCCTTTGTTAGTTTTTTATTTATGTTGTCTTTCAAGAACTTGTCTTTTAGGGTATTGTCAATAGTACTTAGATTGGTGTTATTCACTTTTTCATGGTATGTTCTAAAGACCTATAATATTTCTTTTAAATTAGTTATGTGTTTAGGTTTATTCTTGGCGTTATCTATGATTTCTTTAATATAATTAATGTTTGTTAAACTTTTTGATTTAACTGCTAATCTGTGCATGTTTTTAGGGTTAGTTGAATAAGTTTGTAACTTTATTCTCTCCAAATTTATTGCTACTTTGTGATTCAAAATTTCTGTGTATGTTAGACTTAGTTGTTTTAGTTCTGAAATTATAATTATGTCTTTAGTATCTAAGTTCTTTTTCAATGTATTGATTTTGATGGTATTTTCATTAGCTCCTTATCCTATTCCTTCATTTTGTTTTAATACCAACTTTTAATTTTACCAAATATATATGATTTTAATGTATCCCAAAAAATAATTCTAAATGTCTCGTTATTATCATTAACATCCAGAAATGATTTTATTTCTTTTAACAGCCATTCTCTGAAATCCTTTAGTTTAGTAATATATGCAGGCAGTCTCTGCCAAAAAAACAAATCTCTTAGTGTTATATTCACTTTTAAGAAAATAGCATTGTGGTCAGATAGCAGACACAAGCTAATTAAAACTTCTTTGATTTTAGATATCAGATTATCAGTAACACATACCTTATCTATAGTTGTTTGTGTACCAAACATATATGAATAATGTGTGTATTTGAGGGACTCTGATTCTTTTACATCATAAATGTCTCTCATATTTGAAATGCTTATAAAATTATTTAGCTTTTTGGCTGAAGCAGACATTCTAAAAATACCATTTTTTGGTAGTGTCATTCTTACAAAGGATGCAATTAAAGTCTCCTGCACATATGATTTCTCCTTTAGCTTTAACTGAGACTAATTCTAAATATGTATTTGCTGTTTTAGCTCTGATACCAGGTATCCAATATGTGTTAACTAATGTGATGTATTTTTAATTTATTTCCACTGTTACTATACTCAACATACCATTTTTGTCCGAATATGAATCAATAATATTTGGTACAGGCAAAGTTTTTTTCCACAAGATCACAGTGCCGCTTCTCTTGGTCTGGTAGTGAGATTCTGCAAGTAGTGAGTTTCCATTAAAAGACATTCTATTCACATCTTTTCCTATTATGTGAGTTTCTTGTATAAAAGCAATATCCACTTTGTTTGTTTTTAAGTACTTGCTTAAACTTCCTCTCTTTGTATTATTATTAATTAATTTTGTGTTATGAATTCTGTCATGGACAAGAATTTAACTTTAAACATAACTAATGTATATTTGAAACTATATACAACTCCAAACATGGAATATAATATTCCTGATTTGATGAACAAGTCATCAAAGCCACCTTCTTCCATCTTATAACTGTTAACCTACATCAGCCTAATGTTTCTGCCTTGGTTTGATCAATAGTACAATATATAACAAAAAATAGCATTTCTTAAAATATATATATAAGACAACTAGTCTATCAGCTTTAATATCATTAAATTAATTATTAGTTATCTCTGGTAGACAACCATGACTAGAAAGTGTAGTAGCTATCAACAATATCATAAAGCCACTCTATTTCAAATGGTGAAGATTTAAAATCTCTGGGTAGTATAACATTTATTATTTATTATTACTTTTGGAATGAACAAAACCTTGTTTATTTTATACTGATTATTCTAGATAACTATGTAACATTTTTATATCAAACCAACTAAATTTGTTATTTCAACTAATAGAATATTCTCATAATAGAGTGCAGTAAGCATAATGACCTCTTTGTTTTAACTAAGCTAGTGTTTCATACACATTCCAAGTGACTATTGTGAGGGTTATATGTTTGTCAATACTTTTGAAGTCAACATTGTTAAGCATATTATCAGAGGAAAGCATTTGTAAGGGTTCAACAAAAACACTTCTAATAGCTTTGATCCTTTTCATATCATACCATTCGTTTGTATGAGGCTTATTCCAAATTTCCCCCATCACTTCTCATCATTTTATATATACCACATATATACTATAAATTTTGCATTGCATATTATTTATATGAGTTAAGCCATTGTGTGACTCCTGCTCCTTTTCATTCCTCCTCCCTTCTCCCAGAGAAAGAGGGAAAAAAAGGCAAATGTGTAAGTTCTATAATCTGAATTTGCATATTACCACATATCCATTAGGTTTGTATATGTTTAACTAGAACATTACTTACATACATTTCTAAGCATATAGGTGCATGCTTATGCTTTTTGTAAATGGCAGTATATACTTGTAAACATTATACACAGTCATTATTCTATTTACTGCAATCATTCTATTTACTGCCAATAACTTAATTCCAATCTGCCATGACAGTTTAACCATTTTAAACTTGTACTCTGCTATACATATCTATTTAATTATCTGATCCTGTATTTTCCATATTCAGGATGACTGTTTTTATATTTCTAGTTAAAGTAGCATCACATTTTCTTTTCTAAATCTTTATCTGCTCATTTTCTTAGGGGTTTACAATTCTGAGGTCTGAATTTGTTCATACAGCTTTGCATATTACCACATATCTATTAAATTTGTTTATATTTGACTAGAACATTACTTATATACATTTCCAGATAAATAGACGTATTGCTGTACTTTTAATAAATAACAGTATGTATTTGTAAACCCTATATACAGCAATCTATCTATTTTCTGCCAATAACGTAACTTCAGTTTACCATAACAGTTTTACCATTGTAAACTTGTATGTTGCTGTATGCTTCTATTTAATTATCTGATCCTGTTATTTTTGTATTCAGGATGAACTTTTTTATATTTCTAATTAAACTAATGTCACATATGTTTTTTCGTAGCTTTAACTGCTCGTTTTCTTAGGGGTTTACATTTCTGGTGTCTGGATTTTTCTGTACGGCTTTCTATTGAAGCGCGACTGCAAGGTTCCTCCATCTTTTCCATCATGTAGTGTCATAGAGTGGTGACGAGGGTTCAGAGGTTGTGCTGCCGGTTCCTTCACACTATACTTAGACAAACAGCTGTATGCAGAGAAACATCAGCGCTGCACTCGAGACTCTAGCAAAGTAAAGCTTTTGAAAGTTCTAGCAGCAAGCAGAGTCTCGAGAGCAGCACTAGCCAAGTTTTTATACATGAAGGAAAAGAGAATGATTGAATGCATACAACCATTGTGATGATGGCAAAAAAAAACTGTCATGTTAGATGCAACAATTGTAAGTATTACAATTGTGATTCTATCCCCTCTATTTAACCAACTCGAAAAATGTATCTACTCTCAAGTAGTGAATTTTCTAAACTCACACAATCTTCTGTCCTCCACACAACATGGCTTTCAGCAACACCATAGCACAACTGCTCTCTTTTACTAACCTGGTAAATCAACACATAAACAACAATAACTGTATCTGCTATATTTTTAGACCTCTCGAAAACATTTGACATGGTTTCACACTACCTACTTGTAGACACCCTTGCCTCTCTAGCCTTTGCCCCTCCAACTATTGCCTAGTTTAAAAATTATCTGTCAGATAGGCAGCAGTCTGTCCAGTGGCAAGGTATATTATCTCCTCTACTCCCAACAACCATAGGTGTACCACAAGGCTCTATCTTAGGTCCTCTTCTTTTCTTGATTTTCACTAACAATCTTCATACCTCTACCCACCCTGCTACACTCATACAGTATGCAGACAACTCGACTCTTATCTGCTCTGCACCCTCACTTACCACGTTACATCAGCTCACTCAGGATTCCTTTAGCTTAGTGGATCATTGGATTACTCCGATCCAACTTATCCTAAATCCCCAAAAAACTAAATTGGTTCTTTTCACCCCCAACAAATCTATTCCTTCTTCTCTGTCCTTCTCAGTCACTTCCAAAAATGGTACTATCATCACCCCCTCTGATCACACCAAACTTCTGGTTGTAGAAATTTACAAAAACCTACAGTTTGAAATCCACATCTCACAAACCATCAAAAAACTCCATACAAAATGGAAACACTATATAGACAAAAACTTTCTCTCTAAGCAAGCTAGAATCTCCCTAGCCCAAACTCATCTATTCTCCACTCTAATGTATGTGGCACCAATCCTTACCCATATCAGAAAACATGATCTTGCTAGACTTGTGACATGTTACAGCAAAATTGCCAAGTTCTCTAATAACTGCACCTTCAAAACCCATCACTGTCGGCTCTACTCAATTACCATAAACTAATCATTGTCTACAATATTGTGAGACATTCCAATAGAACACCAGCACTAAGTCACCTACTAATGCCCTACAAATCAAATCATCCCCTTCGCTCCACTGACAAATCACTCCTTTGTATCTCTAAGGCTAACAACACTGCAAGTAAAACAAGAAAGCAAACCAGTGTCGTGAAAGGTCCCGTTTATTAAAACTGGTAGAAAACAAACAAATAAATAAAAATACTAAGCGCTTTCACCCTTAACCATTCTGGGCATCATCAGAGTATAATATCATTAAAAACATACATCCTTATATACACTAAGAACACAATGCCCTAATTTTAAAACCAATGAATGACTTCAACCAATCTTATACGTTAATTACAAGTGGCATACCTAAATTGAAATGAAGTAGCTATGTAAAATAACTCATACAAACTTATAATAACAACTACCATAAAATATATTGAGCATTCTCTTTAAACTATACTTATTGTTTAACTGATGTTGTGTACATACAATTATAGTTATATATATATCTCAATAAATACAATATTTAAAAAAAATCATATATTGGTGTATTAAAACTTATATAATGTTACACTGTTGGCTATTTGAAATTTAGAATATATACCTGCCTATACTAAAACCTAAGTATATGTCAAAAAACATTTGTAATGTCCAGTTAATCATATACAGTATGATTTATGTTTTAATATACTTGAAATGGAAATGTAATCATTTATTCCAGGTGAATTAGTGGCATCCAATCTCAGTTGCTATAAACATTCCTTTGCTTCCAATAGACTTTTATCACCTCCTTTAGTATTGTTGGGAATTCTGTCAATCACAAAATATATAAATATTTTGAAATGACTACATTTCTGGCTGTGAAGATATAATGAACTCACTGTTTTTTTTATTTTTAATGTCCCTTATATGTTCTAAAATTCATAGGCTAAGTTTTCTGATGGTCTTCCCTACATAAAGAGTGGGACAGCTTGTGCATGTTGCAATATAAACCACCATCTTGGTGTTGCAATTGCAATAACAAGGGCATCTAATGGTTCTCCTGTAGTTCTGTACTGCTACATAGAGTCCATCATTTATAAACTTACAAGTACTGCATAGACCACATTTACTCATTTTGGACATTTTGTGTATGTTGATATTAATACCCGTCTCCACTAGTTGTTTCAAATTCTTACCCCTACTATACGCTATCTATATGTTATCTCCGGGTAGCAACCAATAATATCCGTAAGTTCAGTTTTATTCTTAAAAACACTAAACCATGTTTCATGTACTATATTTACAATTTTTGATGCTGTTTCATTAAATGGAACTATCAAAGCGTCTTTTTTCTTTCTCTTTTCATTCATTGATGTTTCAGTGTCCATTCCATATATGAGGATGGGTTTATTTATAATGTTTCTTTTTGCCATCACCTCATTCCTAATTTTACTCAATATAGCCTGGGGATATCCTCTGTCACAAAACATATTGATAAGTTTCCGCATTTCCTCTTGAAATACTCTATCATCACTCACTATTCTAGATAGTCTAACCATCTGCCCTTTCACTAAGTTCTTTTTTTGGAAATGGGGATGGCAGCTCTCATAGTGTAGGAATGTGTTTGAGTAAGTCTTCTTACGAAATATGCTGGACTCAAGTCTATCCTCTTCCTTGTAAAATAGTATATCAAGATAATCACATCTTGTATCGTGAATCCTACTTGTAAATTTTAAAAAGGTGGTGGCTGTGCCCAAAAACTCAACAACTTCGTTGTTACCCTTCCAAAAATGAGTATATCGTCCAGGTAGCGTAAATAAAGTGGTATTCTGGACAAGTACACAGAAGTAAAAATGAACTTTGTTTCCCAATATGCTAAAACTAGATTAGCATATATGGGTGCACACCTGGCACCCGTAGCTACTCCTGTACTCTGTTTATAATACTCACCTCCGAATAAAATTTAGTTGTTAAATAATACCATTTCTGTAAGTTCTACCATCAATTTACACTTTACTGTATGCATGTTTCCAAATTTAGATAAACAGGCTTCAAACATTTCTAATCCCAAAGCATGTGGTATGACTGAAAACAAGTTAATTACGTCTATTGTAACAATGATTGTATTGGTGTAAATATTGGTTTTATGTTGCCTTACAACATCTAGGCAGTGCCAGGAATCTTTCAGAATGTGGGGTAACTGACTCAAGATATTTTTGCAATGAAAATCCACATATGAGGCCATCGCTTCTGTTTTGGAACGTTTAGCTGAAACTATTGGTCTGAAAGGTGGATTATTCACATCTTTGTGAATTTTCGGAATACCAATGATGGATGGTGTAGTGGGTAACTCAACCATGAGATAATCGTATTCATCTTTGGTCAATAAACCCTCCATCAAAAATTCATGCAACTGCCATTCCAATTTAGTATAGGCCCTATAGACCTCAAACTTAGAAACTTTTTTTTTAAATATTGTATTTATTGAGATATATATATATAACTATAATTGTATGTACACAACATCAGTTAAACAATAAGTATGGTTTAAAGAGAATGCTCAATATATTTTATGGTAGTTGTTATTATAAGTTTGTATGAGTTATTTTACATAGCTACTTCATTTCAATTTAGGTATGCCACTTGTAATTAACGTATAAGATTGGTTGAAGTCATTCATTGGTTTTAAAATTAGGGCGTTGTGTTCTTAGTGTATATAAGGATGTATGTGTTTAATGATATTATACTCTGATGGTGCCCAGAATGGTTAAGGGTGAAAGCGCTTAGTATTTTTATTTATTTGTTTGTTTTCTACCAGTTTTAATAAACGGGACCTTTCACGGCACTGGTTTGCTTTCTTGTTTTACTGCAGGTAAAGCACTATTCTCCCATAACATAGCTAAATCCCGGAATAAACTTCCCCCTGCTTTATCTTCTGCCTCCACTATTACGCTGCTCAAAAAACTCACTTAAATTACACTTAATGAATTCCTGGCTATGTCCATGCATTACCTAACCTTCACTGTTTCTACTACCCCATATAGCTTCATATCCAATTATACCTACTGTAATTTTTCCTACAGTATCAGGTATTTTATTTTTCTGCTCAGGTTTCTAATAGTTATACTAGCTCATGCTAAACTTACGCTAATTAATCTCTAAGAAGTCTCTGTCTGTCTCTATAGTCAGTTATAATGCTTATCTAGTGTCAATTTCTGTTTCTGTATCGAAAGTTGTATTTTTTTATCTAGTGTCAAATTTTATTTTTTGTATCAAAAGTTTTATTTTTATCTTTTGTCAATTTATTGCTTCTGTATAAATGATCATATTGTTATCATATTTTTCAACTATTTGTTTTTCTGTAGTGAATGTGGAGCTTTTATCCCAGTACCTCCATTGTAAATGGACATGTATCCAGTCGGACTATCCCGGTAAACAAATGTAAAATAAAATAAAAAATAAATAAATAAATAATAACATCAAATGTGCTTATAGAGACACCACAAAGCTGCCATGCTTTTTAAACATAATAAATCAATTATAAACATTAACAACATTAATTTCTTTATATTTATGCTCTCAGCTTTCAGTATAACAAAATCAAATCTGTTTATTTGTTGACAACTGCATCTTTACTGCCCCTCCCACTTCTCATCCCAAGGTGCACAAAGCTATTGTTTAGGGAATACAAAGTATTGCCTTCCCCATTCAACTATTGTATAAAGCATATAACTGTCTTATTGTTTTAAACATTAAATTTTACATGCCCACATATACTACCATGAGGGAACTTTGTTCACAGAGTGTTATATACCATATTTCTTCTTAGGTTTGTAATCTAGTTAAAGATACTATTAGTGTGTATAAATAAACTTGCATCATTACTTCATTGCTGTAAAGTTAAAATCACCCTGTTCATATGAATTTCAAATTTTATATTTACCAGTGAAAGAGGAAAAAAAATAATATATATACATATACATATATATATATATATATGGGATCCATACAGATGCTCGACTGCATCTTTCACCGAATCCCAATTTGGTGAGCATACTTGTGAGTGCGTGCCTTCTGTGGAAGGTTGGGCGCCGGGCTGGCAACTCGACACCGTAAAACTCCACTGCCAATCATGAGCAGACATGTGATCCACTGTGGCGACCCCTAACCGGGAAAAGCCAAAGAAGAAGAAGAAGAAAACTTGCGTGAAAGTGCTGTTCACCGAAGCAGCACTTTTGCTTAAGTATGCTTGTTGTTCCAGTCGTACTATGGTGCGGTGAGGGAAAATTCCCTTTTCCCCACTGTAGTGTGACCTCAGAGTGAGAATATTAAAGTAGGGGGGTGGGGGTGCAGCCCCCACATTGGGGGACACAGTGGGGCTTGACCCCTGCATTCAAGTAGATTCTGTGTGTGTTTTTTTAACATACTTTAACAAAAGCGCTTTTTCAATGAAAGCGCTTTTGTTAAAGTGTGTTCGGTGGTAATGGATTCGGGCGTTTGAATATATATAAAATAAGACTCTTTCATTTACCTTAAGGTTTGTTTGTTTCATAACACATACATAAATTCTGTCTGCTGGATAGTGTTACAGATGTGAATAATTTGCCATTAATAGCTTGTCTTTTCAGACTTGGTAATGAAATGTCCATATCTTCTATTTTGTCCAACAGTTTGCTTTTCTTCAAAAATTCTGTTGCTTCTTCAAGGTTGTTAAATACTTTTTGACCATCTGGGAGGGTAATCTTGATTCTTGCTGGAAATGCGAGCTGAGCTTTTATATCAGCTTTTTTCAAGTTTTTGATAAAAGCAAACACATTCTTTTCTTTTTGTTATTGTGGTGGACGTGTAGTCATTATCAAATCTTATATTTTTTCCGTTGTCTTGTATTGGATTTCCTGACCAGGCTGTTCTCAGTATTAAGTCTTTGTTGTGCGTTGATAAAAACTTTACAATAACAGATCTTACTGTAGCTGGATTCTTGGAGAGAGATGAATTCGAAAGAGACCTATGAGCCTTCTCAATCCCAAATGAGAAGGATTCAGGAAGATTCAGCATCTTAGGCAGCCATTCATTTAAGAGCAGGATCATGTTGTTTTCTTCCATCTTTTTTGGAACTCCACATATTCTAATATTGTTCCTTCTTGATCTGGACTCCAGGTCTTCCACTTTCTCTAATAGTTGGTTGTTTTGTTTTAGAAGGAATGCTGTCTGAGTATCATTATCCATCTGTCTCCCATCAATTTTATTTACAGATTCTTCTATGGCTGCTAGTTGATCAGAGTGTTTAGCAATTATTGTTTTAGGTCTTCTATTTGTTTTTTACTTTCTTTTTTCATGTTCTCCATGATTTTTTCTAAGTTATCTATTTTCACACAGAGGTCCTGTATACTGGAAATTATTGTGTGAAGTTCTTTTTTCATGGAACTCTCCTGAGGAGAGGGTCTTGTGTAACTCATTGCTATATCCAGTTGTACTAAACAGTAGAACTTCTGACAGGAATTTTCTTGATAAAAGTCTCTGAAAACTTGAGTTTCTTCTTACATGTCCACAATGTCAAGAAATATAACTTGTAAGAAAAATCTTCGAAATTTTTAAAGATAAAAAACAAAAATCCTGTGAGATACAGTTTTCATAGGCAGAATATCAGAAAAGTGCTGCTATCACCTTGGCATCTTGACCACGCCCCCTTCAAGAGAAATCTTGATGAGTGGATGGGAAATAGAAAGTTCACCCCAGGGATTACTCCAGTGGTTCTATTTGACAGAGGCACTGGGAACTAATGTCAGGTGGCACAATGCCAGGGCACTTCTATGGGCTAGACTTGTAAAGGCTCCAGGGCCATTAGCCTAGTACACACCTATGAACCTATGAACATTGCATGCCTGATTCAGTTTGCCTGGAAAGATACATCTGTCATATCCCTTCTCTAATTCTGTACCCTTTCTTGCCCTACTCTTTATATATTAGCATGTTTTGAATATATAGCCATATCATTCGTTTCTGTCTGTCTAAGTCGGTGGTAAGTCATGTAGATGCAAACAATTCCATGGAACTTATGAAAAATATAAGGGGCCTTTTTTATTCATACTTGCATATTCTTGTCATAAACACAAAATATCACATTGATTACATTTTATTAATATCACATCATCATTTTCATTTACTCCATACTTTTACCCATAAACAAAAACTTAATTTCTTTTCTATTGACATTATCCTCCATTACATGTTACACTTCATTTCTACAAATCTTGCCCTCTGTAAAAGAAAAACTTTAAAGACCAAAGCACGTTAGGTTTAAGCAAGGCATTCTTTATTACTTGCAGCGAGGAGACAAAGCATGTAGGTACAAGGTTTGTCTGATTTTCTGGAGATCAGTATGTTATTTTTATACAGTTCTCTTCATGTCACACAGAAAATGTTACTAAATCTACTGCTGACATGGTCGGACACAGCTTTCTGTATGTTACACAGAAAATGTTACCAAACTTATTGCTGACATGGTCAGATTATTGCTGTCTTGCAAAAACATTTGAGAAAAACAACCTGGCCTTGGGCTTATTTTAGCCCTCCTTGGTTTTTCAATTTTTTAATTGTACAGTTCTAATACATGTTTTACATTTTGCCTAGGTTCAAAGTACATTTCTAGCTTTGGTACAAGTAATGCTGACTATGGTTTAAGCTTTCAAACATCTATTGTTTTTTTATTAAGGCTTCTAGCAGCTGCACATTTTCACATGGCATAAGCAGAATAAAATGTCTTTTATTAAGCTTTTAGTAGCTGTGCAGATTCATACAACATGAACAGAATAAATGTATTAACCCTTTTAAGCCTTTAATGCACTAAGCATGCATATTGCTATTATGCATTTTTCTAACACCCTCCAACTCTACCACACACAAGCTAAAATCACTCTATCCAAAGTATTAACTCTTTCAACTTCAAATTTCATAATGTGCATATAAAATAATTTCCATATCAATCTTTTTGACATCTTCCTTTTGTCATATTTCCATATTTCTTTCTGAAAACCAATATTCTAAAAAAAGAAAAAAATGCTCTATAGTTTCTTCGTATCCACAAAATACTGCATCCTCTTCCATCCTTATGTATTTCATTGGGTCTTTTTCCATCCTTATGTATTTCATGAGGACTTTAACTGTTAATTTTATCAAGCCTAATCTCCCAAAAGTATTTACATTCTATCAGCGTTCTTAAATCTTTCTCTCCCCTTTTTATAATATGTCTTATTTGTTGTTTTTCAAACTCTTTCTATGGCTCAACCTGATAATATTTTTAACTATACATTTATTCTATTATTTTCTATTCCTTTTTCAACTCATCTGTTCCATCTTCTGCATATGAATTCTATTTACCTGTACCTCGCCAACATATTGCATTTTCAATCTTCTCCTTCCATTCCTTTGAAAAATCTCAATGTATTTTAAACTCAGAAGTTTTAGGATTTATTAAACACGTTTCCCTTTTTTCTACTTTATACAAAATCCTTCTTTTAATAACGTTTAAATTTGTATCCCAAAATGTTGTGGGAAACAATCTGTCAGTATCTTCTCCATATTAAATGGAAGCATAAAAATTCCACCAGTATAATTTAATTTCCCTATCAACTTAAAATGCAGTAAATAAACCTTTACCCCAAAGGACAGCTCATAAATTTCCATACTTTACGAACCTCCATTAGATCCTGAAAATGTTACTTTTTCTTCATATACAAATGTTACCCCTCCTAATTCCACTTCACTCATTTAAACAACATAACACCTAACTTAACAATATACCCCAAACCTTTACTGTTTTCTGCACTTACTTTTAGTCTTACCATTTTTTCTAATCCTAACATTCCCATTACTTAATTCACCCATATTTATTTTGACTTTTGCAACTACACCATCAGTGGTACCTTCATTATTCCATCTAATTAATTCTTGTTTCTTACATATTTCTTTTTTTCTTTTTGTATTACCCCATTCATCACCAAACCAAACAAAACTATACTCATAAAGCACCCTTGTTTTACATCCCTCACAACTTTTATGTTTTTTTTTCCTTTACATCCATTTACTAATGGTTGTACATAAAACTTTCCATAAACCTTTTTCAATATTTCTATTATCTTTTCTGGAATTCAATGTTTTAGTAATTTCCAGGTATGACTATACCATTAACTTTCTTTATGTCTCATTGAGCTCCCTCAGTACCCTTATTGTTTGCTCTACTCACAGTTTATTTTATTAAATCTAACATTTCTCTATTCTTATTTCCTTTAATTGCATAAACACATTCTCCTGCTACTTCTTTATTAATCACATTTGTAAAGCACTCATAATGATTTTTAGCTGCAGTTAATATTTCTTTCTTCTCTTTTCTGCCATGACATTTTAACAGCTGCTAAATAAATCATTTTCTTCTACCCCTTCATTTAACCAGGTATTCAGCACTTTACAAAATACTCTTGTCATAATCATCCATTTCTTTAAACAAACTTTAATCTATCCCAATTAGCTCTAGTACTTTGGTGGTGCTGCGGTAGCATTGTCGCCTCACAGTAAGACGTTGTCCTGTTTGATTCTCAGCTAGAGCGTCTTCTGTGTGGAGACATGCGTGAATGGGCGTACCTTCGTTGAAGGTTGTGTGTCAGGGCTGGCAACTCGGCATGTAAAAATCTACTGCCAATCATTAGCGGACCGGAGTTCCGCTGTGGTGACCCCTAACCGGGAAAAGCCAAAAGACACAACAACAACAACTGATTCAGCTCTTCCTTTCCTTATAACCTTGCATGATTTATCCAATGTAATCTCATTTTACATTTTTTTCTTAATGCCTTCTGAAATAAATTTCACTTTCTAGCCCACTATCACAGCTTCTCCAACTTCTTTGTACATTTTTACCAGATATTTATTGATGACTTCCTTAATTTTTTTCATTGCTCTAGCCACATTTCTTCTGTCAGCCTATAATTTCCATAGCATACTGTCCCTATTTATCGTTTTTTCCTAAATACATACTTCCTCTTTCCTTTAGGTAAATACAGTTGTCTTTTTAATTCGGGTCTATATTATAACATCGAAGTCTTCCAACTACGAATGTTATAATATCGAACCCTATTCAGCGAACGCTTGAAATAGCGAAGCTGCAGAACACCGAATACTTTCTTAGGGAAAGTATTCGGTGGGCCATTTCTGCAGCTTCGCTATTTCCTCGACTGTGGAGCGAAGGTTACGGACCGGGTTAAGGTAAGTGTGCGAACGAAGGTGAGTGTGTGATAGGGTCCTTAGGGTTAGGGAGTGGGTAAGGTGGGTGTGCGATAGGGACTTTAGGGTTAGGGAGTGGGTAAGGTGAGTGTGCGATAGGGACTTTAGAGTTAGGGAATGGGTAAGGTGAGTGTGCGATAGTTAGGGACCTTAGGATTAGGGTTGGGTTAAGGTAAGTGGATAGCTAGTCGTGTATGTCTGGTTTAGTGTAGGGTTTTGTGAAGTGTATGTGTGTGGATTATTTATTTTGGTGTGCTTGTGTTGTGTGTATGTTTGTTGGAACAGTGATTTTTTTCCCTGGGAAAAAATTTGCTATTCTGACTGTTTGGTTTTCTGGTGTTTCGATCGAATGGGTTCGATATTATAACATTCGAAGTTGTAAGACTTCGATGTTATAATATAGACCATTTTAATTCTGCCCCTACTACCACTGTTCATCTCATATATTTCTATCTGTTTTGTATTGTACTGTGTTACTTGTATACACTGCATTTTCAAACTCTTCAAACATTTCTTCATAAATTTTTCTCATACATGAATGCTTCTAGTTTTTTCTATAACTAAGTATACATTTTGTATTTATGCTTATATACAATACACCACTCTTTACAAGCTGAGTGCAATGTTTTTATTCTTAAATGCTTTTCAAACTACTGTTTTATAATGTATAATGTAATATAAAATGGTATAAGTATTTTGATCTCTTCCCGTCTTTTATCATATTTTCATTATTATACAGACATGGGCCATATCATAACATGATCAGAAAAAAATCACACTGTCCTTACCACTTTCGCATTGTATTAGGGAATGACTATATATTACATAATCAATCTCTGTTAGTTAATTCCTTCTTTGATATGCACTTTTCCACTGCAAACATTCACAGTTTTGACCTCACTTGATCTCACAATAGCTGCAGTTCCGGACCGTGCTTCATTTCCTAGTCACCACACTTCCTGCCTTCCCCATTGTTACTTATGTTGTTCTTTGTGATATTATTTTAACAAAGCATATCCTTTATAACCTTCTTACACCTTTGCAAATATAGTCAATTGGCTTTAAGAATTTATAATGCTGTGAAAAATGAGTGAAAATTGCCCTTTTCCTTTCTTTGCATCTGCATGACTTGGAAGCAATCCCTATGAAAATTGTTACATTCTCCTTTCATTCCTCACTGTCATTTTGCAAAATGTCATATTTATTTTTATGTTTAAAAGTAACCATTTTATTGCTTTGAAAGCTAACACCTGCCTGTCTGTGGTTTGGTGAACCAGATAACCACCCCCATGTCTTCTCCTCTGCATAACCACCCCTCCTCTGAGGGATAATGGCAATGTGTGCAGTTGGTGCTTCACTTCCCTGCCCTTCAGGATGGGTCCCGTTATCCTTCTGCTATAACTGTGAAGCATCTAATCCACTAGATGAACTCAGATTACCTGGACCATGGTTATGCCTTTATTTCTCTATGTCACCCCTGATATAACACAAAAAAGATTGTAGCATGTGCTCCTTACATCTGTCTCTCTTTCTATAGAACTAGTCAATGCAGTATTAGTTTGTCTTTTCCAATTATGATAAGTTTTATGTAAATTAACTTCATTTTATCTAATGGGCTGCTCCCACTGAGCCTATGGTCCTTTTACTTGGACGTGATGAAGTAAAATGTAGGAGGAATAGGAGAAATTTGGGCAGGACATGGTGAACCCTTAAATCATAGAGCATAGCAATTCAGAGGGAGACTACAAATGGAAGAAAAAAGGTCATGGATTTGGGTCCTGGTACTCCTAAACATAGCGCACCATCCCACATGTAGGCAATTTATAGAAATATGCATGTTCAATACTCATTGTATACAATGCACAAGCACTATGGTAGTGCACAGTGAAACTTTTGCAGTACAGGTTATGCATTGCAACAGCAATGGGGTGCACCCCAGCATACAAGGCTAGTATGTGATGGTGCATAGATGCAGTACTCAGTGCTGATGTACATGCCATGAGGACAGAAAGGCAACATAGCTTGTATCTTGGATATCAGTTAGGAATTGTATGCAGTAATAGAAGCAAATTTCTCCTTGTACTCCATATCATGTACACTTGGGGGGGCACTGTGGAACACCCAAGAAAAAGACTGTATTGTTTGAGCATTTTATAAATATATATGTACATTATAGAAAACACCCTAAGCAAAATAAAAAGATAAAATGGAAAAACAGTACACAATATCTAGACACATTTACAAACTATTGGCATATACAATCAGTGCACAAAGAGCACCTGGCCTTCCCAATGTCTTATTCTTCCTACATCTTGTAAAGAACATGCGTGGGTGACATACTGTAGTGTGCAGCTTGTCGCTGCTTGTCTAGCTGTTGCCTGTGGCACTGGAAGAGGTGGTCCCATTGGGCCATGTTTCTGAGAAAATTAGATTGGGTATGGACATCACTTGATGTAGAGCAATGGACAGTGTGTTGTATGGACCTCCTGTAGCCACTGGCTGACATAACAGAAGGCTGCTAGGTACAGACTGCAGAATGGTTCAGAGTGATGTTAGTATGGATGTTATGTTCCCCTCATAGACTGCAGAAATTTGCCATCATCTGTTGCCAGTACACCCTCGTATCACATGAATACCAGATATCCCCTGCATTACCTCCATGGTCTGCTGCAGATTCCATATGTTCCCACATGTGCCAAAACACACACTCAGGTGCCTGAAGACACCTTTTTTGATATTAAATTTAAGGTGATGGGCATGACTGTAGGCTTTCTGACCAGATGTTTGACTGTATGGGCAACCGCAGCCATGGTAGACATCTGGCATCACCTACTAAATGTCCATGAGGCATCTGGCTAGACACCAGCAAGATGTATATGGCACTAGAATACTAGAAATTGGCATCTTGATTGGCCCCTACACTACAGCATGATGTGACTTCTGTGGTCACACACCACCTTGTAGTTAACACTATAGCATATATGCCTATTAAGGTATTTATGTGCATTATCTTTAGCTGATTTTGGTATGAGTACATAAGCACCATCCATTACACCAAAGATGTTTGTTAGGCAGCATTCTGATTAGAAGACATGCATGATGGGAGATATTTCCTTAAGTGTAAACCTAAACAGAAAGCTCAGAGACACTCCAAGGCTGTAGATGTAAATAAAGTTCTCAGATAAAAACAATTCCAAGTAATAAACTCCAACAAATCCAATGGACGAAATTTGAAATAAAGATAGATTTATTGTGCAGAATTAGGTTAGCGCTTTCAACCTGTTGGGCTTCCTCAGACCTTTAATACATACAAAAAAGGGGACACAAAGAATATATAGTCGCCTAGATATGACATCACCTCCTACAATTAATCTATTTAAAAACAAAACAGTAAAAATCTTCTCATAAACATGCCCTAAAAATAAAAATAAAAACATACATAAATGCATTCATGAATACAAAAATGTAAACATAAGTAAAAATACATACTTGAATTCGGTTTACAAAAATAACGCAGTTTTTGAAAAATATTTCAATTTATAAAAATATATTTAAATATGTTCAAGTTTTATATCATTTAAAATGTATAAAAGAACTTATCTAAGTTCAACATAAAATCTCATTAGAAAGGGACATTAGTTATAACAATATATAGTGTGTCATCTGACAGTCAATCTCCTATTTTCAAAGCTGGCTTAATGGAGACTTTATCATTAGGACCTGGGTTCTGGTCTGCCCTTAGCCTGATGATCCAGTCAACTTCTATTTTCTCTGTGTAATTACTAATGTCTCCACCTCTGGTCCTGGGTGTGTTCACTTGTAGGACCTGGAATTTGAAACTATGCTGGTCATTAGTGTGTGTAACATGCTTCGATAGTGCATTGTTAGGGGATTGTATACGTATATTGTACAGGTGTTCCCTAATCCTGACACCTTAGGCATCTATCAGTTTTTCCTACTTAAAATGCAGTGCAGGCTATGCACTTAGCCAGGTAAACCACATGTTGTGTATTACAAGTAGCAGTTACTTTAAAATCAAACTTTTGTAGGGTGATGGGATGTGTGAAATGAGATTCTACACAAACAAATTCACAAAAGTTACATTTGTTACATGGTTGCATACCTATAGATGAGTAAAGCTCATTCAAACCACTAAGACCTCTAGGATAGTATAATAGTCTCTGTAAATTCATCTTATTCCTGTAGACAAAATGAGGTTCAGTACCTACTAGTCCCTTTAACTCAGGATCCGCCATTAAGACTCCCCAATTCCTATGGAAGACATTTTTAACTGGGCCAATGTCCTGTGTGTAGTTAAGGGATACTCTGACTGTAGATTTCCAAGTGTTTGGATGGTCTGTTGTACCAAGACAGGTGGGATCACTCCTGTCTGAAAAATAGGGTTGTGCAACATTGTCTCTCAACAGCTGGGTCCTCTCAATTCCTGCATTAATCTCTATCAGACTATAAGACCTGTCTGCTAACCTTTCACATAGATGGGATAGTTCTCTCTCAAACCCTGTCTTTGTTGGGTTCAAACGTGATGCATGTATGGCCTGCCCCTTCACTATGTTGGTAAAAACATAATTGGGATGCATACTCCCCCTGTGAAGAAGGGAGTTCTTATAGCAAGGCTTCCTATAAACTCCAGTATTGAGTAGCCTGCTCGGTAACTTCTCTATATATACATCTAAAAAGGATATCCACTGGTCAGATTTCTCCATCGTAAAATTCAAATAGTGTGTCAGTGAGTTAATTTCATCATAGAAACCTTGCAATTCAATGTCCGAACCTGTCCACAAAAGAAACAGGTCGTCCACAAAATGTCTATAAAAGACCACCTGCTCAGTGAATCCAAGGCAAATAACTTTTCTTTCTCCCAATATGCCATGACCAGGTTGGCATAGCTGTTGGCACAAGAAGTGCCCATAGCTACGCCATCCTTCTGGAGGTATATTACGTCACTGAACATAAAGATGTTACTTTCTAATACAACCTCAACTAAAGCACAAATCATATCAGTTTGTGAAAGGGTATAATTACTATTTCCTCTTAAACATCTGCATATACTTTCTACCCCATCTTGATTGGGTATAACTGTAAACAGTGACCGGACGTCTAATGTCACAAGGATTAAATTCAAACCTGATGGTAGCATGGTCAGTCTACTGTATAAATCCAGTAAGAACTGTTTGGTATCTCTCAAAATATGTGACAACTGGTCCACTATAGGTCTTACCTGCTCCTCTATATCCAAGGACAGTGGCTCAGTGACCCATCCCCTCCCTGCTACAATAGGTCTCATGGGGGGATTAAGAGAATCTTTATTGGCCTTGGCTTAAGTGTGATGGTAAGCTTATACAATGGACAGCATGTGCTGGTAGGCAAGCCAGAAAATGATGCAAGATGTAGCTTTCAGTTGCCTGGGATATACCGTACCTCTCAACTGTCCAGATTTTCACAAAACATCCAGATTTTTTGCCTTATATTTTTGGTCTGTTCCTCATAAAATCTTTGTTTGTCTGGCAAATTACTAGGATAATCTGAGGACTGAAGTCACTAAATGCCATACATTTGAGTTTCAGACTTTACAGCCTTCATAAAAATGTATGCTAAGACAAATTATGTTATTCTAAAAACGTTTTAAGTTTATAAGAGCAGCATTTAAAATCTGTCCCAATTTTTGGGTCTTTGTCCCCCCATTATGTCAGGCTTTGTCCAGATTTCTTGTGCTGAGAGGTTGAACGGTATGAATATACCTATCATGTTTTCTATATGTCTTTAGAAGGTGCCCGAGAAGTCATAGCAGTTATGACCTTAGTTGCAAAAAGTAGTGCTCCACTTTTTTTTCACTTGCCACAGTCATTCTCCTATACTGGTAGCATAACTCACCCCATGTCTGACTATCCATATGCAATCTGTCTAACTTTTCCTGCCTTGTTAGATCAATGCACAGGATCTGCTCAAAAAGTATCTTTTAGCATAGCAATGTTTATGTCACTGGCCTTCTGGGTGCTTCTGCTATTATGCTTCAGTAGTGATAACATAACATGTTCTAAAGCTCATATCCATTTCATATTTTAAGTTGCAGTACATTCAACAGTTCTGGGCTCATAAATGCATACCTTTGTGCAAGTCATTTTGCATGTTTCATGTGCTTCAAGAGTCTCATTATGTTGGTGAGTCACTGTAACCATCTCACTTGGATACTGTCTTCATGCTGTTTGTCAGTGGTGTATTTGTGCTCTATACTTCTGTCACTATGAATCGTCACTTTCTATCTTTGATTGTACTGCTCAGTGCATACAATCATCACACCAATGTGTGCATTGTATGTGAACAGCGTCTATTGTCTTTGTACAAGCACAGGCCACAGGAAAGGTTGTTGTGGAAATTACATGCCATAACATTTACAGAAGGTTCAGTGATTTAGCAATTAAAGTTGGTGTAAGCTGTAGCAGTAACTTTTAAGGATATACACCAGTGTTATGTATTCCAAGTATTGATGTACATCATTATTATGTTTCCTATATTGATATACATCAGTATTATGTGTTCCATATATTGATAAACATCAGTATTATGTGTTCCATATATTGATATATATATATCAGTATTATGTGTTCTATATATTGATAAACATCAGTATTATGTATTCCATATATATATATATATATATATATATATATATATATATATATATATATATATCAGTATTATGTTTTCCATATATTGATAAACATCAGTATTATGTGTTCCATATATTGATATACATCAATTAGTACTATGTGTTCCATATGTTGATAAATACCAGTATTATGTGTTCCATATATTGATATATACATCAGTATTATGTGTTCCATATATTGATATACAGTTCATCAGTATTATGTGTTGTGTATATTGATATACATCAGTATTATGTGTTCCATATATCGATAAACATCAGTATTATGTGTTCCATATACTGATATATACATCAGTATTATGTGTTCCATATATTGATATATAGTACGTCAGTATTATGTGTTGCGTATATTGATATACATCAGTATTATGTATTCCTAACTTTTGGATATACATTAGTATTATGTTTTCCATATATTTTAGTAGTACAAAAGCACTGACTACTTCAAGTGTGCAGATGGAAAGTGTAATGATGATGTAACAATGTGGTTGAGCAGAAAGATGGCACAAGTGCTCTGGTAAACAATGCTATAGTACTCAGTGAAGCAGACGAAGTCTCATCTTGAACTGCAAATGTTGCAGATGAAGGACAAGAAAAATCTAATTAATTACATTTGATCTTAGCCAAAAGGCTAAGAAGCAATTGCTGTAACCTTGGAAATTAGCTGGTTACTATAAAAAATAGTTGCAGTAATGCAAATGTAAAAAAGTCACAAGTACAATAATAAAGAAAGAAAGTATAGACTGTAAGGAAGTTATAGATGCTCATTAAAACAGAAGACTAGGGTAAATAGTGAGATGTTACAAGTGCAGGTGATGTTTAAGGCAGAAAGATAAGATTATAGAGATGACAAAGCCAAGTTGGGAGTAGAATTTGATTTTTTACAGCAACACAAATGCTATGTATTTTGCAGTTGTCTGCCTGTTCATTACTTAGTTGGCCAAATAATCACTAAATCAATAAATCAATTAACCAGTTATTCAGTTCACCTAATTATTTAACTAATTATTCAAACTACAATCAGTTATCCATTAATTTAATATGTACTGTATTAATTAACCGATCATGCATTTTCAAATTAAGCAATTAACTGATATTTCAACTAGTCAGGATTTCTTACTTTTTCTTTCCTACTATCATTGTCAAAAGTTATGTTTTTATAAATAACATTGGCCCTTTATTATATATATACAAATGTAAATATTAATTTCCTTTCGTTTTTCATTATTCGTCATTCTTCATCCCCCTTCACCATGTTTGCTAACCTTAACTCTAACCTTATCCCTGTCCCTAACCCCCATTCTTATATGTTACTAAAAACCCTTTCCTTAACAGTATCAGTAACATGACTCACAGACACTCTCACTTCACTTATACCACTTCCAAAGCATCACACAAAATGTATCCCCTTTCATAGTCCTTACTTTAAACCTAACTAGTGAACATTCACATATGCACTCTAACTGCTATAAGGTAAACTTGCACATCTTTAAAAACCACCACCTTTTCAGTCAAAGATTAATTTTCCTGCATACTCCACATACCCACACTAAGTAAAACAATATATTACTTTAACCCAACTATATTATAGTCATACAAATGAGCATTTACTCATGTGTGCAGTTATGTTTTTTACACCCACACAAACTGTTTTATCAAAAGAGTTTTCTAACTTTTTGAGTGTACCTATACATATATCAGTCCAAATAACCAATGAAATAGTATCAAAATTACAAATGCTGACACATTCTATGCATGCTCCGTGAACTGCCCTAGAGATGATTAAGCCAAACACAATTGTTTTTGCAGGGGATAAATCTTCCTGATAATTATATGTATACTGTCTCATATACCTGTCAGCCGTCTGTATGCATTGAACAAATAGTGTCAACCAAAAAATGTTGACATATCTGGTGATTAATCCAGTGCCCTCAACATATATATATATATATATATATATATATATATATATATATATATATATATATATATATATATATATATATATATATATATATATATATATACATATATGTGTGTGTGTGTGTATATGAGAGAGAGAGAGAAAGAGAGATGTAGCAATAGACCGATATAAATATATATATATATATATATATATATATAGAGAGAGAGAGAGAGAGAAAGGGGTAGATACATAAATAAGCTAATTCCAAGATCACACAAAACTGGGGAAAAGTGATATTTCCTTAATCCCCACTTTCAAATGATCTTGCACTGTAGTACAACAAATTGTCAAAATAATAGCTGGTCATAACCAACATCACCTTCTGATGAAAGTGACAACATACATGTTGAGTCTGACATGTAACAGCATTCCAGTTCTACACATATATCTATAAGCACCATGCTCAGATTTCCAACCCCTCTTACAAAATACTCAGTTCCCATTTTATTTCTAAACAGCCAAGAGAGTTAGGGAACTACTAGAAAAACTTTAAAAATAAATAAATAAATAAAATATTCCTTCTTCTTCTTCTTCTTTTGGCTTTTCCCGGTTAGGGATCGCCACAGTGGATCATCTGTTCACTCATGATTGGCAGTGGAGTTTTACGGTGTTGAGTTGCCAGCCTGGCACCCAGCCTTCGACAGAAGGCATACACACACACACACACACACACACACACACACACACACACACACACACACACACACACACACACACACAGGCCTAGAGCCAATTTAGAGTGTCCAGTCCACCTACAGCATGTCTTTGGGATGTGGGAGGAAACTGGAGCACCCAGAGGAAACCCACGCGACCACAGGGAGGACATGCAGACTCCACACAGAAGGCACCCCAGCTGAGGATTGAACCGGAGATCCTCTTGCTGTGAGGCAACAACACTAACTGCTGCACCACCGTGGCCGCTCCAAATAAAATATTCCTAACTAGACCATAACATCATTTTCTTAGACTAGCAACACCAGTAATAGCAAAAAGCACTTGCCCACATTTTCAGTTTTTCCCTTACTACAGGAGTATAATCCCCTCACTTGTAGTACTCCCTGATAACATTTATATGTCAAACATCCTCATAGTTGCTCAGAAAACTACCATTCCATATCAGTTCCCTGCCAAATTACCAAAATATTTTAAAAAATTGTATATTTAAGCACTAACTAATGACGTGGTGTGGTATATTAAGATTTAGCCATGGTTGGTGTGGTTTAATCACGAGGGCGAAGCCAGAGTTATTAAATAAAGCCAACCGTGGGTAAATTTCAATATACCACAACCATGGAATCAGTTATTGCTATTATCCAATGGTATTATTTAAGAAAAAAAATACTTACTTTTCTTAAATAATGTCTTTGTATAATGGCGCCGTACTGTTCTTCTGCGGCTGGTGGTAACCTGCTGTCTTGTTTTAATGTACTGCGCATGCATATGGGACTTGCGTTCCCATGCATACACAGTACATCAGTGCTTTGAAAAGGAAGCAACAACAGGGAAAAGAAAGTCTCTGTTGCTCCGTTTTTGTTTTCTTTCTTTTCTTTTTTTTTTATTAAAAAAAAAGTTTTGGCTACATTAGGGGTAGGAGAGAGACAGAATGGAGGAAATGCAAAAAAAAAGCAGGTATGTGTCTTTAGTTTTAAATAACGTACCTGATTTTCTTTGTATTTCCTCCATGCTGCCTGTCTGGTATGTCCGGAGTCCAGACTATAGATTTTTTTTTGAATGAACAAACACCAATGAACAGAACCACAAAAACAAAAAAATAAATAGCTGGAACCACTGAAACTGGAAATAAACACAGCAAAATACCACACGTAGTTTCCAAAGTTTAATGATACTTTCTAGTATCTCGGCTAGGTGCCTTCAAAGAATAATTTTCACACAATCCCAAGTCATCTTATATAACAACCACAATCAATTAATTAATCGATCAATGACATCACCCAGTTAAATACAAAAATTGCAAAATCTTAACCCTGCTCATTCCAAACTACATAGAACATTACATGAAAGTTGTGCATTTTCATTTTAACACACAATCTCCAGAATATCACTACATTCTCAAATGAAGAACATGACTATTTAAAATGCTATACTGCATTATAAACAAAATAAATTTAATAACTTCCAAAGTTGTGCAAATTCAACCCATAACCATCTAAGAGATATAAATGTTAAATTCCTGGTTTAAACCTTTGGGGTGTAAAGTCCTAAAATTAATAATCAATTTTGTTTCCAACTACAATAAGCTAGTCAAAAATTCACCACCCTGTCTGCAAAGGGGTTTGGCTGAAATACTGAAAAATAGCCTAACAACAGAATCCCCATGAGCTGTGTGGAAATGATTGGCCACAGGATTCTCCATACTACCATGTCTGATATCACCCATATGTTCCATCACACATTTTTAGCCATTTGTTTGGTTTGTCCTATATACCATCTTGTGGATGTGCACCCACAACCTATAATATATACAATCCTACAAGAACGGCAATTGAAATAACTCATGGCTTTATATTTCCTATTATTGATGCTAGCCCCATGCAAATTTTTTACTCTTCCACATACTTTGCATCTCCCACATGGATAACAGCCCATACGATCTCCCCCAGCTGAGGTTTTCCTCACATTTAATAATTCCTTTAAATGCAAAAATCTGCTATAAGTGAATGTCACTCTTTTAGGAAACAAATTTACCAAAGTTGGGTCATCACAGCCTATGGGCAAAAATCTCTCAACTATACCCCTCAAGATGTTAGAAAAAGGTGAAAACTTGGAAATAAAAAATAACCTATCTTCCCTATCTGGTTTAGCTGTGCCAGAAAACCTGGCCTCTGATCTACAATGTATGCTGCTAAAAAGGTGTGTGCCATTGCATCAGGTTCCCTAATTCTTTTTTCAGCCCTATCAAGAGCAGCAACAGTATAGCCTCTATTTAAAAGTTTCTGTCTGACATTCAAAAACTCCTGATTCAAAATGGATTTATCAAAAGTATTGTTAAAGATGTGATTATATTCTCCATATGGCAATGAATCCAACAGATGGGGCGGGTGCATACTGTCAGCTGCAAAAACATTATTAACAGCAGTCTCTTTGTTAAAGGGCCTATAGAATATTTCCTGGTTTTCTGATATAAAAAATTCCAAACGTAAGAATTGAATCTTCTCCACATCAGTTTTGTATGTAAATTGTAAATCAAAACTGTTACTGTTTAGGTTATCCATAAATGTTTGAAAATGTGTGATGTTGCCCTTACAAATAAAAATCAAATCATCTATGAACCTTTTATATACAACAACATGGTGTACAAAAAAATCTCAGTGTTATAAATGAACAAATTTTCAAAATGATTCATGAAAATAATGGCATATGAGGGGGCATATGATGCCCCTATCGCACTGCCTTCCTTTTGCACAAAATACTGCTTGTCAAATTTAAAGCAATTATGGGTGAGTGAGTACTCTAGCAGTTGTAGCAAATAAGTAGCACGTGGACCTTCCCCCATTATTTTCTCAACTGCTTCCAAACCCCAGATATTTCTGATGCTGGTATACAGGGCTTTAACATCTACATTTGCCCAATAAAAATTTGTATTCCATTTTATTTCCCCCACCAGGTCACAAAGATCTTTACCATTTTTAATGTGAGTCACAATTCTGGGTAAATACACTTTCAACTGGTGATCTAAGAAAATACCAACATTCTGTAAGAATGACCCCCTTCCCAATACAATCGGTCTACCGAGTGGGTTATTCAAACATTTTTGAATTTTGGGGATAATGAAAAAATTGCATCTCTGGGGTTTTTAACATATAATCTCTTAATATCCATAGGGGAAAAAATTCCAGCCTCTCACCCCTTTCAAGAAGGTCTAATAAACCAGCATTAAAATCAGAAATAGCATTACCTGTTACCTTCGCATAAACTGATGTATCATTCAATAAATCTTCGGCTATGCTGTTGTACCTAGTTCTGGATAGAATCACCCATTTTCCACCTTTATCAACTTGAGTATATATGTGCTTGTTATTGACTTCTCTTAATTTATTCAATTCCACCCATTCATTTTTATTCAAGTTGTAACTAGTACATATTTTTCTAAATTTTTCATAGTCAGATTCAATTTGTCTACATAAAACAGTTTCAAATTGACAGATAGCTGATGAAGATTTGGGGGGGGGGATTACTGCTATAGGGGACATGAGGTACAGATAATTTTCCATAACCTGTGCAAAGACCAATCCTTTGGCGCTCAATAACATTTACTTCTTCTTCTGAAAAAACTTCCATAATGTCATATAATTCATTTTCATGTAAGGACATATTCAGAAAAGAATAATCAGACAAAATACTTAAATCCATTACATCATTTTCCCCACAGAAGTTTTCAAAGTACAAGCACGATTGTGAAAATATACTTTTTAAGTGTAATTTTCTACAAAATTGGCCTGCCTCAAGAAAGAGGTCTGCCAAACTTGGAAAATGAGTTGGAACATATTTTGTGCCCTTTGAAAATACTGCTTCAATGTCACTATTCAAAGGCAAGTCAGTCAAATTAATTATTTTCAAGTTGGACTCTCTGTCCTGAGTTCATTGTTGTAACACATACCTGCGTAAAAGATGTTTTCAAAGTTTAAAATGGGAAAGCAATCCCCAAAAAACTTTGATCAGAATTAGTTCCTTTTCTTTCTGTTGCCACCACCACTGTTGTTATTGCCTCCTTCCCACCACTGGCCATGACCTCTCGGTTGCTGCGATGTAGAAAGCTGCTCCTGTGAATTGTCTCCTGCTAGATTAAATCTTCAAAAGAGACATTCATTTTGCTGCTAGATGCTGTTTCAGCAGAGGAGGCCGAGGAATCTCGTGAGACTCGAGATTAACTCTCACTTTGAATGCTATTGGACCTGCCTCTTCTTGGTTTGTGTTGCTAAGAGAAAATTAAATTATTTTTATATTCCTTAATGTCCCATTTGAATTTACCTTTCTTTCTACTGACAACAGCCTCCTCCACTTTACACAAACAATCTTGAAACTCTTTAAGCCTGGTATTAAAAAAGGCAACAGGAACAGATTTGCCCAGCCATTCCTGCAACTGCAAAATCTCATCTTGTACTTTCTCCCGTTGCCTTATATTTCTTTTTATCAGGATTTTCAGCCAACCCAAAGTACAAGCCAGGGAAATGCATTTCCATTCCTCTAGAAGGTCAGCTTCATCATCTGAAAAGTTGAATGCAGGCAAATGATCAACCCTCAGGTCCCTGGGACTTAAGTCTAGGCTTATGTATTTCTCTAAAAGTCTGATATCATAGAACAAAGTTTTTTGTTTTTATAGATTTTTTTTATTTTTTGTTAAAAAAAATAAAAGTTATGGAATATACGAACAGAAAGAAGTCTGGGTGACTGGATCTTTTTCTGTTGATATATTCTGGGATTTACAACGGGCATGCTGGTTGGGCTGGCCAATCAGTGTGCTCATTTTTGAATATTAATGGCCAGTCATTGTATAATGTACATTAATAAGTATGGCCTCTTAATAGGTACACACTATGGGTTTATGTCAGGACACATGCTGACAGTGATTTACACAGTAATTGACAAAACTTTTTCAGCTATGGTGAAAAATTGTTTAACAGGCAATATAGTCACTGATCTTACCCAAACCTTCTAAAGCATAAATCACTAAACTATTATAAAAAAAAAAAACTTAAAGAATTTGATTTTAGTAGCAACACCCTCCATTTGTTCACTGACTACCTAAACCAAAGAACGTTAAAGCTTTAAGTTGCCTAAGGTACCACAAAAGAAGACACATTCTCAGTGGATATACCACAAGAGGCATGGCCTCTTCTTTACTCTTTACTTATAAATTATATTACCACTGCTGTCAAGTCAGCAAACTCACACTGCACACAGGTGACAAATTACTGCACCAGACTGTACTCTCCTATGGAATCATTCAAAATAAAATCCAAAAACCTTCGGTATTTACCATGGTTCATAACCAATAAACTTTCACTGAATGCAAAGAAAACAACCACAATGCTATGGGGCAAAATTCCAGAGTTAACATATACACACCAGATTGCCATAACTAATCTGGAAAATATTCAGCTAATGCAAGTCTCTTAATATTCATAAATGTGCCTCATCTTTGATCTGACCCTTACTTTCCAAACTCTGCAGAGATAGTAATAGATAAAGCAATTTCCCTGTTCAAAGTATCGTACATCATTGCCATCCATCTGAGACCTCAAACAAGGAAGACATTAGCTATTAACATGCTATTTCCTCTCATTGTAATGCACTCTCCCTATAGTGACACTTAATTCCTCATATAACATCCACATCATTCAAATAACAGTTAACTGTATCTATATGTTTATCTAAAGGGCTAACTGTCTCTGTGTTACAACACAGGGCAATCTTTCTCTCTCTGCCTTTGCCCACGCACTCATGTATAGAAAGTACTGCCCCTCCTTTAAAAACATACTGAAAGTCAGAAGAAACCCCTACTCCCTCCTTTCTCAAAATGAAAACAATCTCTCACTCCAGAGTCCCCCACTTTTCAACACTCAGTGGGGGAAAAGTTTTATCAAGCTTGTGCATACAAGCTGGAATCATCCTACCACCAATCTAAGGAAAGAAACCAATTACCATAAATTTAGGAGAAACAAAATACTAGGTCTCCATAGATAAGTACACAGCTGCAGTTACTTTTCTAGCATAGGTTAACATTAAAATATGTTATTTCACTAGAAAAACACCTTTGTCTATACCTCTAAGTTAAACCCATTAACTCAGGTAAAGAGATTACTCAGCTAAGTCCAACACCTTCCAAATATGTATATACATAATTAGATCTAAACACAGTTGTCTTTAGTCTGAAAAGCAGTTACTAATTATCAAACATAAAGGTATAAGTAGATCAAAGCATTTCTCCTCTGTAATCTAGCAAGTGGCTACTGTTTACATCTGTTGCATGTAAATAGGAATTAAATGTAGTTTATAATTATGTATTGCTCAGAGAAGATAAACAGTGAAGAATGATTGTTTTTAACATTGCCTATTAAGTGGCTTTTTATCAGTTTTGAAGTCCCTCACTGTTTATCAACTGTAATCTAATAATGCCTCCATTGTAGGCCTAATGAGTCTATGTTCTAGTTCATGACTGTCTGTGTGCTGTTATCACTGCATTGCCTTTGTGCCAAGTAGTAGATGAGAAGGATCATTAGATCAGTCAACTTACCTGGTTATCAACTAAATAAAAGTAAAAATCTAAATGTATAAACACACATGCTCATGCATGTACAGCTGTGTATGTGTGTGTGTACATGTGTGCATGTGCATGTGTGTGTGTGTGTGTGTGTGTGTGTGTGTGTGTGTGTGTGTGTGTGTGTGTGTGTGTGTGTGTATGTGTATGTGATACAACAAATACTTTGTACTGTGAGATTAGGGAACAAGTTTTGTGATAAGAGGCAAAGCCACAAGTCTTGAAACTGAGTTCCTTAGCCATAAAGTTCAATAACGTTCAAGAGTGTACATGTATTACTGTTAGAGAAATATGTATTAATGTGTGTATTAGCAATATGCTTAGTGCATATAGAGCTAGAAAAGGGTTAACACATTTATTCTATTTCATACTGCATAAATCTGTACAAACTGCAGTTGCTTTTTGACCTTGTACTCTTCGCTAAAATCTTGCTTGTGCTTTGGAAATTTACTGAGAAGCAGATGATTTCTGCTTGCGTTAGGAAAATAATGAATAGAACAATACTGCTTATATGAAACTCAGACAAGAAGTTCCGCTGTGCTATGAGAACATACACAGCTGTAGAAATAACAGATAATTAGGACAAAGCCTGCTTGAAAATATGAATTGCAATCAGCATTTGCTTGTATCTGTATTAGAAAAGTACCTTGAAAAGTAACAGTGTACAATAGACGCTTGTAAATGAAGTACTGGTCACCAAGGCCAAGTTGTTTTTCTGAAAAGTTTCTCACAAGTCTAGTCATGTCAGCAGAAAATCTGAAGTAACACCTGCTGTAGTACAATGCTTAAAGTTGTGTTTGATTACGTCAGCTTAGAAGGCCATGTCTTGTAAAACAGTATAAGAATGAACATATTTCCTGTTAGTAGTAAGACAAATCCTTGTATTTGCATGTTTTTGTCTCCTTGCTGCAAGTAAATTAAAGTGCCTTAACTGAACCTTACGTGTATTGGTCTTTGAAGTTTTTTCCTTTGACAGATTGGTCCTTCGGACCGGAAACCTTCACTTCGCCTCAGATCAGACAGGCCAGATGGCTTGAAACCGTACGGGGAAGAAACCATATTGGTTCTTCTTATTTGAAAAGTCCTCCGACTAAATTGTCATACAAAAGAGGCCAGCCACTTTCTGATCTGTGACTGAAGGACGGGTTTACTCGAACCAGGTGATCAATCACGAAGGCTTAGGTAAGGTGAATCTACCTTCTTTTCTGTTTTAGATTAGGGACTAGATCTGTATTTGTTCTGTTAGAGACTTTGTCTATAAGTCAGGGACAGAAAGATTACAGTCTTGTCATAGATCAGGGAAACAGAGCAGGTAGGCAGTCATTCTGAAGAGACTATAAAAATATCCATGGTACCACGTAAAAATAAGGTGTTACATAACGATTCAAAGGGTAGAACAAAATGGGTAATAATTGTACAAAAAGGTCCCAAAATCCGCCGTTAACCGAAGACGCGAAATATATGCAGTCATAGCCTGCTGATAATATTAAATATTACTCAAAATGGGTTAATAAATATGAATTTGATAGTAAACTAGAAAAATCTTCACTTGTCAAACTTGTCAAACAGCTTAAAACTGATTCTAGAGGTCGGGTAAAAACGCAACGTCAGTTAGGAATTCCTCAGGCACACAGGTGGATTGAGGAAGTAAACTGAAGGGAACAAAAGAGTAATAATTCAAAAGCAATGTTTTTAGATAAGGAGGACAATAACTTAGTAATAGCGTCGGCCCCTCCGCCTCCCTTACCAGAATATGAGGCAAGTGAACAAATTAGTCCACCCCTTCGATATCCTGCTGTCATTGCGAGTAGAGACACTACAAAAGCGAAACCGTCCGAAACCGTTTGTTAGAGATCCTGTCGAGACCAGGTCTCGAACACGGGCAGGAAACTCAAAAGGGGACATTGAGTTATATCAAATGGGTAGAAATTCACGATATATGAGTGAAGAAGAAATATGCTCACTTATAGAAGTGCCTAATCCCCTCCACCATCTGTGTGGGGATACTTCACCATACACCCCTTTACTTATATATAGTACCTCCACAAAATCACAATGAAGAGTTAAAAAAAGTCCCAAACCTTTGAATCACTGCTAGTATACAAACAGAAACCATAACAGCAGTGATTCCCCATGAAAAACAGAGATCAATGAGTAGCAATTGAGGAATTGTATTCGACAAGCTGAACTCTTGTCCACTTTATACTCGAAACCTGACCAAAAGCTTGTATCTGGTACAATCTTTAGATAAACTGTTTGTCTACACTCTTGGTGCATCATTAGCATTTATCTACATTCTTCATGCATCATCATTGTGACAATGCCAACCCAGCTATATGGAATTTTGTAACTAATCATATATTATTTGTGAATATTGACATGATTCATATACTTGTTTTACAAATATAAAAGAAATATATGTTATGTGTATATTAAACTACTGGTACAGAAGTGTGTGTTGAACAGGGTTTGTACAATATTGAGCTTCAAGAATGTAACCACAGCATACCCTGCAGGAACATAGAAGATTAACTTACAAAACCTCAAGAAAATAAGTTGAAATTAAGTGCTTTACGGTGTGCTATAAAGGTTAGTTTCAATGCAGCAAGCAGACACATTGTCTAGAGCTAGACATTTTTCTATTGTCTGAAAAGAAACGTAATTGCTAGGTTTAAAATGTAAGTGTTTGACTGCTTTATGACTTCCTAGAAGCTGCACATCTGAGAGATATGTATTTTTAACACAGAGATTTTAGATTTCTGCTTAGACTGGAAACTGAAGTCAGGTGACGAAGAATGATGTCATCCAAGCTAACTCAGCAGAAATGTTTGATTTTAATTTAAGAACTCTCGCAGACAGAGACGATGCATTTTGTGTTTTGTCTTGGACTTAGCAAGAATATCCACTCATCTGCATTTGCCTTGCTCTGTAAGTAAATTATTTAGGGCATAGTATATTTTAGGTATAGATAGAAATACAGTAAAGATTAGTTTAGATGATTTCTGTATTTATTTGAGACTGTCCTGCAATGTTGTTTTAAAATATTTCCTGTGATTCTGAACTCTAAAGTAACTGTGTTTGTTTCCTGAGTATTGTCTTGTTCTTTTATTATAAAATATATTTAAACATATCTTTGTGGCTGATATTTGTGAGAAATATTTAAGCTGTTAAAGTACTTGCATATGTATTTGGTGACACTGTACAGGCCACTCCCAATAGCCTGGCGCTTGGTCAAAAACTACCATTTGGATAATAGTAACATTACGCAGTAGGATTGGCCACATTTTGTAAAGGCCTTATAGTAGCTGATAAAGAGGGGTTGGTGGCAGTGATAACTAACTTATAGTCTGGGCAGAAGTGGGCATAGCTAGAAAACCTGTGCCAGCCTTCCCCAGGAGTGTCTGTGTGCTTTTATATAAATCAAATCTCAAAGTGTGTGTATGTCAGCTACTTGAGCAGGGACATGAAGCACTGGTTGGAGAGTGTACTGGAGGTCTTGGCTTGATCCCTCAGCTGAGATTTTAACCTATAGCTGTGCCAGTGGGGAGTCTTATTGGGGATCTGGAGAAAGAGGGAGAAACCATCCCCCAGACTGACTGTGATGTCTGTGCACTCTTAAGGGAAATTGTACTTTGCTGTGTGTTTATTTGTCATCCTCCCATTGTGTACATCCCTCACTTTTGCTAGTGGTGAGGATTGAGGCTCCTTGATTACTCGGCCAGTGCAGGGGCATCACAGTCATCATCATCAACAGTTTATTTACACCCTTCCTGTGTCATCAAATCTAGAAGCAGTTCCCCAAAACCAATAGCTACTTACTAAAAGCTAAACTGAGACTTTTATTCACTGCACACACAAAACATAGGTAATGACAACTCCCGGGTCACCATAGCTCTCCTAAGATTACTCCATTAAATAAAAAAATGAAACTCAATATTTCATTTCCACTTCACTACGATGTTAAAAAATTGAGGTAAAAAAGAACATTAACTTTGCATATTCTATACATAAAATGCACACATGCATTCTCTGAGATTCAGAAAAATGTTCTGTATTTCAGTAGACAAATGTGCATAATGAGTGGTTACATGTATGGTGTGTGGCTAGATATGTGGTGTAGTGTGTGTGGTTAGATATGTGGCATGTAAATATACACAGAATGCAAGAAGGGAAGTCCAAGAAACTTAACAGCCAGTATTGTATGCTAATTGTGGTATAATGACATGGTAATAAGCAACATTATTAAAATGAGAGACTCCACAGATGCAAATGAGGATAAACAATATTGCAGAATAATTCAGAAATCTATATATTCTGTGAATGCAAGCAATACCTCTAAAGCTATTGGCCATGGCAAAATCCTGGAATGATATATGGGGTACAACAGGCATTAACAAACCTAAATACACACACACACACACACACACGCACACGCACACACACACACACACACACACACACACACACACACACACACACACACACACACACACACACACACACACACACACACACACACACACACACACACACACACACACACACACACACACACACACACACATATATATATATATAGTTATACATTCAACAGGCTGTACTTATTGCGGGTAGTAAAAGTACTGACTGTCTCCTCAGCGGTACCATATCACCCATCCACACCTAAAATTTCATTCCCTCCACAACACTGATATTGTGGACTACTACTATGCGGATAAAGTCACCATGCAGGAGTCAGTCAAGATAAATCACCCACATTTACAAGCCCAAGGGATTCATGGAATATCTATCCTTGTAGATACTAAGGCATGTGTCATGTTGAGAATACTAGTCACAGGACACAGTACGGGTATTCCAGACATTTGCCTCAAAGATACACCATCATTTTCCCAACGTCATGCATGTGAGATAACATATGTTGATTCATTTTTAGCACAGAGGAGAGAGCCAACACAATGCAAACTTTTAATGACATTGACTGTTTCCCTAAGGTACTGGGAGCCATAGACTGCATCCATATTGAAAATTTGAATATTGAAACAAAGGCCCAACATGATGAGCTGGGAAGAAAGTATGTTAACTATAAGGATTACCAATCCATCAATTGTCAGGTGGACTGCAATATACATAGTATAGTCTACAGTGTGCCTGTAGGCAATGTAGGCATTGCCCATCACTCACGCATATGACAATTGTGACCAAATTAACAGTTTGTGCAGGACGATTTTCCACAGTGGCATCTTATTGGCATTGCAGGCTATGCACTGCAGCCATGGTTGGTGCCACTCATCAGAAATCTACAAATCATGATGTGCAATGGCTACAACAATGCCCTATCACAAGCCCAGGTTATCACCAAGCATGTGATTGGCCTGCTGAAGGAAGGCTTTTGCTGCATGGATATATCTGATGGCACCCTGCAGTATTACTTTGGCATATATGCTAAGATATTTTCTGTCAATTTTATGCTGCATAACATAATATTGAGGAAACAGTTGCAGAAGGGAGTTTGCATACAGGAGGAACAAGTTCCACTACACCAAGCAGTGGAGGCCAAGCCCAAAGAGGAGGCTGAGGAGGAGGAGTTTTAAACAGAGGAGGATGACTATGCCAGATGTAGACGAGAGCATTGTGCTGCAGCACTGCCTAAGAGGCAGCAGCTGGTTCATAACTGTGAATCAGATTACTGCATCATACAGAACTTTAAAAGTGAAGTGCATGAACCAACAACCAGGCTGTGCTTTTCCAAGTATAGACTGAACACATTATGCATCAGATGTAGTTACCTAAGTAACAAAGTACAGTGGGCAGGGCACAGTAATCATCATTTGGAAAGGTAAGGAAGGAACCAGTTTCCAGTGTCATCCATAGGAAATTGGGTACCTGTCAATTCTTTGAACACTCAAAATTTCGAACATTACATGGTTGAGACCAAACGTTTGAAATTTTGAGTGCTCGATGATAGACTTTCAACACCACTGTACGGTGCAGATAGGGAGAATTTCCCTTTTCTGCACTGAAGTGCAGTCTTGGAGTTGGTATATTTAAGTAGGGGGGGTGTGTGGGATGCAGGAGGGCTTGCCACCTGCCTACACTGTTAAAGTGTTTTTTTTGTGTTTTCTTTTTTTTTTTTTCTTTTTTTATGTTCGAACATCCAAATGCCGAACATTTGATCTCGACCATGTAATGTTCGACATTTTGGATGTTCAAACATTTAACTTAGACCCTAGGAAATTATATGTGTGCATCAGATGTGGAGGTGTGGGGTTAGGGTACACTGGGCAGGGAAGGGGTGCTATTACACTGTTACTATTTTTGTGCATGTGTGTACATGGATGTGGCCACTGGAAATTGTGTTTGTGTGTGTGTGTGTGTGTGTGTGTGTGTGTGTGTGTGTGTGTGTGTTTCCACTGGGATAACAGCATTTTAGTGATCTCTTACAAATAGGTCCAGGGGATTATCCAGCCCTTCCCTGGAGGAAGGAATGTGTATTGCATGAATGATGGTCCATACTGTGAATTTCTTCAGCAAGAGCTCCAGGTCCCTGAGGACATGCACATTTCCTGTATCTGACAGAGACACCATGCTTCTTCCCCTGATCATACCAACTTTTGACTGCAGTCATTGTCAGTGTCTTGAGTTATCTCCAGCATTCCATCCATCTATCCTGCAATAACCCCTTTTTCCCATTTTTCCACATGGGGTCTGGGTGTCACTTTCAACAGTGATGATCATCTATAGCCAAGGTTTACATCATTGGGTAGCTAGCCCTGCAGAGGCTGTTCTTCCATACCACACACTCGCATGCACACTCTTACCTATGGCCAATTTAGAGTGTCCAATCCAGCTACTTTATGTCTTTGGAATGTGGTAGGAAACTGTAATACCTGGAGGAAGCTCATGTGGACACAATGGGGACATGCAGACTCCAGAAGGTACTCAGTCTGAGAATCAAACCAGGGAACCTCTTGCTGTGAGGTGACAATGCTATGCACTCTCTACAGCACTAAACAACTGTATACCTACAGTGTAGGAGCCTGATAAAAGATCACCACTGAAGACACTAAATGGAAATCCCCAAAATAAGTAAAACCTGTCACTGTTACTCTAATCTCAGTTAATGAATGCTAACTACTACATATAATGGTAGTATGTAGTAAGCTAGACCTTACCTTATACTGATAATTCACTTTGAACCCTGATTTTCCTACATAAAAATGGATATAAAATATAGTAATTTGCAATACAGTACACATTTATCCAGTATGCAGTAATCTAACATATAATAGATACACACCTGAGGCATCTCAAGCAGAGATTCGCAGAGCCTCCTTCAGTACTGTGCCAAAGTCCAGCATTCCTCAATTGTCTGTGGATGACTCAGACTTTCCAGTGCAGAGAAATAAGGAACTCTTCCTGCTCTGATAATGGTGATTCTTCTAATGGAACCCCCCCCCCCCATTGCCTTAAGCTCCTGTGTCAGGTGGGTGTCATGCAGCTTGGCAGCATTTATCATCTTGGTATCTCAGTGTCTGATGTGATCCTAATCTTTGCCCTAGCCAACATCATCTATATCACTGATCACATCCTACCAGACATAGTTCCAATAGAGCCCATCAGATTTATCATGACTGATCATCTATTGACCATAGATATATATAGGCTGCAAAAAGACTTCATTCTCTGCATGGAAGAAATTGACTTTTTGTGACTCAGATCTGGCACCCCCCACACCTTTTCATGTTGGGGCTAAAAAAAATCCTCATGCACACATTCTCTGTTACAGGAAAAAAAATTTTTTCCTTATTAAACTGTGGCAAACCACTTGCAAAAGATTAAACCACACATAGAGCAGTAAAGCACTTCAGCCCTGACCACAAATGCAAAATGAATGCCAGTAATGCAAAAACTGCACTCCCAGTGCTTTGCTACATGGGCAGCTGCCCCCTTCTCCTCACCCTAGCTGTCAGTCTGTAAGAGCAGATTGCCTTCAGTCACATTGCAGGTACCTCCCTCAGTGATAGAAGGCTAGCCATTTCAGTTGCAGGTTGTGGCAAACAGCTACACATAGGTTCATAGGTTCATAGGTTCATACTAGACTATCTGCCCTAGGGCATTTATAAGCCTAGCCAGAATGTGTTTGGCTTTCGCCACCCATTTTAAATTGATTTTGCTATGCCCTTTTTCAAGGTTAGTATACTGTGCCTCTGTCTAACAGTGACACAGAAGTGATACCCGGGGTAAACCTACGATCTCCCATCCACTCATCAAGATTCCTCTTGAAGAGAGTCAATGAGGGACTCTGCCTAACCTGGACTGGGATTTTATTCCAGAGTGAAGGGAGCCTCTGGGTTATGAATCTGTCCCTCCAGCATGTCCTATTTATTTCAGTGCTGAGGTTCAAGTCTCTCGAGCGTGGCTCGATGGGATTTGGATTTTCTGAGGTGCAGCATGTCCATTAATTCCGGGTTGGACATGGCTTTATACGTCAGGCACAGATCGCCTCTGAACAGGCGGTATGCCACTGAGTAGAGCTGGAGTTTCTTTAACCGGCAGCATATGGCATCTGTTTGAGCCCTTTGATCCTCTTGGTGAGGTACTTTTGGGGTCTTTCCAGTTGCTGCAGATGTCTGGTAAGGTACATCCCAAAAGGGGCATTGTACTCAATTATGGGCCTGATGAGGGATGAGTAAAGTGGCACGATGACCTCCCCTGATCTAGATGTGAATCCCTTCATGATTAGGTGGGCTATATAAAATGTTTTTCTAACCACTTTGGCCACATGGTTGTCAAATGAGAGATTGCTATCAACTTGGGTCCCCAGGTCCCTAATTACTTCTTCTGTACTTAATGGATTACCACCTATGTGGTAATTTGTGGGCACTTTGTTTTTGCCAAAGGGATGACTATACACTTTTTGGCATTTAGCTTGAGGCCATGGCTCTGGCACCAGTTGTCTGTTTCTATGAGGCCCTTTTGGAGGATGCTTGTGTCGGCTGGAGAGTCAATTATGGCGCCCAGTTTGCAGTCATCTGCGAACTTGGTCAGCCACAGTTCTTCCGTGTTGGCCTGTACCTCCGAGAAATATATACCGAACAAGAGAGGTCCCAGGACTGAGCCTTGTGGGACACCACTTGTAACTGGTTTGGAGTCTGACATGGCTCCAGCAATTCTAACCATGTGGGTTCTGTCCTTGAGCCAGTTTGCAATCCATCTAGTGACATAGGGTTTATATTTAAGCTGGTGAGCTTATCTATAATGCCTGAGTGGGGTATTGTATCGAAGGCTTTTGCGAGGTCCAGGTAGGCTGTGTGGACCACCTTCCCCTCGTCAATGGCCTTGGTGACTGTTTCAAAGAAATCAACCAGATTTAAGAGGCAGGATCTGCCCTTAACAAAGCCGAAATGGGTAGGATCCAGTGTTTGTAGGTCCCCAATATCTTTATTTATGAGGTCCATGATGATCCTTTCCATAGCTTTGCAGACCAAGCTAGTCAGGCTTATGGGGCGATAGTTTCCAGGATCCGTTGAGGCACCACCTTTATGGAGAGGGACCACTGTTGCTGTACGCCACTCTTTGGGCACATATCCTGTAGTAAGGCTGAGATTGAACAGTAGTTTTATGTTTGGGTTTAGCTCTTCTTGGAGTTCATGTAGGACGCAGCCAGGACACCATCTGGTCCCATCGATGCTGTGTTTTTGCTTTGGAGAGGCGGCTCTTACCTGAGCATCTGAGATGTCAGGGGGGCAGCACTCTGCTGGGATAGATATTTGCCCTTTTGGTGGGGAGGGGGGGAGAAGTTTGCGCTGAACCTGTCAGCTAGGATGTTGGCAATGTCTGTGGGTTTGGTGTATTTTTGTCATTTTGGACTAATTCTGAGCATATCTGGGAATTACCACCCAGGTTCCTAACATAACTAAAGAAAGCCTTGTGATTATCCTTAGTGTCCTGTGCAATTTTTCTCTCGAAGCTGGCCTTAGACAATTTTATGTGTGCCCGTAGTTTTTTGCTAATACTGATCAGTGATGCCTTCCCTTTTTGGGATTTTGCTCTATCATTTAGTAGCTTCCTCCTTCTATTGTATACTTTGTTTATGGCTGGGGTCCAGTCTGCCTTTGGAGGATTGGGTCTTGGTTTTATTTGGGATCGCATGATCCATGCATTCCTGAAGGTGTTCATAGAATGCGTTTATAAAGGATTCTGCAGTCTGGCCCGTATTTTCCACAGGCCCGGGGGCTTTGAAGGATTCCACCTCAGATTTGAGGAGTGTGAAATTTGCTTTAGAGAAGTTTTTCACTGCGGTTTTCTGGGCAGGGGGTGGGGTCGGGATGTGAATATCCAGTGAGATTAGTTTATGGTCTGATCTTACCAGTGAGGGATACACTTCTGGTCTGGAGCACAGAGTCCCCATGTTGGTGATGATCAGGTCCAGTATGTTTTCCCCTCTTGTGGGAGTGGTAACAAGTTGTTCCATAGCATTTGAGTTTATAAATTCTAGGAACCTTTGGGCTAGGGTGTTGGAGCTAGAGTAATGCTCCCAGTCTATGTTTGGGTAGTTGAAGTCACCCAATATAATGGTGTTTGGAGAGACCTTCATATTTTCCAGTGTTCTCAGGAAGGCTGAGTGGGGTTCCTGGGTTTGGGAGGGTGGTCTGTAGCAGGCTATAAACTGGAAGGCAGTTTTACCCACTGTTAGTTGCACATGGATAGTTTCTGATGCTTCGTGCTTTGCCACCAACCTTGAGGTGTGGGTATCTTTGATGAATAGCAATACTCCCCCTCCTTTTGTAATTCGGTCCAAGTTTTGGGGCCGAAAAGCATGGTATGAGGTATAACCTGGTAGTGCTGGGGTGCTCTCGGGAGCCCTGAACCAGGTTTCTGTTACTGCACAGATATCGATGTTATCCATGCTAAGGAGAGTTTCGAGTGCATGCATCTTGAGGTTTAGACTTCTGGCGTTGAGTAGCATTACTCTTAGTTTCTTATCCCTTGTGATATCTATGGAGGTGGGTTTGCCTTTTGAGCCTTGCCTAAAAAAGGCACTATGGGGGTAGCAAGAACCTTTGCCAATATCCGAAAGCCCAGGGGTGACAGGTGCAAGCCGTCCCTAGCGAAGCATCGTGGCTTGTCGAGCATATCATCCCAAGCTGACAGGCATTGGATCCCCTTTGAATGACACCAGTACTTAAGCCAATTGTTGAAATTGATCATCTTGTCTTCATATTGTGGCATCATTCTTGGTGAGGGTAAGATGCCACTCAAGGTCAGGGTCATACCGGCCTGGGCTACATGCTCAGAGAGCTCCTTTATGTCTCTTTTCATGTAGTCCAGGGAGGTACGTCTCAGGTCATTCACACCAGCATGGACAATGACTGAGTCATATTTGTACTTGCCTTGGAGTGACCTGAGTGCTTGTGTTATGTGGTGGTTCCTAGCGCCCGACAGGCTGCTCACCGTGACCATCTCCTTGTTCAGCCTGGTGAGCGGGACGTCAGTGTGCCTGACGATAGAGTCACCTATTACAAGTGTATCAGGTGTGTTGTTTAGTCTTAAGGGCTGTGACTGTTTGGCACACTGGCTTTGTGAGATATGTGTTGCACGTGTTTTGTTTTGGGGTAGTGGTTGCTTGGGTGTCTGCTTTGGAGGTCTCTGCTGCTTCGGTAGATCTTTATTTAGAGCCTCCGAGTATGTTTTTGTGTGATTATGTGTTTGGTTTGCTGTCGTGGTAGGTCTATGTGAGACTGGATTGTAGTGAGTGTGGTTTCTTTCTCCTCCTGACTGGTTATGCCAGTACTGAGTTGAGAGAGCTTAGCCTCCAGTTTGGCTATATGGTTGCATCTCTCACATGTGCTGGAATTTGTTGGGAGGAGGAGAGGGTTGTCTGTGTACATGAGGCAGTTGTAACATTGCCTCAAGATTCCCAGATTCACCAGCTGGACCAGAGAGGAGATTGACAACTGACCTTAGGACATGCTAGAATAATATTGGGAATTCCTTAATAATTGAAAAACAGGGCCAGTAGGGAGTGAGGGTGTAGTGCTTTTAATTTTTAGTGCTGACTTATATAATTGCTTTAGTGAGCAAGTGCCAGGTAACTTAAGTGCAATGTGTTACAGGTAACTTAAATGCAAAATGACAAACAGTAACTTTCTTTCAAGTGAAACAAGGAAATAAGTACAGTAAGCAATGCAGATATCACTAGTGATCCACAGAAGCGCTGAGAAGCTGCATATTAGGTGGAATTAGCGTTCCAGGAAATAACAAGCAAACAAACAACAAGCATATAAACAAAGCTAGATTCAGCAGGCCTGGATCTAGTCTATGCTACAGCAAACAAGGTGTACCAATTTCAGTAAGATACAGTTCAAATATTCAGGCACTATAAACCTTTAACCAGAAATTCCCAGCTCAGAAGGGCAGAGTCCAGACTCTTCTCCCACAAGAGTGCAGACCACAAACCTTCTTAATGTAAAATAACTGGCCTGAAGCCCAAGTGCTTAAACCAGAACTAATACACTTTAAGAATAACAGACACTGGGCTCTCAATCAGCAGTTCCCAACTTAGAAGGATGAAAGCTACCTGTCCTGCCACCACAGTGCATGCTAATGTAAAACAACTGGTCTGAAGCCCAAGTACTTAATCCAAAAGACTTAGAATGATAGCTACACTTTAATCAAGTTACTACCAAGCAGTAATAAATACAATTGAATACTTTAGAGAATGCCTGGATTAGTGCTCAAGTTACACAAACAAAGCTAGATCCAGCAGGCCCGAATCCAGTCTATGCCACAGCAAACAAGGCGCACCAACTTCAGTAAGAAGCAGTTCAGATATGCATGCACTATAAGCCTTCAACCAGAAATTCCCAGCTCAGAAGGGCAGAGTCCAGCCTCTCCTCCCACAAGAGTGCAGACCACAAACCCTCTTAATGTAAAATAACTGACCTGAAAGCCCAAGTGCTTAAACCAGAATTAATACACTTTTAGAATAACAGACACTGAGCCTTCAATCAGCAGTTCCCAACCTAGAAGGATGTAAGCTACCTGTTCTGCCACTACAGTGCAGACCACAAACCCTCTCAGTGCAAAACTGGTCCGAAGCCCAAGTGTTTAAACCAAAAGGCTTAGAATGAGTTACACCAAGCAGTAATAAATACAATTGAGTACTTTTAAGATGATGCAAAAGTAAAAAAAAAGTAGGTAGAAACACAAGTACAGTAAAAGCAGATGAAATTTTTTTTTTTTCTGAACAAGTGCTGAGATCAAAGAAACAGATTTGAGTGCTGAAACTAGAAAACTGGCTAGTTATAAGAAAAAAAAACTAAGCTAGAAGGCTTCCTTCCAGTACAGAAGGGCTTGGGGTCTCAGAAGCCTACAAATAGTCTATACCACTTAACAGGAAAGGCAGGAAACAAGCTTAAATTTTTTTTCTGTTTCCCAGATGCTCTCTTTGTACACAGTAGGAGTGCCTGAAATCAGAATATGATCTCACTGCACTCAGTTGAGTGAGCAAATGAGATGGGCCCAGAAGGAGTATACAAACACAAATTTACAAGAGGGGCGGGCAGTTTCAAAGCCACTAAGATTAACACCAAAACAAAAACAGGGAGGGTGGGTGGAACTAACTGAAGAGCAGAGTCAAAACTTCCAGTTCAGTTAATATTCCTTCCACACAGTTAAAATCAATTTAAATACTGTATTTTTTTGAAAAAAAAGAGCAGATAAAGGTACTTAAATTCTCAGTTGAATATAGCAAGTTCTTAGCCGGCCAAAGCTGAGGTTTTTAAGCAGAAAATATTTCACACTGTACCACTTAAATAGGCAAGGACAGGAAATCAAAGAATGTGACTACCCCCACACCTGTAATTACTAGCAAATAACAAAATTCAGCAAACACTGACTAACTTCCAGTTCAGTTAATATTCCTTCCACACAGTTAAAATCAATTTAAATACTGTATTTTTTTTGAAAAAAAAGAGCAGATAAAGGTACTTAAATTCTCTTATACGTCCAGTTGAATATAGCAAGTTCTTAGCCGGCCAAAGCTGAGGTTTTTAAGCAGAAAATATTTCACACTGTACCACTTAAATAGGCAAGGACAGGGAAATCAAAGATGTGACCCCCCCCACCTGTAATTACTAGCAAATAACAAAAAAATTCAAACACTTCTACATTACTAGCAAATAACAAAATTCAGCAAAACACTGACTAACTTCCAGTTCAGCTAATATTCCTTCCACACAGTTAAAATCAATTTAATACTATTTTTTTGAAAAAAAAAAAGAGCAAATAAAGGTAATTCTTCTTATACCAGTTGAATTGAATATAGCAAGTAGCCAAAGCTGAGGTTTTTAAGCAGAAAATATTTCACACTGTACCACTTAAATAGGCAAGGACAGGAAATCAAAGAATGTGACTACCCCCACACCTGTAATTACTAGCAAATAACAAAATTCAGCAAACACTGACTAACTTCCAGTTCAGCTAATATTCCTTCCACACAGTTAAAATCAATTTAAATACTGTATTTGTTTGAAAAAAAGAGCAGATAAAGGTACTTAAATTCTCTTATACGTCCAGTTGAATATAGCAAGTTCTTAGCCGGCCAAAGCTGAGGTTTTATGTGTGTCCTATATGTGTGTCACTGCTGAAAGAAGTGATATTGTCTTTGTTTATGAATTGTATAAAAATCTATAAGACAACTAGTGACAAGGAAAGTACGTATACATAAGCTGTAACACCATCTCTCTTATAGATTATATATGCCTGTGCTGTGTATTGCAAGTTTATGTTCTGGGAAGTCACCCCTCCCCCCAAAAAAACTACACATATTGTCAGTAGAGCAAGCACATGAGAGCCATTACAACAATCCAATTAACCTAATCAAGGCCTATCTGTATTGAGGCATTTAAAATTACCTGTATACAGCCTCAAACAATAACAGGATGCATACCTGACACCTGTAAAATTTTATTTGTATTAAGTTTCACATTGACAATACAACTTACTCACAAAATCTGTGCTGTGTGCCTAATTCCCTGACATGGGGCACATTCACTTCCAGCCTTTTTACTTAAAGTAACCTCTTTTTGAGTGTCATATCTGACATGACTACACTTTTGAATATAGGTTGTTGTTTGTCTTTCGGCTTTTCCCGGTTAGGAGTCGCCACAGCAGAACTCCGGTCCACTAATGATTGACAGTCAGTTTTTATGGTGTCGAGTTGCCAGCCCAATGCCCAACCTTCAACGAAGGCACACCCATTCAACGCATGTCTTTCGAACGCCCACTGGACCGTGGGGAAGACATGCAGACTCCACACAGAAGGTACTCCCAACCCAAGAATCGAACGGGAGAACCTCTTGCTGTGAGGCAACAACGCTACCGCTGCACCACCGCGGAAGTACACCCATACTTTAATACAGCCCACTATCTATACACTTTCACAAAACAGTTTCTGCTGGAGGCACAACAGCTAAGCCTGAAGGTAGAAAGTTCAAATATAGCTTCTGCTAAACAACGTTTCTGCACCTGGGACTGCACTTTGCAAGATTTCCAGTTAATTAATCTGTAGTGCAATGAGGCTGTTGTGTGCAGACAGGCTTTTTACTGAGTAAATTCAATGCTCTGAGCATGGTATATATGCTTACTGAGTGATACCTCATGAATGCTACTGAAATGCTCTACCTATATGTTATACCTGTGTGTTTATACATGCTTAGAGGATCTCAGTCTCATGCACTTATATGAGCACCTGCAAACCACATCAAGTGTGTTTGTGGGGGGCCAATGATCCCCAACAGGGATATCTTGCAACATAAATAACTTTTGTAGTTGACAGTGGCACTGAACAGCATTTCACTTCTCATAGCTATGGCACATGCATTACACACACATTTAATACCAGCTTTTAGACATTTATACCACCTTTACAAGCTAACATTTTCTGCACTACGTTATGGGTACATCATCTCAGATCACACTAATGAGATGCCATATCTGGCAAGACCTGTCCTGAAAAAGTAAATAGCATGACCGTGAGATGCCTGCTATAGTTCTTTGGAATAAGGTCTGGTGAATGGCCATGCCTTCTTAGGGCTTTGATTGTGGCAGGGTGCTTGGTGGGTAGCAAGATGCCTGAAATCTTATATCTGCTACATAATGACCATAAGGAATGCCTTATTGGAGACTCATACGTGGCTCCCCAAGATAAAGTAGATGCCTGGCACAGTCTGGCCAGGGCAGTATCTGATGCCACTGGCATACCATTCCCTGGTGAGCAATGAACATACCACCACAATGACCTGCTTATGTGTCATCCTGACCTTCTGAGTTGGTGGGAAGAAGAAGAAGAAGTCAGAGTAAGAGCAGCTGAGATGTATTTTAAGTATCTTTTTAGTCTACAAAGCAACTGCCTTTCTGCATAGTAAATGTATGTTCAATACGAGGAATGTTAATACATTTTTTTTTTTTAGAGCTTCAGAGGTCACACAATGAAAATGGTCTTCTGTATCGGAAGAATAAAAAAACTTTCTAGATGCAGGGGTGCATATTATTTCACTTCTTTCTGTAATTACAGTTGTGTTAAGTGTTTGTATTACTGCATTAGCTATATGAAAACAGCATGTATGTTTGTCATCCTGGACAGATAAGAGTGCCTCTGATAAGGTGTACATGGTTCCATTCAAAGTTATGAGCTATACTTCAGGCTGACTGTGTGCGACCTTTGCAGTTTCATTCCTATACACAGGCTATTGTTAAAAAAAAAAACATAAGTACAGAATGACCAGTGGGCACAGGCTCACTGTACTGTCCCAGCACCATATAGGCAGGTTAATATTCCTTCCCAAAACTTTCATAGCCACAGCTATACATGTCAGGACTGCCACTTGTGTCTACCATGTTCAGACAGCACATCATGACATAGAGGCATTTTATGTCATATACATCCATTTAGCCAGATTATTGCTTTATATGGATTTAATGATATATTTATGTAATGCCATTCATTAAATGTGTTTCATATTTTAATAATATTTTCCCCTCCGCATCACTATCCTTTGTTTTGAAATTATTTTCTGTTCATCTTATTTCTCTCAAATTCTTTTCCACAGTTTGTACAGCAACTGTCCATGCAGTGCCAGTGGAGTAGCTATGGCCAGTGGTCCCCGAGCAGGGCCGAGTCAGCCCTGTGTCATCAAAACCAGCATATGGGCATCGACATGTCATCTGCTTTGTAAGACTATAACATTATTTCTAAGAGGGCAGGAGCAGTCTCCTATAATGTGATCCTGATCAGTTAGTTTGTTTTGTCAAGCTTCTGCGGTGCTAATATTTTAATTATTTTCATGCTGGTATTGTAAGTACTGTACCAGGCTACTTATTTTAGTCCATCTGAATCTGAACCGTCATTTAAAAAAAAAGAAAAGAAAAAACTACATGATGCTTAACAAGCACACACACACACACACACACACACACACACACACACACACACACACACACACACACACACACACACTCTTGCACACCCCTCCATACTGTAGTGGGACACTAATACTGGCATGTGCACTGAAATGACTTCCCCCTCAGAGTTCCATACATTCCTTTTTTAATGACAGTCACAGTATAGTACAGCTCCACTGCTGACACTCTGATGTTGTCAGCACTGGTGCAGGTTGGTACATCACGTTACTTTACTGTATCCCACTTACCTAGGTTTCACATTCGTCTACAGTCATAAATTGTCATACCATCTCTTCCACTATGCTTTTTCAAGCAATTATTTTATTTTGTTATGCAACTCCTTTTGCACTTTGATCCATCCATCTCTGTGGAGTCTTTTGCTGCTTTATAACTTGTATTCCATCCTCAGCCATCAGTGGTGCTTCACCATCCATTGCACATTTCTCCCTCTCTCTCTTTCTCTCTCTCTCTCTCTACATATATATATATATATATATATATATATATATATATAGTGGAGTATATTATGTTACATTAAACATTCTAAACCTGTGTGTGCATACTGGCATTGACTATTTGGGGTGCCTGTGCACCATCAATATTTACTGCAGCTGCTTCTACTTCAATATGGCTTTGAGGTGGTTTATGACAATCTGGCCACAGGTCTGTATTGTGGCTTTGACAAGAAGGTCCTTGTAGTGCATACTCTCCTGGCTGCACCATAGTTAATGAGCCTCTGGGCTTGGCGCACATACAGTGTAAACAGTACCGGTTTGGTTGTGATCACTGATATGACATTTATGGAATTCTGTGGTTGTCCAAATAGTTAAATTTGCTATAGATTATGTACATTATTTATAATTGTTTTTTTTTTTTTTTTTTTGCTGTTATTTCATCTGGTGGCAAGAAGAAATTTCCTTTTCTGCTTTATTTTGGCTAATATAGATTGTTATGGTTAGCAAATACAAAATATAGTTATAAGAATGCAATGACATATTGAGCATATCACCTTTTTTATGCCTTTGCCCCATTCTGTCAATGTACATTTTGCATGTCTTGTGTAATCAAATAACTCTGAGGCAAGGAATACGATTAAGTTGTTTATTATACAAACACACATCAGGAGCTGTAATTTGTACTTATACTTCAAAATTCATATACTTACTGACTGATTAATTACTTCTAACATACTCATATGTGCATCTCCATTCAAGCTTACATCCACACTGGCTGACTACACAAAATGGCAATGATCTCGCACATGCTCAGTAACATATGCAAGTGCTATCTAGCTACAGTGGCTGACTAGGTTCAAAATGCACACTGATCTACATCGTCCCTCTTTAATTTTGTTTGACATTGCAAATACAAGAACAAAGACATATTTAAGAGTGAGGCCTTTTTTCAACATTTCAGAAAAACAAAACTGATTTCAAGTCCAAGTCGCTGCTTATTTAGGATTCAGTTTGGAAATTCTACCTGACCTAGTTGCATATAAATTCTGACTTGGTATAGCAACAGGGACAGTCTCTGGGAAGTCTTTCAAAACTGGAATATCAGGGTTTGTGTCAAAATTGTTTGAAGAAAGAACACTGTCCTTTTGAATTTGAACAGTTGATGTCATTCTGGGAATTAGTCATCGGCATAGGCAATCTGCTGTGTCATTGGTTTGGAGACAGGTAACACGTCTATGATTCCTTCTGAAATCCATTCCTTCAGATTGTATGATATAAGATCTCAGTTCCTCACAAATGTTCTTCATGATTCCCACTAGGTCATATCCTTTGGATGTTTGCATTCTCACCTTTCCTTGTACTAATGGTCTAAGGGGTTTTCTGGTCTTATCATAGTACAGCTTTTGTGACTGACATTTTCTTGAAAGTTGAGCCTTGACCACTCTGTTGTTTTTTGTGTTTGGTACTAACAATTATTTGCTGATTGGAAGAGTTGTTCTAGTTTTTCTAGAGATGAATCTCTGAGCAGGTGAACCAAGTAAGTTGTCTCAAGGAATGTTTCTGAGATTTAGTAAGTTAAGGAAAACATTGGTACCATCTCTCTTGGATTTCTCCAACAAGTGCTTTGTTCAGCTAAACCATTGGCTCGTGGATACTCAGGACTACTGGTAACATGAATAAGGTTCCACGCCTCAGCAAATCTCTTGAACTGCTGACTACTAAACTGTGCACCATTGTCAGACATGACTATGTGGACTATCATGGACAGAAAAATGTCTCTTCAATTTTGTAATGACTGTGTTGGACGTCAAGTTAGGAGGTAGGTCAGTTTCAAACCAATCTGAGTAAGAGTCTACTAATACTATGTAATGTTGACCATTCCATTTGAAAATATCTGTGGCAACTATCAACCACAGTAATTCTGGAATTTGGTGTAGCTGAAGTGGTTCTTTTTGTTGATGCAGTTTGGTGCTGTTGCAAACTGAACATGCTAGTTTCCTTCTCTATATCTTTGGACACAGAAGGCCAAAATACAATGTCTCTTGTCCTTCTTTTGGTTGAATCAGTACCTGGATGACCACGTTGCAAGAATTTGATATATTCCTGTGGTAAGGCTTTAGGAATTAACACATTTGGAGACCTTTCATGATGATTCCATCTTCCATCACAATGAGATCGTCTCTGTAAGGAAAATATTGTTGAATGTCAAGTGGTAAACTAGTTTGTCATGTTGGCCATCCTTGACTGATAATGTTTTTCTAGCGCCTGGAGAACTGAGTCTGAAGCTGTGTGATTTCTTAGTTCATCAAGCTGTAATGATGAAAAACTTCTGACTTTCATGACTTCAAAGTCTGCTATTTCATTTTCATGTTGCTCTGTCTGAGAAAAAAGCCAGTATGTATGTCTTTGATTTAACACCAACATGTTCACATCACCTGACGTGCAGACCAGATACAACATCAAGGTCCAAAACTGATTCTCTGCCCTACAGAGTGTAGACGATGACATTAAACTGCAATGGGAATAGTTCAAGACAATCATCAACGAGAGTGCAGAAGCAACAATTGGTTATAGGAGAGGCAAAAGAAAAGAAGCATGGATAACAGTTTTAACTTGGAAAGCCATTGATTCACAATGTGATTGCAAATGAAGATGAGAGTAAGCACACCAAATTGGCCAGTCATTAGGCACTTTGATTGAAGAATATAAACAGAAAGATAAACTGGTCAAATGATGTGCAAGAGTGACTAAAAGTTATAGGTTGAGAAACTGGCAACAGAGGCAGAAACAGTGGCAGTGATTGGAAATTCCAGGGCATTATATTGTGTCATCAAAGAACTTACCAACAAGAATAAACAGAGGCCACCCATTAGAGTAGCAATGGTAAAACTGCAAAAATACAAGAGGAACAATTAAAAATGGCAGGAACATTTTGAATCTGTGCTAAACTGCCTCACACCAGATGATCTGCATGACTTTGGCAATGATGGCCAAGTGTCAACAATGATTCTGGTTGTGAACTTGGCAGACTTTAGTGAGACTGAAGTAAAGAAAGCCATAGCCAAACTAAAGAATGGAAAAGCTCCTGGAACAGATTAGGTACAATCAGAGTTGCTAAAGTATGCTACGTCTTCTGTGGAATATTTCACATGTCTCTTGAAAAACATATGGACTCAATAAAAGGTACCCAATGAGTGGAAAAATGGCATCATCATCCCTTTACCAAAAAAGGGAGATCTTAGAGACTGCACGGATTGGCATGGAGTCACATTTTTGTCAGTCCCAGGCAAAGTTTTTGCCAGCGTATTACTGAATAGACTGAAAGGCGCAGTTGATGACAGAGTCAGACAGGAACAGGCTGGATTTAGATCAGGTGGAACCTGCACTGACCAGATATTTGCACTAAGACAAATTATAGAAAAAGCAACAGCGTGGATGAGACCAGTCATTGTCAACATTGTGGACTTCAAAAAGCCTTTGACTGTATACATAGACCATCACTGTGGCACATCTTGGCAGAACACAGGATTCCTCCAAAATTCATTACACTCTTTAAGAGTCTGCATGAAGAAAGCAAGTGCACAGTTCAGGTGAATAATGAGCACAGTAACTGGTTTGCGGTGGTCACTGGTGTACATCAGGGATGTGTACTGTCTACCTTATTATTCACAATAGTTATTGATTGGGTCATGTGGAAAGCATTACCTGAAAACTCAGTGGGACTGGAATGGGTCAATGACAACAAGCTATGTGACTTGGATTTTGCTGATGACATAGGTCTTATTGATACAGCATGGAGTGGAATGCAGACAATGACCATATCAGTAGAGAATGGGGTGGGAATGTAGGCCTCAAAATGAATCCTGACATAAGCAAAGTGTTGGTCAGCAAAGCATGGAATGATAAAGACATAACAGCCGCAGGATCAATGTTAGACACAACTTCTGCTACCTGGGCATTTTCATCTCTCATACAGGAGACTATGAGAAGGAAGTTCTGGTTAGACTTGGAAAAGCAAGTGCAGCTTTCAATAGACTAACTAAAATGTGACGATCAAAAAACGTTGCATTGTCCACAAAGGTGAAGCTGTACCAAGAATTGGTGCTGTCTACACTCTTATATGGCACTGAGCTATGACCAATCACAACATCAGCCATGAGAAAACTTGAGGCTGCTCATCATAAATGGTTAAGATGCATTTTGGGAATATCATGGCAGGACAAAGTAAAAAATGAGAGTGTTAGAGAGAGAACGCAACAAAGGAAACTTGAAAATATCATTATGGAAAGAAGACTATGTTGGTTTGGTCATGTTAACTGTATGGACACTGGCAGGATTCCTATACAATCCCTCAACTGGGAACTAGCTAGATACAAGAGAAAACCAGGCAGACCTTGACAAAACTGGAAAAGAGTTGTAACAAGAGACCTTTGTCACCTGAATATCACTTGGGAGGAAGCTAAAGAAACAGCAGCTGATAGGACACAGTGGAGTTAACTTGTGGCCCAATGCATCATCGATAAGTGGTGAACTGAAGACTGAAGCCTTGTCTAGAACTTTCCTGAGATTTCTGTCATGTTCGTCTTCACCATTACCTCCAACAATAATGTTGTCTACTATAATAGCACATGGATAACCAGAAAAAAATTGTTCCATGGCACATTGAAAGACTTCACTGGCAGAACTGATTCCAAATAGCATTCTCAAAAATCTATACCTACCAAATGGTGTAGTGAATGTAGTTAACAATGAAGACTTATGATCCAGTGAAATTTGCCAAAAGGAGCTTTTTGCAGCTAAGACTGAAACAACAGTGGAATTTGATATGATGCTCCTTCCTCTTCTACTGTAATCATCAGATGATGAGGATGCTTAAGTGCTTTGTTTAAGTCTCTTGGATCAATACATATTCAAATATCATCTGAGTTTTTCTTATGAGCTATGACCATGGAAGATACCCATTCAGTCAGTTCTTCTACTGGAGTAAGGACACCTAAATGCACCATTTTACCTAGTTCTGCTTTTACTTTACTTTGCATTGCTACTGGAATCTTCCATGCTGGTATGACAACTGGACTTACTTCATGGTTTAACTTCATAGAATATGTGGCAGGAAGTTTACCAAGCTCATCTTTGAAAATATCAGCATATTCACTATAAATATTCTGTGTAAAACTATCGTTGTTACTCATATGGTGAACCTCTTTATTAAATAAAATCAGTCCCATTCTCAGACTGTCTTTGAGGCCTAACAATAACTGCACATATCTTTTGACTATGTAAAACTGCAAGTCACAGCTGTTTCCAGCAGAATGACATGAAATAACTACTGTGCCATCAGCCTGAATCTCTTCACCGCCATAAGTAATTAGTTTTGCACACTTTGCTGAATCAAGTTTCTCACCAGCTTTTACTCTAGCAAACATTTGTGCTGACATAACATTGAACTTAGATCCAGTGTTTACTTTAAGCTCTACAGGTTTCCCATTAATTTGTACATTTCAAAATATTTTGCTCTTTGCTGACAGCTGATAGTCTTCTGTATTAACTGTTTCATCGAACACAGAAACACCATCAGCATAGAAAGTTTGCTCACAGCTCTTGGAGTTTGCTACAGTCTCTATCTGATTTACTTGCTTCTTCGGATACTCTTGATTAATATAAGCCTGTGACACTTTAGATTTACAAAGCCTTTTGAAATGATTCCATTTTTTACATTTGTGACATTGCTGACCAAAAGCTAAACTTTTCCTGTTTAGGTCATGACTGCCTCCACAATTGTGACAGTTAGCAATGAGGTTGAATATGGCTCCCTTCGGTTTAGATTTCTTTTTCATCTTAACTTTGAGCTGTACACTATCAACATTCGCACTAGCAGATACTTCAAACATGCTTTTCTCATTCATAACCATATTTGTATGCTTTTCTGTCATGTCATATATTTGTCAGATCTCAATGGCTTTGCTCAGAGTTAATTCACTCTCTCACAGCCAAATCTTTCTCACTGCTTCATTATTAACATCACATACAAGACGGTCTTTTATCACCTCATCTCTTAGATCACCAAATCTGCAAGCTTTTGCATATTTCTTAAGTCGGTAATATATGCAGCAATAGTTTCACCAGGCTTTTGATTTCTTATGTAAAATTTATCCCACACATTTCTCTAAATTTATGTTTTAAGCACTCAGGGTCTTCCCATGTTCCAGCCTGTATCACAATATGGTGGTTCTCCCCCTCCCCTGCATACACAGCAGGTGCATACACAAATGAACGTTCTCACTCAATGGCTTCTGAGCCAGCTAAATTGAGGAGTATAAATGCTTTTGTACATGCATCTTTATTAGAAAATGCAGCCTGTATGAATATATAATATTCTTGCTCAAACACTCACCAATTCTCAGCAATATTATTATCAAACACCATTGGCTCAGGTCAGTGAAATCCCTCTGCCATAACAACAAATTGCTTTTAAACATCAGTATAGACCTGGTGCTTGTTATTTTGCTCAGATATACAACACTCTCTTTGAAAATGCTTTATTTTAACACTGCAAATATCTTGAACACTCCGGACACGTCAGGCACTTCAAAAAGATTTAGTTACTCTGATAAAGTCATACATTGCAAAAAAAATTGGACTTTTTAGCCATTTCAAACATTTTAAACACTTCAGAGATCATTTCAGACACTTTAATCATTATGTCATTATTTCGGACATTTTGAATATCTCACAAATTATTTTGAATACTTGGAATGCTATGCCACATGTTTGGTGACTGAAAATCATTTGAAACGAATTTAAGTACCTTTGAATAATGACCTGTTTGTGAGTTCACTTCTGGATATTGCTCTTCTTCTAACTGCATGTCTCATGGTTTGTGAATTGCTTCAACTTTGGATCCCATTCTGACACTATGTCGCATTTCTCATGTATTTAAATGAGACACTGCAGCACAGAATGCATTTAAGTTATACAAACACACATCAGCAGCTGTAACTTGTACATATACTTTGAACTTCATATGTTTACTGACTGATTCATTACTTTTAACACACTCACATGTGCATCTCTATTCACTCTTTCATTCACACTGGCTGACTACACAAAATGGCACTTATTTGCATGTGCTCAGTAACTTATATGCAAGTTCTATCTAGCTACAGTGGCTGACTAGGTTCAATATGCACACTGATGTACAGTACAACCTACTTCTGTTTTTTTTTCCCATGTATACTGGGTTGCCACCTTGGACATTTCTAACAGAAATGTGATTATTAAGCATCATTGCACCTCAACCAACACAAAATAATTATTTTTAATGTAATACCTAAAGTAAAGATTCTCTTTTATAACAGTTAGTTGTTCTTGTTGTTTTATTTCAAATTAATATGTTTTCCATATAGTGCCATATTTCATTTTTTTACACAGCTGCTCATAGGAAGACTGTCCTGTGAAAAGAAGAACAAGTGATAATCCTACTGATTTATATGAACAGTTGTTTCTCACTAATCTCCTAAACAGCATTTTACATCATACATTGCTTTTATATGTTGTTTATGTTCAGCAGTGCTGTTTATCTTCGTCCTTCAAGGTTTCCCTGACCTCAGAAATCATGTGACACCATCAGTACATCCTTTCTTTCACACATTGCTTCATTGAGATAATCCTTCTAGTATCTCTGTGTTTTTATCTAGTGCCCTGTTCTCTGGCACACCAAGAGATCCGATGCATAATGTTTGCAATTAAAATGACGTTGATATGATATGTGATGTATAAGGCTTGCAACTAAAATTATGTCAGTATGGTTTGTTTTCATTTATAGAAATGTGTGATTGCCTGTGTTATAACTGATAATTTATTAAAGATGTTTCTTGCTAAAAAAGATGTATTCCAGTCTCTGTTACACATGTAAATGGGAGGTTTGTTTAGGGTGCCTTTCCTCCTTTGTTAATTTTGAGAAGATGATAGAGATCTGTCTCTGTTCACCATTGAAATAATTATCATTAACATTTGCACAGATTTTGTAATGGGGTTACAATGCTGCATTACTTGTAACAAAACTTAGAAAAATATTTATATGCATATTTTGTTTAGCAATAATAAAAACTTTGCATACATCTGTCTATGGATACACACTGCTATCGCATTCTAAGCTGGTCCTGTTCAGTTCTGGCGAGTTATATCTGAATTAACTGAATTATTTTGAATGGGATGTTTAAACTGACCTTACAGTCTTTCTGCAGGGTGGGATCTATATGAACTTGGAGAAATTTGACCTGGGTATTATAGAAACTCTTCGATATTTTAGCCTGGCATTTAAAGATTTCAGATGGAAGCTAGTGATAGAGGAGAGGGGGGTGGTATGAAAGCAGAGAGAGAGAGACATGCAGTACAAAGACAGAGGAAAATTGTTGATTACATCAAATATGCATGCAGTCTTAAATGGATTTTCAAATGTTTGATGAACAGCACTGCAGTAAGTTGGAGGCTTAATTCTGCGATATTGATCTAAAGCGCATATGTAGAAGCATCCACACCATAGTCTGCAGAGTAGGAAAATAATAAATGCACCAAATCAGACAGCATCCCAAAACAAAGCCAAGACAGTGTGGAAAATACCCATATTGATGATAGAGGCAGCAAATGAAAACCTGAACCAGTACTGGATTCCCAGGGTATTAGCAGTATACAACAAAAAGTAACTTCAGTAATGCAAAGAATCATGTAAATGCAAAGAAAGGCACTCGTAGGTTGGAAACAGAATATAAATGCTCACTAGAGGCTAGGAAGGATGTTACAGGAGTGTAGAATATTACACAGCAGTAATACAAAGTCTGTATTTTTTTTATTTACAATGACTCGGCTCACCTCTGGAAACAGTTATCTGTTTTTCACTTATTCAGTTATCCCATTAGTGAAGGAGTCAATTTAGTTGGTTAGTTAGTAAGTAAGTTAGTTACTTTGTTAATTATTGACATTTGATTACCAGGAAAATTTGACTGGGTAGATGTTCATTTTCAATGAACGCCTGGGGAGAAAAGTTCCAAATTATTACAAAAATATTTTAAGAACTAATTTTACAATCAGTAAAAAAAATCTACAGTTAATATAACACAAAGGAATTGCAATATGAAGTGGGAGAAAAAAGCAGGGCAATGGCATATTTAGATAGAGTCAGGGGAGAAAAACTGAAGTAAGGAAGTGAGTGAAGAAGGGGGAATAAGGGAAGAGAAACTGAAGTAAGGAAGTGAGTGAAGAAGGGGGATTAAGGAAGTATAAGGTATGAATAGATAGTTGTTCATATTTAGGGATATAGTTTATCATGGGGTTGAGCAAGAACAGAGCCAGATTTTGGTTAGAAAGTCATTGAGAATGATTTTAAATGACTGGAAGGAGGATATTGACCTCATAGGAACAGGTAAGGTGTTCCTGGCCCTAGCAACATGGTACATGACATGCCCAGCAGACAGTAAATGTTTTTGGATATAGAGGAGTTTTTTGTCATTGGATAATAATTATCAAGTGGGAACATAACTGTATTTAATGATATTTAGTGCTGGACAAGCTGATGGATGCTGGAAAACTTTGTAGGTGGTGAGAAGCTGAATATATTTTAGTTGATGGGGGTACTTCTAGCCAATTTAGGCTTTTTAGTGCTATACAGTGGTGGGTTCTGAAAGGGCTACTTGCTGCAAATTTAGTCACTTTATTATAGTATTGCTCAAGCTTTTCTTTTTGTGATGCCTGGAACTATAGCAGTTTTACCCATTCTCTCCAAAATACTGGCAAAAAGTAGTTATGGGAAGGTAAGTAGTTTCAAATGGAGTTTTAGTTGTGTTGGTGAGAAAGGTTTTGGCTCTGTAAAGAATCTCTAGTTTTTGGTAAGTTTTTTATACAGTTCTGTATATGCAGATCAAATTTAAGATTAACATCCACTATCACCCCTTTTAACTTGCTATGAGTGACTTCAATTGGTATATTGTTAATATAGAGGATTTTAAGTTTTGTGTTTTCTTGAGAGAGGGATTTGGGATGAAAAAGAGTTATTATTATTTTTTTTTGGGGGGGTAAGAATACATTGTGAGTTACAAAGCCATGTTTCAGTGGTTGTTAAAGCTTCTTGAGTATTTTTTTGGAAATCTGCCAGGTTGACTGACGAGCATATGAGTGTGTAGTCATCTTTGTATTGTACTAGAGAGGTCTGGTGTGTGGATGTATGGAGAGTGTTGGTGAGAATGTTAAAAAGGAGGGGACTATGGACAGAGTCTTGTGGTACAGCAGTGGTGACTGGGATGTATTAAGAGAAGGTGGAATGACATTTTACTGACTGATACCTATTGGACAAGTAGCTTTTGAACCATAAAAAGGTGGACTGAGATAGACCTAGTCTAGAAATAAGAAGGAAATGAGTTTGTTATTATCTCTAGCTATATTTACAGTATCCATAAAGGTTAGAAGTGCAGTGTTACTACCATGGGAGGGATTGAAGTGTGTTATGTGAGGGGTAGGAGTTCTTCCTGCAGGAGATAGTTTAGCAATTGTTTTTGAATACGTTTTTCAAGTATTTTGGTGAGGGGGAATAAGATTGCTACAGGTCTGAAATTAGTGATGCCTGTTGAATTTCCTTCTTTGTGTAGAAGAATAATTTGTGATTTTTTCCAGAGAGAGTTGAAGAAACGTGAGATTCCTGTATTGACTTGTTTATAAGGATCGAGACAGAATAGGCAATAAATACTATTGGCTGCTATTTTAAGGTTCTTAGAAGGCCATCAGGTGAAGTAGTGCATGGTCTGAGGTTGTTTAAGAGTAGGTTTATATATGATATGGGTACAGGTTTGAAGGTAAAAGTGAATGTGGTGACATGTGGCTGTTGTGCAAGGCTGGGATTAGATGTTGAGGAATCCTTCGTTAGGGACGCTATGCTGTTTATGAAATAAGAGTCGAGTTCTATTGCAGTTTGGAGTAGTGAGTTATTTGGATAGAGGTTAGGGTTGAATTTTTGGCTGGGATGTAAGGTTTCTTTAATGGCTGACAGATTTTTTTAGGGTTGTGTTTACTATTGTTTTGAAAGTTGTTATAGTATTGTTTTTTTTTTAGTATGGTTGAGGAGTATTATGAAGTTTGTGAGATATTGTGGTGTAGTCTATTTTTGCCATTCTTTCCACACTTTTTTCTTTATCCTGTATTAGGATTTTACTCTTTTTGGATAGCCAAATTGCATTATTTGTTTTTAGTCTCTTCCTTCTATGTGGTGCAAGGCTACTTAGGATATTTAGGAAAGTTGTATTGAATTCATTTACAGCATCATCTAAAGGCAAGATTTTAGTATTTTCCAAATAATACATGATAGGATAGTAATAGTCAATTAATCAATTATTATTCAAATATCCAATTTAGTAATTGTTAATTTAACCAATTCAGTTTTTCAAGTAAGAAATCAATTACCAAATTAAGCATGTATCACATAATTAACTTATTCAATTATTTCCTTTATTTCCTGCCTAATGTAGTTTTAACAGGTTCCCTACGTTAGACCGACAGCACGGAAGATCGACACACAAAACACCGATGCCAGAAGAACGACGAAGCAGATGACCGACAAGTCGTAATCCTGACAGCGAAAACACCGACAGGGGTAACTTGTGAGCACGACCCGGTAAGTGTGCAGTAGTGAGGGACTTAGGGTTAGGGTGCGGGTAAGGTTAGTGTGCGATAGTGAGGGACTTAGGGTTAGGGTGTGGGTAAGGTAAGTGTGCGATAGTGAGGGATTTAGGGTTAGGGTTTGGGTTAAGGTTAGTGCATAGATAGTTTTGTGTAAGGTGTAGTGTAGGTTTTTCGGTTGTTGGTGTGCTTGTGTTTTGTGTGTGTTGTGTGTAACAGTGAACTTTTTGTTTTGTTAAGTGTCAGGATTGTGGTGTGTCAGGCATGTGTTTTTGAGGTTTCGTTCTTCTGGCATTGGTGTTTTGAGTGTTGATCTTCCGAGCTGTTGGTCTAACGTAGGGAACCCGTTTTAACAAGTGTAAGAATTATATAAATACTTAGAAAGACTGCACAAAGATAGCAGTATGATTTAACTCTGTAGAACTCATGAATGCGTTTTATTTGTTTGTTTGTTGGTTGGTTGGTTTACTTACTTATTTTCTTACTTGCCTTTGATTACTGGGAAAGTCCTTTTGGGCAAAGGCCCTTTTTAGCAGAGGCATGGGGAGAAAAGCTCCACATTACATGTAGTTTGCTATTACATGCTCTCTAGTTTTGTTCTCCCACCCTGTTTACTGTCACTATCTTATGCCTTTCCCTTGTGCTGTTAGCATGCAGTTTTATTCTCATTCATTGGCAAGGCTTGTATTGCAAATGTCAGCCAACACTTCCATACAGATATTTCACTTGAAAGAGATGATAAACTGTATCCCATTTACATGCAAATGACTCTTCCCCTCTGCATTTATAATAATTTCTTTCACTTCTACATCCTTAACCCCTTCTCTTTAGAATTCCTTCTGGAGATCTTGTTGCCATAAAAGTTCTAAAAGCAATACCCATGAGTGCCAAAATTTGTAAGTAAGTGATATTTTATAACAGTGCATGGTTAAAATGTTAATATTCTTCAGCTAGTCATATAGATGTTTATATTTGGAACTATATTTGGAATTATTTCCCAGTCATTTATAAAAGTATTTATTTATTTGTCTCTGTAGACTGGGAAAGTCCGACTGGACAGCATCCATTTTCAGTAGAGGCCAGGGGAGAAAAGTTCCATCACAGTACATTTATATTAATGTGAGTTTAAGACATTTATCACAAAAACAACAGTTACATTTCTCATAAAAAACAAACATAATTACAGTACGGGTATACACAGTAAAGTATTTATGTCAGCAATTATAAGTCTATACAGTTATTGTAGCTCTAAAATCTTGCAGAAAGTAAATTAATTGATACTGTAGAATGGAAAATATTGCTGCAAAGAAGTTTAGTGTCATTACATTTCAGTAAAGAAAGGTTTGCAAGGAGTTAAAGATAAGTAATGAAGTAAGTTATAAAATTATGTAGAATAGGAAGGTATGTATTAGTCGTGTCTAGGACAGTGCTAGTAGCATATGACTGAGAGAGCATGGTGTAGAATTAGTCCTATTTACGCTGCCTTTTCCAAATTACTGTATCTAGAAGGTTTACAACTTAGGCATGCAGGGGATGCATGAAAGGGGTAGAGCTGTGGATGGGGGCAGTTAAAACAGAGAAAGATGAGAAGTGTTGTTTAACAGGGGGTTGAAAAGGGGCATATTGATTCATGTGCAGGAGGGAAAGTTGTTAGGGGTGTAAGGATTCAGGTAGAGGAGGACAAAAAGTTAGTGATAAATAACAAGAGGTTTATGCATTTACTAGAGGTCTCAACCTGGTCATGAACAGGAGCATGACCAGGTTTGGGTAAGGTATTGTTTAATCTGGATTTTATAGACTGTGAGTTTCTTTGTCATTTTTATTGGTGCAAGGATGGTGTTCCAGAGTTTGGAGATGTAACAGGAGTATAGTGATTCCCCTGATTAATTATTTGCTTTAGTAGAAATTTATCACCAGGACAGAGGTCCCTTGTGGAAGTGTAGGGCAATAGTATGTTTTTTTTAAGTATGGACATTTTTCAGGATAATGTATCAGTTTGTATGCCATAACTTGCAGAGAGTATGTTATGTAGTTGTTAAGCTCTAGCCAGTTTAGCTAATTTAAGGCTTGACAGTGGTGAGCTCAGTGTGCAGTGTTGGTAACAAAGTTAGCTACTTTGTTGTAAAAGGAGGCTAGTTTGGATTTTAGTGTACAGCTTAGGTTTGTAAGGATAGGTGAGGCATATAAGAGGGTTGGAAGCAAATAGGATGAGGCTAGAGTTTTTCTTGCTGGGTCTGTAAGGTACTGTTTTACCCTGTAAAGGGGTCAGTTTTCTGTTGAATCTTTTTAATTGTTTGAAGAATATAATAATCAAATTTAATATTGTTATCTATTACAATGCCTAGTAATTTACTATATGGTACTACCTCAATTTTAGTATTATTTGCAGCTGTAACCAAGAAAGATTGTTTCTGACTGGGATAATGCTTTGTGTGAAGAGCATCAGTTTTGTTTTATTGGGGTTAAGCAGTAAGTTTGAATTTGTTTCAGCCGGGTTTCGAATGAAGAGAAAAGTTTCTGTGATTTCTTGGAATCTGGATATTTTAGGAGATGCATGTAGCATTTGCTTGGTCTATGGCAGTTTGAAACTTGTTTATAAAAATATTAAAGAGAAGGGGTCCTAGTACAGATCCCTGAGGGACACCTGTGGTAACTGGAAAAGATAAAGAGAGATCCTGTTGACATTTGAATGCTTGTCGACTTCCATATAGATAACTAAGGGACCATTTAAGGGAGGATTGACCTATGGAAGAGAGATCAATAAGTAAATACTGGTGTGATACAGTGCTGAAAACTTTGGATAAGTCTGGGATCACAGTTGACACTAGGGAACCATTGTCCCTATGCTGCTTCATCTGCTGCAGATTCAATATGAAATAAACTCAAGTTACTATTTTAGGGAGAAGCAAAATACACAGTACAACAATGAGTCCTGTTTGCTTCCCAGATTCACAGCTCAACCAGGCTTCTTCTCACCACGTTCAACGTACCTAGTGCTGTTGTCTATAGGGATTCACTGTCACCGTGCAGCTTTTGTATGCCAATATTGATTTCTTTGTTTTAGGAAATTTCCCTTTCTTTATATTTGCATTATTGTGGAGTTAGTATATTATAAGTTTGCAGGTGGGGGGGGGGGGGTTGCCCCTGCAAAGAAACACTTGCTTTTAAGTTTATATGGTTGGGTGAATCATGACCAATTTAACCTGGCAATTTGACTCCTCTCATAGTTAATATTCAATGATTTATAGTGGAACCTACTGCAGGAACTGTTATAAAATGTAACTTTTTCACCTGATGTTGTTAATCTTCATTCATTCCTTACAGATGGGTTATCGGGTCCATCCTCGGAACTGAGCCGGCCAATCTCAAGCTCACATTAGCCAAAAACTCTCTAGCCAAGGTCCTACCCAGAATGCACTGCTCTCTGTCACCTCAGATCTTATTTGCCGCATTGCTGTACAGTCGTGTCAAGCCACTCTCTCAGCTGTCTGATTTTTTGAAAGTTTTATACAGTGTTCTTACTTTAAATTTTTTCAAATAGTTTCTACTAATCTTTTCAGACTCTCTCCCTTTAGTCTTTTTCCCTTTATGTCCCTCTTCTTACCTCCGAGGTAATTCTTCATTACCATCATTGGTAATCCTTCCTTATCTCTTCTTACCCTTTTGGGTAGCCTTTCCTCTTCCTTTTGGTACTATTCTTCTTCTCCACATCATTATGTCGGATAAGAAAAGTAACATTGGTTTTAAGCAGTGTAAGGATTGTGGCCGTAAGTTACCACTTTCTGATGGCCATGACTTATGTCTCTACTATCTGAATGTCTCCCACCTTACTGTGGATTCCCCATATGGGATTTGTAAAAATTTTTGACCAGGAATCTTAACGAGAGGAAGAATAAATTAATATTGAAAGGTCTTCTCAAACTGGCACCATTGGTACAATCCCCTTCAGCTCCAACTATGACATTTCTCTCCTCCATGGTGCAGACATTTTCAGCACCAACATGTTCTTCAATGCAGTCCTTCTCGGCACCGTCCTTATTACCGGTGCAGACACTTTCCTCGACAGCACCATACCCATCAGGGCAGACTTTTACCTTTGTGGTGCAGACACCTTCAACTTCTATGGTGCTGATGTCTTCGGTGCAGACTACGTCCACACTGTTTTCTTCGGTGCAGATCTCCTCGGTTCTGAGCTCTGCACCTCTCGAATTAGCAAGGACCAAGTATTCTCCTTCCTTGGATCCATTCATTGATAATCAATATAGTCCTTTTCTAGAAAGGCCAGAATCACCATCAGCTCTCTCTAAGAGGTCCAGCAGGAACCTCTCTGAGTAAGATGTGTTGCGGCTTAACCAGTTGCTTGTGGCCAGAGGTCTCTCTCACCCGACAAAGTCCATGTTCCCTCCTTCAGGTGAACGTATATCTCCTCAAACTCCAACGTGCACTCCTCCTTCGACTTCTACCCAAGTTTCAAAGCCTATTACTCCAACAGCAGCTTCCCTTCCTCTGACTCCAATAGTGGATTTCACTTTGGAACTGGAGTCATCCTTGTGGCCCTCGGTGCACTGGACATCGGGCTTTTCTCAGGCAGTGGCTGTGCCATGGGGGAGGGCATTCCTGGTTCCATGCTGATTTTTTCTATAGCACCCTCCAGGGATCCTCTCTCTCTCACAGTTCACAGTCCTCTGGAGCATCCTGGTCTGGGGATGGGCTCGTTGGGGTGGGGTGTGACCCCGGTTCCGGGGTTGTCGTGCTCTGTTCCGGGCTCCCATCCCTCCTTGGGTGGGCCGGCCTTCCAGGCCATGAAGAAGGCGCTTACCTCCGCTGGTAAACCCCACATGTCGGAGTCCTCTCCCCCCTCTGTGCCACAACTGTCACAAGCCACAACCACTGGACACTGGGCACAAGGGCCTCAGGTTTCTCCTCCTCAGGAGACCCCCCCCCCTTTGTAGTCTTCCCCAGAATCTCCCAGTGAGGAAGTACACAACAAAGTGTCATGCAAGAGGAAGCACATGAACTCCACTGAGGAGTCATTGACTGAAGATATGGATTTTGATGATGGGGAAGGGTCCCCACGGTCACCCTCTGATGAGGTGTCCTTTGGTGACATCCTCAAGATCCTTAGACAGAGGGGTGAGTAAAAGTCCTCTAATCCTTTCTCTGAGGAATCCGTATTCCTGCAGGCTTTTCTTAACTGGCACCCTATCTCCTGGGTCACCCTGCCAGCTGATGAGCTCATCCAGCTCAATGTCCAGTGCCCATGGAAGGCTCCTGACACCCTGGAAGCAATACCAAGGAGACCAGATAAAATATTATCGCCCCCAGCTGAGCACCCACATTGGTCACAAGGTCTTCCAATAGATGCTATGGTGGTGGCGACTGCAACTAAGAAGGATTTGGCAGAAGACAGCCAAACTGTCCATCCACCCAACAAGGAGTCCCAGGCGATAGACAGACTAGGGAAGTGTGTGCTTGCTTCATCGACCTTCACCGTGAGGTCGGTGAGCTATTTGGCACAATTTACCAGGCTTCAGAGGGATCTTATCAACCAGCTCTCTGAAACCTTGGCAGGAGCTGTTTCTGATAAGGTCCATGACAATGTGACTTCTCAGATAGCCACCCTAGAGTCCATTTCCAACTCTTCCATGTGTCTTATTTCTCACGCAATGGAAGGAGCGACTAGAGCATCAGGCGCAGGTATAGTTATCAGATAACATGCCTTGATGCGCCTTTGTGACTTTGCGGACTCCTTTAAGGCTTACTTCATGAATGCCCCCAATCAAAGCCACTTCTTCGTTTGGCCCTAAAGTGAAAGATACACTGGAAAGGTGCAAACAAGATGGCAAGACCCTATCTGCTGTTAGTGTCAGACACTCCACTCCTCAATGATTCAAGATGTGTATTACCACATAAAAATGGACAAATGCTCAAGAAGATACCTCTGCTTCCATATAGGAGCCAGTCACTACCAATTTTGAGCTCTGCCCTTTGGTCTCTCTACAGCCCCCAGAGTGTTCACCAAATTATGGCAGTGGTTATCGCTCACTTGCGGCTTCAAGTATTCCAGGCATTTCCATATTTAGACAACTGGCTTCTCATGGCTCCCACCAAGCGTCTACTGGAAGAAGCCCTGCACTACACTATCCTCACAGCCTAACGCCTGGGAATTACTATAAACTGTGAGAAGTCTAACACAAACCCAGTTCAGTCACTGGAATTCATCAGGGTACTGTTGGACACGAGAAATTTCACAGCATCTCTTCTGGACCACAGGCTTCAAAGAATAAGGCAACAGGTTCAACCACTGCTCTGTCACCACAAATCTCCCGCTCGATCTATACTCCAACTCTTGGGGTCATTGGCAGCCTTGATCACCATTGTTCCTCTAGCCAGATTCCACATGAGGCTCCTTTAGTGGTTACTTCTCACTCAGTGGTACCCTCTACAACATCCTTTGTCCTTTCAGATAAGTGTAACTCAGAGATGCAAGCAAGATTTACTCTGGTGGACATCTCAAAATCCCCAACAATGGTCTCACCCCTTCATTTCCCATCAACTGATAGCCATGGTGACCATGGACGCCTCCCTGATGGGGTTGGGGGGGCTATGTCAGGGGAAACTCGGTCCAAGGCACCTGGTCAGAGACAGAGGCCCTTTTGCATATCAATGTACTGGAACTGAGAGCGGTGCTACTAGCATTGCAAGCATTTCATTCCATCCTTCCATCAGGGACTATTGTGATCCAATCAGACAACATGTCAGTGGTCTGGTACATCAACAAACAAGAGGGCACCAGATCTTACCCATTATGCCAAGAGGCCTTGAGAATATGGCAATGGGTGATAGCTTTCCAACCACTTTCTAATTGCAATGCACATTCTCGGGAGCTCTACTGCAATATTCTTATTGCATCTCATAAATTGTCCACCAGACTAATCCATCTCAATAAATGGAAAAGGTTTTCTCTATGGCCAGTGAATAAACAATTAGACCCCTTGTCAGCCCCAGTTTCGGTGGTTTTGGATTACCTATCACATCTTTTCCACTCTGGGGTATCTGCCTCTACTATTCGTGAGCATTTATCTGCCATTTCAATTTCCACATTGGTTTTCAGGATTCTTCGCTTATGTCACATAGACTCTGTAAAACTTTCTTGAAGGGGGTTATCCACTTAAAATCTCCTTTTAGAGAACCGGTACAACCTTGGGATTTGACATTGGTTCTGCAAGCTCTAACAGCTCCCCCCTTTGAACCTGCATCTTCATGTGATGTAAAATATCTCTCTTGGAAAACTTTGTTTCTGATTGCAATCACATCGGCCAGATGCTTTTCAGAACTTCAAGCCTTATGCATCAAACCTCCCTATCTTATTTTACATAAGGATAGGGTATCACCGAGAACTAATTCTTCCTTTTTTGAAATGTGGTGTCAGAGCGGTCTGTCAACCAATCTATTGACCTTCCAGTGTTCTTTCCTAACCATTCTAACAAGGGAGAGTATTGCCTGCACTCCTTGGATGTTCATAGGCAAATACGATTTTATCTGGACAGAACAAAATCAACCCATAAATCAGACCAACTATTTCTGGCTTTTTCTGGACCAAGACGAGGTCACCCTATCTCAAAAGTTACATTGGCTTCATGGTTAAGAAATTGTGTTACCTTTATCTACAACAAAAACAATCTCACCTTGCCTCAGAGTGAAAGCACATTCTACAAGGTCTATGGCAACTTCAGCAGCTTTCCATGCTAAGGCTTCCCTCAATGATATTTGCTCAGCTGCGACTTGGGCCAAACCTCATACCTTTATTCTTCATTACAAAGTGAACTTGGCCTCCAGAGGTAGAGCTTCCTTTGGCTCCACGGTGCTCAGGAATGTCCTTCCATGAGGGCCACCTAGGGATACAGGTAGCTGGGGACTCTGTCCCATCAGTAAGGAATGAACGAAGATTAACAACATCAGATAAAGAAGTTATGTCTTACCATAACGTTTCATCTGTACTGTTGATCTTCGTTCATTCATTACTTCCCACCCTCCGTCCCCCATCCGGAGGTTCTTGGTTGACCTCATATCAACTTGCAAACTCGATGTGAGATAACAGGGAGCAGAGCATTCTGGGTAGGACCATGGCTCGAGAGTTTTTGGCTGATGTGAGCTTGATATTGGCTGGCTCAGTTTCGAGGACGGAACCAATAACCCATCAGAAATGAATGAACGAAGATCAACAGCACATGTGGAACGTTATGGTAAGACATAGCTTCTTTTTTCAGTGTACTTACTCTGACTTGACAGGACTCAGGTCAGAATAGTGTCTGCAAAGACTGTAGCATGTTTACTGTTAAAATATGTTCTACAATATAATATTAATGATATTGTAGTGCAGTTGAGAGGCATGAAAAGTGAGTGTAAATGTAATGGACTGCATTACACTACCTTTCTTTTTTTTTTTTCAATAATTTTTATTTTTATTTTTACATTAATAAATGTCACAAATAAAAACCATCTTACAACATGACCCTGTGCATATATATATATATATATATATATATATATATATATATATATATATATATATATATATATATACATATATACACACATATATACATACATACATACATACACACATATATACATACATACACATACACACATATACATATGTTATACATTGATGTCAAATACCACAGGATATAGGTCATATGTACATAGATGCTTTCATTGTTAATTCCACAGTTATATAGACAGTATATACATTCATAATATCCAAGTTATTATTTAATATCTGAACTTGTATATTCTTTGGTTCCATTATAGTGTATTTCTAAGTTGCTGTGTGATGAATTATGCTAATATGATGTTAAAGGTTGGTTCCCAAATTTCTCTGGATTTCATGTTTTTGTTTCTTTTATCTATTACTATTTTATGAGCTAAAAAGTGTTGTATAGCTACTTGTTTAAAACCCTCCCAAGAGATATTTATCATATCTAGCCATTTAAAAGCTATATACAGTTTCATTAGTAGGAAAATTGTTAAAAGTGTATTTGCTTGTTTTCTTGGGATGTTGGGTGGGAGAATGTGTAACAGAGTGAATTCCCAAGTTAATGTTGATGTTTGATAACCCGTTTTTTGTAATTGTACCTTGAGAAAGTTCCAGAGTTTATAGACACATTTACAGCTCCAAAATACATGGATTAAGTCAGCTATCTGGTCCTTACAGTGTGGGCAGAAAGGTGATTTTGATGTGTTAAATTTGTGTAGGATTGCAGGTGTAAAATAAGCATTATTATTGATCATGAGCTGAGTGTATGCTAACTTTTTGAGGGGTAGAATCTTCAGTGTTAGATTGATTGCCTGGCTTATTTGCTGATCATCTATGGATGGTTTAATTTTTCTCCAGTAGTTAGAGAAGAGGAGGTCCTTCTGATATTTGATTTCATTTATCATTTTATATGAATTGGTAATAGTTTTCTTTGTTGTGATAATAGTTTTCCAAAGCCTGCTACAAGTTTCTATGTCACTATTGGTCATAGTAATATTTTGGAGATAACTGGATTATTATGTGTGATTTAGGGAGGTTTAAGTTGGTCCTCATTTCTTGTATTGAACAGTTAAGGTAGGGATAGATATCTTGAATTGTTTTATCTTTTAGTCTGGGAAAAGGGAAGTCCAGCATCTTATTGTTTATTTTTAAATTTGGGTTTTTATGAAGGGGTTGCAGTATTGTCATGGCATGTCTAAGGTTCAAGAATTGAAAGAGTTTTAGCGCTAGATTGATAGAATGTTTTAAGGGCTCTATAATGTTATAAGTTTGTATTTCTTTCTGCTTCAGGAATGGAAGTGCTTTGGGATTGAAACCTAGAGCTTTAATATATCTATAATATATTGTCACCCAGAGAGGAGACCAATTTTCCATTGATGGGTTATGTTCAGCTATTCTCAATATTCTGTTAGTGTTAATGATCGAGTAGTACATTTTAAAATCTGGTAGATTTAGTCCTCCTTTGCTTTTGGGGAGTGTTAATTTTGGATAGGAGATTCCATTTTTTTTGGGTTCCCATATACATTTTGCTAGGAAGGTATGAATTTGTTTGAATAATTTATTATGTATTGTTGTCTGTGATGTCATGAATATATACATTAATCTAGGTAAAATGTTCATTTTGATTATTGATACTTTGGCCAAGAATGGTAGTTTTAGGTTGTTCCATCTTTTGCAGTCTTGCATTATATTTTGCCATTTAAGGTTTACATTGCGTTGGTAGAAGTCTTTGTTACTCTGGAAAAAGGTGATTCCCATGTATTTAGTTTCTTCTTTAATTTTTATTGTGTTTAACAATGGTATTAGTGAGATGAGTTTGGGTGTTTTAGGGGAAATATTAGTTTTATTAAGGTTTAGTTTGTAGTTAGACATAGTTGAGAAATGTTCAATTGCAGCTATTATTTTGTTTATATCTGAATTTGGTGTAGTACAGTATATGTTCAGATCATCTGCAAATGCAGTGAGGTATATTTTGAAGTTGTGTATTGATGGAGGATTGTGATATGTATTTTGTTTAATGTATAGAAAGAGTGGTTCTAGGTATAGGTTAAACAGGAAGGGTGATAGTGGGCATCCTTGTCTTGTTCCATTTTTATTAGGATCCTATTTGACCAAGTTTTATTTATATACAGAGATGTGTATGGGTTGCTATAGAGAGTTTGGATGATCTGAATGAAGTTATTGGGTATATTAAAGTAGGGTAGTGTTTGGAGTAAGAATTCTAGATTAACCCTATCAAATGCCTTGTGGGCATCCACTACCATTGTGTAGATGTTGATATTGTATCGGTTAGCGTAGGATATTAGTGCATCTAATGTTAATGTATTGTCACTAGTCTGTCTATGTGGTGTAAAACCAGATTGTTCTGGGGAGAGGATTTTTTCTATCAGATTTTTCATTCTGTTTGCAAGTATAGAGGTAAATATTTTAGTATCTATATTTAAGAGGGAGATGGGTCTGTAGCTGTCGGGGTTTATGGGGTCTGTGTGTTCTTTTAATATAAATATAGTTTTAGAGGCATTATAGTTTATTATGTAATTCAGTGTATTGTATAGTAGTTTGGCTATCAAGGGGGAAAATGCTTTGTAAAATTCTGATGTGAGTCCATCCGGACCTGGAGCCTTATGCACTTTTAAGTGTTTGATTGTTGTAATAATTTCACTGATGGATATCGGCTCAGTTAGTTTTTTTTTGTTGGTCTAAATTGAGTTTAGGGAATTTCAGTTTTTGAAGAAAAAGAGTTCTATCTTCCTTTGAGGTTTGTAGTATTTGTGCTCCATATATTTGAGAGTATATTTGTTCAAATGCTTTAATAATGTCTTCATTTTTTGTGTAGTTTTTGTCTCTTTAGTTTATTTCTGATATATTTGAGGCATTTTTGTGTTGGCAGATAATTCTGGCCAGAGCTCTAGATGGTATTTGAGCTTCTTCTGCGTAAGTGGCTAACATTCTGGCTTCATAGAAAGATAGGTTCCTGGTTTCTAACATATATAGATCCCTTTGCAGTTTTAAAAGTTCTGCTTCTGTTTGGTTCTTAGGGTTATTTATTAGTTCTTTTTCAAGATGCTCTATTTTCCCTTTCAGTATATGCTCCTCTTTCAGTTGTATTTTTTATAGTATGCTGCTTTTTTGATAAACAATCCTCTGATTTGTGCTTTGGTTGCAGCCCATTCTATGTCAGTTGGTACTTGGGAGTTAATGATATTTGTAAGAGCTATTTTTAGTATTGCTTCTGTTTCTTTTATTACATCCATTTTGGAAAGTAAATTAGGGTTTAATGACCAATTATGACCCCTATTCTCTAAATATATCTTTTTGTCCCAGTTAATGTTCAGTGTGATTTTGGAGTGATCTGAAAAGAACCTGGCATGTATAGTTATTGCTGGGTCCATGTTAATGAATATGTCAGAGATTAAGAAGAAGTCTATCCTTGACCACATTTTGTGGCATTGCGAATAGAATGTGAATTTCCCTGTTTTATCTGCACTGTTCCCATGTTTAAAAGGGTCATATAGTTTGAAATCTTGTTTGAGTTCATTAAGGGCTAATGTGGCTTGTTTATTATGTGATTTGGTCAGATTAGATTTATCCTTTTCTGGGTTTTGATATGTATTCCAGTCACCTCCAATCACTAGGTAGTGATCTTTAAATTGGTTTAAGGTTGGGTATAATGACATAAAAACGTGTTGTTGGTTATTACAGGGTGCGTAAGCATTAAGTACCATTATAGGTTTTGGTATTGTAGGACTATTAAATGTTACATAGCACCACCTTCCCTCCTTGCCAGCATTGGATTTAAGTATTTTTCCTTAAATTGGTTTTAATTATTATGGCAGCCCCAGCACTGTTTGTTTTCCCCTCTGAAGCTATGATTTGACTTATCCATTTCTTTCTGCTAATTTCTGCCCATTGATCTGCAGTCAAGTGCGTTTCTTGTATTAGTATGAGGTTGGCTGTGGTTTTTAATGTAAGGTGTAAGAATAGTTTTCTTTTCTTCTTGTTTTGGAGCCCTTTAACATTCCATGATTCTATTTCCCACATTTATTTATTAGGTGTATTCCTTAGATATGCCATGTATATTAGTTTTGTTTTGTTAGTTTTGTATGTGTTACTGTGTGATGGTTTAGGAAAGCATCTATTTATCCCCGTCCCTACACTGTGCCTAACCACTATATTCCTGGACCAGGAATAATCAGGGGGGGAGGATGAAGGTTCATTATATGGTTTACCTTTATGTCTAATCTTGGAATGTGTTTTCTTTTTAGATATAGATTTACTCCATAGTATCCCCCTGTGTTACTATAAACAATGTGGACAAAGCTGAACAAACTAGTTCCCTCAACAAACACTGCTACTTAATATCCCTAGCCTCTTCCAACATATTATTTATACAGTGATGGTATTGCATTTAAGGTACAGCATGTATTGTTTTTGTCTTGTGACTAATTTTTTCTAATAGTATTTTTAAAACAGCATATTAATATACATTCCTCAGTAAATTATAACAATATGTGTACCATAGTAATATTGTTAAACAATCAATCTTGTCATTTTTATATTTTTCTCTCATTTGACTTCTTTTTCCTCCCCTTTGCTTATTCAGGTTTCGGCCTTCTTTGGTGCCTATAATGATGTTTTTCCACATCAATCTGTGTGGTTATAAAATATATACTTGGCATCTATTTAACAGAAGTAGGAAGTATAGAGAGACAAAAAAAAAAAAAAAAAAAAAAAGAAAAACAGCTTAGCCAAACAGTCCTTCTGCTATAGTTGACATATTAAGGCTATATTTACATTATCCCAGGATTGTTAGGTTATTTTACTAATTTCCTGAGATTACTTCTCTCCAGGATCTTTTAACACATTTCTAGTATTTACATAAAACATTTAACAATTTTTCCCTTTTTTTCCCAATATTAATCTATGAGCTAGCATAATTCTGACAGTTTATTTCTTGTCTATTATTTAAGGCTGGAGTTTCATTCAACTACACAGTACTGGGTGTACTGTTTTAGTGAATGGTTCAGTTCAACAGTACCTTATTTCTTCAAGGTTTTGCTTGCAGGTTGGTTGACATCTATGGTGCAGCTTTCTTCTTTTAGCTGGTGCAGATCAATTTTCATTTTTCAGGCAGTAAAATCCTTTGGAGCTTGCTGAAATCCATTTTGTCTGACTGTTCTTAATGAAGCCATCAAAAGCCTAGGGGGACTGAATTTGCAAGCCAATATCCAAGATGGGAACTTCCTTCCTATATTCGTGCATCGGAAACAGCAGTTCATTTTTGGTTCCCACCCAGGCTGTACTTCCCTTTCCTGTGTTCCTCATGGCTCACATCAATGACCCAAGGGCCTAGACAGCAAGGGGAAGATTTCAGAGTTGGATCCCAGCTAGAGTGCTCATGAATGGGGTCGTTTTTTCATCCAAGGGACCTTTATCTTTTTTTTTGTGGATTTATTTAACTTCTGAAGGTGGCATTTGCTTGAAAACAGCCAGGAATGTCTCTTTTGCCTCTTTGGGGTTAGCAACCATATATTTAACCTCTTTGATGTAAAAGATTAACTGATTTGGATATTTCATCTGGAATTTGATTTTTTTTTCTATTATAAACCTGCAGTATGGAGATAGTAGTTGTCTTGCTTGTTTTATTTGTATTGGGAGGTCTTGAGCAAAGGAGATTTTATTATTATTCCAGGTGAGTGTGCCCTTTTTCTTTGCTGCCAGTATGATTTTATTTACATCTTGGTAGTTTAATATTTTAATATAGACAGGTCTTGGTTTCAGTGATGTTTGCATTTCCCTCAGGGCTCTGTGGGCTCTCTCTATTGTTATTTGCTGCATTTCCTCAGATTCCTCTAGGAGGGAATTGACTATTTGCTTGATTGTTGGTATTAGATTGTTATGAAGTACAGTTTCAGGTATTCCTCTGATGATGATATTGTTCCTTCAAGATCTTGCTTCCAGGTCTGTTAATTTTGCTTGTAAGTTTTGTATTTCTTTGTCATGGGCATCAGTTTTTTGAGAAATAGAGTCTATTTTTATTTCATTTTCTATTATTTTGGACACAGATTTTTCCATTCTGGATATTATTTGGCTGAATGAGTCACCAAAGGTTTGAAATTGTAATGATAAGTCCTTTAATGCTTGCTGGATAGGTAATAAGGCCGATTTTATGTCTTCCAGATTAGCTGGCTGGTCTGTCTTGGATTTATTTGTATTTTTAGAGTTGTCAGTTTGTTTAGTTGTCTTTTGTCTTTTTGAAGTTGTGTCTTTCTCAGGTGAGGCTAGTACTGAGAATTTGGTCTTAGTTGTTGTTGTTTCCATATTATTTTCCTCTTTTGACATCTTGCTGTATAGTGTTTTACCAATCTTGCAGTCAGATGTAGGGCCTTAGTAGCACATTGCTTAAGCTGTTATTCAGAAATCTTAGTTAATCCTGCTGTTTCTGAGCTGAATCTGTCACTTTTTCTTCCTTGTTTGTTTGCTGGATGATATTAGCAGTAAATATCTACAGTTATTTCTATATTATTAATTCTGCGTTGCCTTCTGGGTTTGTTTTAATCCAGGGTATATCGAGACCTAGGTGATAGCAGTGCTCACAGAACAGCGGCCATTTTGAACTCTACACTACCTTTCTGACAGTGAACACAAGTGCTTTATGGCTTTGAAAGCTGGCAAAACCTTAGCTTTTTTTTCTGTTTTACTGTAACTAGTAGTACATGGAGCAGATAAAGCTCCTTGCACTATAAAGAATTATGATTATCTCACTGGTCATAACCTAAAACTATGTGTTCTCGATATGGATGCCAAGATTCACCTCTCGACCTTTGATCCTGAGGTGAATTTCTTGACATCCATGTCTCTAACACATAATAAGCAGGTTATGATTGGTGACCCAATCCCCCCTACTCAGTGCAAATACACATCTCCCTTCATCTCCTGCATATGAGGCAAGCTTTATGCTGTGGTCCAAACAACTTATACTTACCTTGATGACAGCTATACTTTTCTTTGGTAGGTAGCTCCCAACACTGCTTGCTTACATTGCAGTTCCCTGCAAAGACTGTTAACCCTAGTAATTTTCCTCCATCATAACCCATCATCCCTTCCTCATGAATCTCCATCACACAACAGCACAGAGAAAGCAAACTCCATCCCTCGCCCCACCTTCTATTGCCAGCTTTCTAGCACTTTGTATTCTAAGGCAGAAGAACTACTTCATCCACATTGAAAATTAATTTCTTCCCAATATAGAGGATTTTATCTGTAAGAGATGTAAATAATTATCCAAACTGGGGCATAGCCCTCCCTAACAGCTGCACAGAGTAAACATAACACTGTCTTACCTCCCCCACTTACACCTATGTAAAATACTTAAAATGATAACATAAAACAGTCATACACTGATCTCATTAAATAATATCTACCCAAGTCTCCTTGAACTCCCATAATTAGGCATCATCCAAAGCCCTGATATCTACCTTCTGCAAACAACGGTCTATCATATGTAAACCAGCATCTAACAACATCCTGGTAATTGGTGACTTATTGTTTAACACCACTAACTCCATGCTTGCCAGACTGGACAAAGATAGGTACAGTCTGCATGAAAAGTATTAGATAGTCAAGCAACTTCTTTGGAGAGTTTTGTATTATACTATTTTTGTTGTCTTGGCTGACTAATTAGAAGTATTAATTCTCTGTATTTTTGTAAAAGATTGTGAGCCCCATATTGTTGCTCTACCTTGCAGGTTCTATCTCTTAGCAGTATATGTTACTTGACTGTGTCATGCAGTAACAGTGATGTCATCTCATACCTTCTTACTAGGGTAGCAGTGTAAGACAGAATGTAAACATGCTGCCAAAACAGCTGATTGACAAAATGTATGTTGCTGCTCTGAAGATGGGGTAACAGTCACCAGCAGTCTGAGATGGTGAAGACGAGATCTGTACTATGGGTATAAGACATGGTTGAGAAGATTCTGAAAGTGGGTTTCACGGGGATGTTCCTCTGAACAGCATAAACTGACAAGGTATCCTGCTTACTCACTTTATCAAGAATAATGCCTGCCTCATGGATGTGTGGTAGGAAGAGTAAGAGTATTCTTCTAGGAATGATCATTGTACAATCATCTGAAAAACATTGCCTGATCACAACTGATCAAGAACCCATTTCTCTTAAAGTCAAACTGTAACTTGCATTTACTAACTCCAAAGTCACACATAACAGCAGTGAAAGGAGAAACTCCACATTACTATCACCAGGGGCTTTCACAGACATTGATCCAGCAGGGACCAAGAAGAGAGCTGCCACCTTTTCAAATGCCTAAAGTGGGACACATTTTGTAGAAACATGGGATTTTGCAGAACAAAACATACCCACCGCCAGTGCAAAGGACAGAACTTCATTTTTTTGCAGAAATAAAAGCTTATTCTTGCAGCATTTCAGCTGCTTATGCTATTCCATATAACACTTAGGTGTTTCAGATACCCTAACTAAAAAAAATAGCCTTTGATCCAAGACAAAATGTGGTTCCAGCCATCTGTTTTCAGACAGTTAGAACTCATTCAGCTGATCCTCAATCATCTGTGGACACTACCCAATCAGTCTAAGTAGTGCTGTGGCTATTTGGTCTCTGCCTAGTAGGATGAAACTGAATTGATGGTGTTATTCAAATCTAGGAATTCTACTAATGGCATCACACATCAGATTGTCCCATTTTGCAAAAAAAAATAAAAAATAAAAAATAAAAAAAAGTCACCCACAACCTATTTTTCAAGGGAGATGGCTTAATCAACCTACTCCAGAGTGGCTAACAGGAGAACAGAGGTAGATTCACAAAAAGGTATATGCAGACTACAGCATCTGTTGACCATGTTGCACAGAGACAAGGGCATTCTGTCTAGCTCCAGATCTGGTGGGTGGATGGAAGGGTCTGATAGTAAGGGAAATTGGCAGGTATGGAATATTTATTATTATTATGAAAAGCTACTCACACCACGTTTTCTTATCTTTCTGTCCTAGTGCCTGTATAGTTAATAACACAGCCGTAATTGTCACTGTCCTTGTCTAGAAACAAGTTTCAGTTACAAGAAATATATCAATGGGTATCTATCAGGTCATTGAAGCACAATTGACTGAAACTCACATTGCTGAACAAAATTGACTGAAAAGCACATAGACTGAAATGTCAATGGACTGAATTCCCATTTGACTGAATACTCATTTCATTAAATCACAAATCCTAGAAAATATCCTACATCACACAGTACACCACAAAGCTGTTTTTGCAGGGGAAAAGCCCCCCTTGCACCTCCCAAGAGAGGTGCTTTGCTCCTCACATCCTGCTTAATTACATATAAGAACTCCACAGCTGCACAGCCACGGAGAAAAGAAAATGCACAGTGGATCAGTGTTGGCGCACAAACACAAACATCTATACATTTGGGGGTGTGACATAATGAGGGGTACTGCCAATCCACACAGAATCTCCTGTCCTCACTTCTATAGCAAATCATATCCTCAGAAAAGACACCATTGCATCAGCAATTCTACGCTTTTCTGTCATTTGTGATGAGATTGTGATTGTGATGCTAGTTATGTACTAAAATATGCCAACAAAACCAAACTAATGCTGTTCCCTAACCAATGCCACAAAACAAACTCCCCCAACCATGACTTTACAATCACCTCATCCAATCACACTCTAATTAACCCACCTCAGAAACCAAGCTACTAGGTGACATTCTAGATGATAAGTTAAAATTTGACAAACATATATCTCATGCCATCAAAAAGGCCCATATTTAATTAGGTTCCCTTTACAGAACAAAACCTTTCTTAACAAACTCTTACAGACAAGTTATTGCCAGGACCTACCTACTATCCACTTTGCACTATGCCTCCCCTATATTTACTAACCTCAAAAAATCAGACTTAAGCAAACTTAAATCATGCTACCATAAGATAGCCACATTTGTTGCTAACCTGCCCCACAGAACCCATCATTGTCTTGTGCTGAAACAACTCAAATAGCTGGAGCTGCCCAACCTACTAATCCTAAACCAACTTAGTGTAGAACATTCCATAGTTTACATCCCCGACAAATGCCCATTCCTACAGGACCTAGTACAAACCCACCTCAATAGCAGGACTCTATGATCCTCAAAAAAATTACTACTCGACGTTACATAATCCAACAACAGTTTTGGAGACTCACTATATTCTAACTATGTAACTAAATCATGGAACTCCACCCCCCCAGAACATACTAAACACAGCAAACCTAACGCACTTCAAAAAACTGCTAAAGTCCCACCTAAATGACAACTGGTTATGCTCCTGCTCCTCACCAGGCTGAACCCATTTCTTCCCTTCTCACCCTCTCTCTTCCTATTCTCCACTTTCACTATATCGCTATGCTTACTGAATACCTTACTTACTCCTGTCTTCACCCTTTCTATCCCTACTCTCCACTTTCAGTATATCTCTATTTGTTTAATGATCCCATGTGAGTATAACAACATTAAACATAACAATTTACAGTACCAAACAGATATATCTGAGACACTACTCCATTGTATATTAAGCTGTTGTATCTCTGAGACACCACTCCACTGAATGATTTCTTGATACCAAGTATAACTGTCAAAATATGTGTTATTAAGTGATTCTGTCAGCTTTATTACTAACTTGAACTGTGATATGTTATTATGTGATTCATTACTATTATTTCTCTGATTGTTTCACTATTGTTTAAAATACTGACAGTTATGTTGTTATTATGTGGAGATTTTCTCCCCAGGCCTCCGCTTAAAATGGGCAGATTTGCTCAGTTGGACTTCCCACAGTAAACAAATGTTAAATTAAATAAATAAATATATAAATAAATAAATATACAAAAACTACTACCACTATGAAATAAATAAATATGTCAAAACAGGGAAAGAGATGTGGGGTTCCAGCTGTGGTTTGTGGAAAGACTGATTCTGCTGTGGTTGTATCTTACTTCTTGACACAGCAAAGTTCAATCATTCATTTATTTATTTAGTTAGTTATTTATTTAGTTATAAATTTGCTTTGTTGAAAATTCTAATCAGATTCAGTACACGCTCATTTGCAGTGCATGCTTTCAGACAAACAAGACCCAGAAATAGTTAATGCACAAAGGTAAAATATGGAACTTCAAAAGATTAGAATATAACACAGCAATATAGAAGGCTAAATAAAATGTTAAGATATATATATCTATATATCTATATAAATTATGTCAAGGTGGAAAGGGATGATGATGATGAAAGAGGGAGGAGTCCAAGAAGTATGCAGAGAGAGTAGGATTTTGAATACAGATTCTTAAGGAGCATTGCATCAGGCATACAAACGCAACCTTTCAAGCAGGAAAACTGCAGCACCAGGAAAACATCAGTTTGGGACAAGAATGTGATATAAAAGAACTTGAGCAAGAGAGTGTATAAATATTTGGGAACTGATGAAGGGTCAACAATAAAACATGAACAAATGCAAATAAAACTTAGTAAGGAATACTTTAGAAGACTTAAATTAATTCTGAAAAATAGCATTGACATCTAGGAATAAAACCCAAGCTATAAACCAATTTGTTCTTCCTGTCCTTACAGTTTTGGAGTGATTGACTGGCCCCAAAACATGTTGGCTAGATTAGACAAAAAACAAGGATGCTTCATGCTCACCAAATGATTTATAAAAATCAGTGTATACCAAGATTATATATTCCCCATTTAGAAGGAGGGATGGACCTCCTTAAAATTGATTACATGTATACATCTGCAATCGTAGGACTCCACACATATCTGCTGACCTCACTAGACCCAAATGTAGTGAAAGTTTTGAAACAGAAGGAGAATAAATCTAAGATGACTTCTCTGATTAATTTAGCAGAAGCATATTGGGTCAAGCAGGAATGGAAATCAAACCAGAAGTAGATAAAAATCAGGCAGCAAGTGAATGTGCCAAAAAAACAAAAGAAAGAATATAAGGTGAAGGACCAGATGAGAAGGCAAGAAATGTGGAAAAAGCATAAATATAGCTGCAAGTATAGAAAACTTCTGGAAGAACCTCATGTTGATCAGGAATGAACACAGGAATGGTTAAGGAGAGGCAAATTTAAACCAAGAGATGAAAGGTTAATATTGGCAGCCCAATATAATGGGCTACTTACACACTGGTTTACAAAGTCCATTGAACATGTGGGCAAAACAGACAAATGTAGGTTTTGTAAAACCAAATTGGAAACAGTCATACACATGGTTGCTAGTTGTGACATACTAATGGCAGAAGGACTGTATACTGAAGAGCATAATAATGTGGCAGGACTGTTGCACTGGGGATTGTGCAAACATGATTGTATTGAAGTGGCTGAAAAACACTAGAAACATGAGCCACAAAGCATAATAGAAAATTATGAAGTTTACATCACATGGGATCACCCATCACCAACAGTTCAAAAGATAGATGCTAGAAAACTGGATATATAGGTCCAAGAAAAGAAGACAAAAGTGGCATTGATCATTGAAATTGCTACACCCAGTGACTACAGTGTCTTGCGTACAGAGACACAAAGTCATAAAATATCAGGATCTGCAGGCAGAAATGAGAGCATTGTGGAAGAAAGAAACCCAGACAGTTCCAATAGTAGTTGGAGCAATGGGTCTTATAAAAAAGAATCTACAATTGTAGATTCCAATCCTTGTAACCCCATATGAATTGCAGAAGGAGTCATTACTGGGCACATTGCAGGCGCTGCGAAGAGCACTTCTGGCTGACATCAAAGATTGAAGCGATACTAATTTCATGAACTTTTATCATACTTTGACTTAGGAATGGGGTTCATTCCCATCATGGTATTAGAAACCCAAAAGACTTGTAGAAATTAAAAAAGATTATATTCATAAAGTAGCAGAAATTATTCAAAAAAACTAAGCTAACATAGAAATAGAGAAAGGATATTTTATCAGTAGGAATAGCTGCAAGTTGGAGTACAGAAAGGAGATAAGAGTGGACTGGAATTTATCAAATAGGAAAAGGAACCAAATTTTTATGAGCAAATAACTAGAGAGGGAATGATAATAGAGTGGGATGAGGCCAAGCAGAAGGTTAGACTACAGGTTAGTGACTTTCTTCCCTACCTGGGATTAATATCAGCTTATAGGCAATGAGAAAAGGACAGAGGATTGCTAAATAAAGAACCAACTCTGGTAGAGTTTATAGTTGACTCTCAAAGAGAAGTTGTGTTTAAAAAGGAATGATTAGTAACACATATGAGTGTTGCATCATAACTATAAGAACGATTCAGAGGTGGTTAGAAACGACTGGTCAGAGAGAATGGAAAGGCAATATACAAAGGAGCAATGAACATCTGTACAGCTTCCAAGTACAGAACTGCTTCCAGAAGGTTTTGGATTTTTTCTTTGAAGTTTTGCATATATAAAGTTATACCTCAGGCAGACTTCAGAGAATTTTTTCACAGGTAAACAGCAAATGCTGGAGGTGTAATGGGAAACAGATAGGTAATAGGAAACACATTTTTTTTCTTTTTTGATTGGGAGAATGAAATGACTCAACAGATTAAAAAAAAATCCATATGTAGTACTTTGTCAGAAATGTTGGACTATTCTCTGGTTTGAGTCTACACTTGGGTGCCTTCTGTGCAGAGCTTGCATGCCCTCCTTGCATTTACATGAGTTTTCTCTGGGTGCTCCAGTTTCCTCCCACATTCCAAAGACACGCATATGGAGCATTTCTCCCCAGGCCTCTGCTGAAAATGGGCTATGGTCAGAATTCCTGGTAAACAAATGTTAAATAAATAAAGAATATATATATATATATATATATATATATATATATATATATATATATATATATATATATATATATATATATATATCCATATATGGGTCTTGGACATTTCACTGAATGTACATTTCACTGAAAGCTGAAAGTCAAATTAGTGTCCACTTCTCACTGAAAGCTCAATTTACTGAAAACTCAATTCACTGAAACACGTTTCACTGAAAGTTATATATGGCCTTTTTCCCACTGTAGTACAACCCTGGAGGTAGTATATATAATAAGGAGGGGTGGGGTGGGGGCATAGCCCCCCACATATTTTAAATATTTTGAACTATTTACATGGATACTTGCAATTCCAATATATTACTCTTTTCCAAACATAATATATACTTAAAATATTACTATATATACTAACTCCAGGGTCGCACTATAGTGGGGAATTGAGTTTTCAGTGGATTGTGCTTTCAGCGATTTGCGTTCAGTCATTTCAGTTTCAGTGAAATGTGCATTCAGTGAAATGTCCTAGACCCATATATATATATATATATATATATATATATATATATATATATGGGTCTATCTGAGTTCATCGACATTTTAAAATACCAAACCAGCAATTAACCGACACCAAAACAACGAAACTCATTTAAGCGACGCCAGAAGATCGACAGTTCACAAACACGACATTGCATACACCCGACACAACATACCAACAAACAAAACACATCCCCTATCCAACACTCACACACACAACACAAGCACACCAAAATCCTTACAAACAAACACTAACCCATACATACACAACTAACCACAACCCTGACCCAAACCCTTACCCTAAGGTCCGTCACTCTCACCCAACCCGCGCCTAACCCTAACTCACTTATCCCACCCTTACAAAACACCAACATTGCACACTTACCTTACCTCACCTAACCCGCCCTAACCTAACTCACTTATCCCACCCTACCCTACAAAACACCAACATTGCACACTTACCTTACTCACTCACCTAACCGCCCTAACCCTAACTCACTTATCCCACCCCTACCCTACTAAACACCAGAAGCACACTTACCTTACTACTTTCCTTACCCCATCACAGCTTCTCAGCGTGTGTCTTCCTCCGTCGGTCTTCTGCCTCGTCGATCTTCTGGCATCGGTGACGGTGATTCATTCTCTACATTGAGTAGTTTTGGGTATTTTAAAATGTCGATGAACTCAGATAGACCCATATATATATATATATATATATATATATATATATATATATGGATTCACTTCATAACATTGAAATATCAAAATACTGAAACTCAAAACACTGAAACCAAAATACAGAAAGCTCAAAATACTGAATACTCAAATACTGAAACTCAAAATACTGAAAACACATATTATGTAAACTCAGCTTAAACAACATAAATCATAAAAATTTCTACCAAATATATGGGGCAAGCCCTGCACCCCATGGGCTGCCCCACCCCTGCTAATTAAATATATCAACTCCAAGATTGCACATAGTGTAGTTAAGTGCAATCTTGGAGTAATATATATAATTAGCAGGGGTGCAGGGCTTGCCCCTGCATATATTTGGTAGAAATTGTTATGATTTATGTTTAAGCTATTTATGCATAATATGTGTTTTCAGTATTTTGAGTTTCAGTATTTTGAGTATTCAGTATTTTGAGCTTTCAGCATTTTGGTCTTCAGTATTATGAAGTTTTGTCATTTTCAGTATTTTGAAGTTTCAGTGTTATGAAGTGAATCCATATATATATATATATATATATATATATATATATATATATATATATATATATATATATATATATATATATATATATATATATATATATATATATACACACATACACACATACACACACACACACACACACACACACACACACACACACACACACACACACACACACACACACACACAGAGAGAGAGAGAGAGAGAAAGAGGCACTTAGCATGCTGCACAACTCCATATGTGAGCTGCAAAGTAAAAGTTCATATGTGATAGCTGGGGACTTCAATAAAGCAGATCTCAGAGAGGTGTTACCCCACTACTATCAATTTGTGAACTTTCCTACAAAGGGAACAAATACCTTTGACAAGGTTTACACAGACATAAAGGGTGCATATGAAGTAGTGCATCAGCAGCAGCCAAACCTGGGGAGCTCTGATCATATTTCAATAAGATTAATACCTGCTTTCAAACCTCTGCTGATCAGAGAAAAAACCACTGAGAAACTGATCAGGCTCTGGAATGAAGCCACAATGGAAAGTCTCAGAGACTGTTTTGATAATACCTGCTGGGATGTCTTCAGAGAGGCAGCCACTTTCAATCAGCATGTGAACATACACAAATATGCTGACACTACAATGGCATATATTTCAAAATGCATGGAGGACATATCTACAACCAAGAAGATTACAATCAGAGCCAATCAAAAACCTTGGCTAGCCAGCAGAGTGTATGAGCAAGATATGAGGCATTCAGGGCCAAGGACAAGGTGGGTCTAAGTGAAGCAAGGGCTAACCTAAAAAGGGGCATTAAAGAAGCCAAGAGGGAGTATGGAAGAAAGGGTACAAAGTTGCTTCGAGGACATGAGGGATACCAGAAGCCTCTGACAAGGCATTCAGTAGCTATCTGACCACAAGACCAAGCCAGTTCAATGTGATGACAGCACATAATTTCTGGACAGACTGAACTCGTTCTGTGGCAGATTTGAGGACAAAAACAACCTAGAGGCTAAAAAGCTACCCAATGGTCAGAATGAGACAGTGCTCAACTTAATGCTGGAGAAGTGAGACACCAACTTAAGAAAGTGAAACCCAGGAAGGCTGCAGCCCTGATAGCATTCTGGGCAACGTATTAAGAGAATGTGCAGACCAACTGTACCTAATCCTTACAGATATTTTCAATACCACCCTTGCTCTTGAAAGAGTGCCATCATGCTTCTAGGTAACTAATGTAATCCTGGCCCAAAAAAGCCAACACAACTTGGTTAAATGACTACAGATCTGTGGCACTAACCTCAAATGTCATGAAATGCTTTGAAAAGATAGTAAAAAAGCATCTGTCATAAGCTCTGCCACAGACTGTCAACCCTCTTACAGTTTGCCTATTGGTCAAACAGCTCCACTGCAGATGCCATTTCGGTGGCCCTGCACCTCTCTCTCTGGAAAATATTGAAGAAAGGAACAACTATGCAAGGCTTGTGTTCATTGATTTTTAGCTACATACACGTTGGTTTACAAAATCCATTGAACATGTGGGAGAAACAGACAAATGTAGGTTTTGTAAAACCGAATAGGAAACGAAACAGTCAAACACCTCATTGCTTGTTGTGACATACTAATGACAGAAGGACTGTATCCTGAAGGCATAATAATGTGACAAGACTTTTTCACTGGGGATTGTGCAAACATTATGGTACTGAACTGGCTGAAAAACAAGACACTGGAAACATTGGCCACAAAGCATGATAGAAAAGAATGAAGTTTATATCACATGGGATCACCCATTACCAACAGTTCAAAAGATAGATGCTAGAAAACCAGATACAGAGGTCCAAGAAAAGAAGACAAAAGTAGCATTGATCATTGAAATTGCTACACCCAGTGACTACAGTGTCTTGCGTACAGAGACACAAAGTCATAAAATATCAGGATCTGCAGGCAGAAATGAGAGCATTGTGGAAGAAAGAAACCCAGACAGCTCCAATAGTAGTTGGAGCAATGGGTCTTATAAAAAGCATCTACAATTGTAGATTCCAATCCTTGTAACCCCATATGAATTGCAGAAGGAGTCATTACTGGGCACATTGCGGGCACTGCGAAGAGCACTTCTGGCTGACATCAAAGATTGAAGCGATACTAATTTCATGAACTTTTATCATACTTTGACTTAGGAATGGGGTTCATTCCCATCATGGTATTAGAAACCCAAAAGACTTGTAGAAATTAAAAAAGATTATATTCATAAAGTAGCAGAAATTATTCAAAAGCTAACATAGAAATAGAGAAAGGATATTTTATCAGTAGGAATAGCTGCAAGTTGGAGTACAGAAAGGAGATGAGTGGACTGGAATTTATCAAATAGGAAAAGGAACCAAATTTTTATGAGCAAATAACTAGAGAGGGAATGGTAATAGAGTGGGATGAGGCTAAGCAGAAGGTTAGACTACAGGTTAGTGACTTTCTTCCCTACCTGGGATTAATATCAGCTTATAGGCAATGAGAAAAGGACAGAGGATTGCTAAACAAAGAACCAACTCTGGTAGAGTTTATAGTTGACTCTCAAAGAGAAGTTGTGTTTAAAAAGGAATGATTAGTAACACATATGAGTGTTGCATCATAACTATAAGAATGATTCAGAGGAGGTTAGAAACGACTGGTCAGAGAGAATGGAAAGGCAATATACAGAGGAGCAATGAACATCTGTACAGCTTCCAAGTACAGAACTGCTTCCAGAAGGTTTTGGATTTTTTCTTTGAAGTTTTGCATATATAAAGTTATACCTCAGGCAGACTTCAGAGAATTTTTTCACAGGTAAACAGCAAATGCTGGAGGTGTAATGGGAAACAGATAGGTAATAGGAAACACATTTTTTTCTTTTTTGATTGGGAGAATGAAATGACTCAACAGATTTAAAAAAATTCCATATATAGTACTTTGTCAGAAATGTTGGACTATTGTCTGGTTTGATTCTACACTTGAATGCCTTCTGTGCAGAGCTTGCATGCCCTCCTTGCATTTACATGAGTTTTCTCTGGGTGCTCCAGTTTCTTCCCACATTCCAAAGACATGCATACGGAGCATTTCTCCCCAGGCCTCTGCTGAAAATGGGCTATGTACCAGTCAGAATTCCTGGTAAACAAATGTTAAATAAATAAAGAATATATATATATATATATATATATATATATATATATATATATATATATATATATATATATATATATCCATATATGGGTCTTGGACATTTCACTGAATGTACATTTCACTGAAAGTCAAATTAGTGTGCACTTCTCACTGAAAGCTCAATTCACTGAAAACTCAATTCACTGAAACACGTTTCACTGAAAGTTATGTATGGCCTTTTTCCCACTGTAGTACAACCCTGGAGTTAGTATATATAATAAGAGGGGGGTGGGGGCATAGCCCCTCACATATTTTAAATATTTTGAACTATTTACATGGATACTTGCAATTCCAATATATTACTCTTTTCAAACATAATATATACTTAAAATATGTGGGGGGTTCCCCCCCACACCCCCTTACTATATATACTAACTCCAGGGTCGCACTACAGTGGGGAATTGAGTTTTCAGTGGATTGTGCTTTCAATGATTTGTGTTCAGTCATTTCAGCTTCAGTGAAATGTGCATTCAGTGAAATGTCCTAGACCCATATATATTTTATTTATTTATTTATTTATTTATTTTACATTTGTTGACCGGGCTAGGCTAGCTGGAGAAATTTCCATTTTCAGTAGCGGCCCGGGGAGAAAAGCTCCACAGAGTGAGATACATACAGAAAATCTATCAAACCAAAATAAAATAATGATATCAATAACAATCATAATATTGGAGTTAGTATTAGGGTTTGCAATAACAAAAAAATAAAGACTAGTAAACCCTTCAATGTAAAGTACTACTACAGGGGTTAATTCCTATGACACACAATACTATCTACATGACATTATAAAAATTGAGAAAGAGAAGGAAGAAAAAAGAGAACTTAATAGATATAGTCAAAAAGGAAAGTATGTAAGGAAAGTAGAGTGAAAGAAAGTAAGGGAAATGATAGAGATTAACTGTGGAGAAAAAGCAAAACAACAGTGGGGGAAGAAGAGTAAGACAAATAGGGAGTAGTGAATGAAGGAGTAAGGGAGATAGTTATATTTAGTTAGTAATAGTAAATTAGCTAGTCAGGTTTACTACAAGAACAAAGCCAGTGATTTTGGAAATGCAGTTTAATATTTTGTTTGAAAAGAGGCAATGATGTAATCTTTGTTATGCTAGTAGGTAACAAATTCCATTTTGTCCCAACAGCATTGGTAAAAAGAGAGTCACCAGCATTATTATTTGATTTTATAGAACTTGTCAGAATTTTACTGGAGGAGCGGAGAGAGTTAAGATTTTTATAGGGGATTATGAGTTGAGAGAGTATTGGGGTATTATTAGGTTGGTATAAGATTTTGTGGGCAATGCAGAGTTGATGGATTATCAGATAGTTCTGAAACTCAGGCCAGCCTAAAAGTTTTAAGTTAAGACAATGATGTGTTTTATAGGGGTTGCCGGTAGCAAAGCGGGCAATGTTATTATAGCAGGTTGCCAGTTTGTTAAGGCTTGTTTTTTTGAGATTGGTGAAGATAGGTGAAGCATACAGAAGAGTAGAAATAAGATGGGAGTGAGCGATCCTTGTTCTAGTTGAAGGTGTGAGAAAAGGTCTAATTCGATACAGGGATCCTATCTTTCTGTTAACTTGTTTTATGGAGTTGTTAATGTGTAGGTCAAATGAGAGATTATTGTCTATTGTAATACCTAGCAATTTAGTTGATGTGTCAGGTGAGATGACAGTGGCGCTGTTGGAGGAGATAGAGAAGTGTAAGGGAGAGGTCCTGGATGTGGGGGTAAAAAGAAGAAGTTTGGTTTTCTTTGCATTTAGTAAGAGGAAGCGACTAGAGAACCATGTTTCTACGGTATTGAACACTGTTTGGGTGAGAGAGATAAGTTCAGTGGTAGAAGATGCTGAGCAGATGAGCGTAGAGTCGTCAGCGTATTGAATGCAGGTTGCTTGAGGGATTATAGTTTGAAGATCATTGATGAAGAGGGAGAAGAGAAGTGGTCCAAGGCTAGAGCCTTGTGGAACACCAATGGAAACAGGCAAGACTGAAGAGGTGTGGTTATCCCAGAGAACATCTTGTTTTCTATCTGTGAGGTAAGATTTAAACCATGTAATGGTTGGGGTATCGAATGAGAGGGATTCAAGAGTATTAAGTAACAAGGGGTGGTTAACCATATCGAATGCTTTGGACAGGTCAATGAAGAGGGCAGATGAGAGTAAGTTGTTGTTGCGGTTTTGATTAATGGTATCTACAAAAGAAAGCAGGGCAGTGGTGGTACTGTGGTGTGGTCTAAAGCCATGTTGACAGTTTGCTATTATGTTGTGATGAGAGAGATATTGCACGAGTTGAAGGTGGATGCATTTTTCCATGATCTTAGCCAAAGGTGAGAGGAGAGCAATGGGCCTATAGTTAGCGTAGTCAGTTGAGTGTCCACCTTTGTGTAGTGGGATAATATGAGAGACCTTCCAAATTTCGGGGATGATTCCTTCTTTGATTGTCCTATTTATGAGAATAGATATAGGATATGCAATATATATATATATATACACACACACACACACATACACACACACACACACACACGCACACACACACACACACACACACACACACACACACACACACACACACACACACACACACACAGAGAGAGAGAGAGAGAGAGAGAGAAAGAGGCACTTAGCATGCTGCACAACTCCATATGTGAGCTGCAAAGTAAAAGTTCATATGTGATAGCTGGGCCTTCAATAAAGCAGATCTCAGAGAGGTGTTACCCCACTACTATCAATTTGTGAACTTTCCTACAAAGGGAGCAAATACCTTTGACAAGGTTTACACAGACGTAAAGGGTGCATATGAAGTAGTGCAGCAGCAGCAGCCAAACCTGGGGAGCTCTGATCATATTTCAATAAGATTAATACCTGCTTTCAAACCTCTGCTGATCAGAGAAAAAAACACTGAGAAACTGATCAGGCTCTGGAATGAAGCCACAATGGAAAGTCTCAGAGACTGTTTTGATAATACCTGCTGGGATGTCTTCAGAGAGGCAGCCACTTTCAATCAGCATGTGAACATACACAAAATTAAAGTGTAGCTATCATTCTAAGTCTTTTGTAAGCACTTGGGCTTCAGACCAGTTGTTTTACATTAGGAAGGTTTGTGGCAAGCACTGTGGTGGCAGGACAGGTAGCTTTCATCCTTCTAAGTTGGGAACTGCTGATTGAGAGCCCAGTGTCCAAGGGTATTAGTTCTGGTTTAGGCACTTGGGCTTCAGGCCAGTTATTTTACATTAAGAAGGTTCGTGGTCTGCACTCTTGTGGGAGAATAGGCTGGACTCTGCCCTTCTGAGCTGGGAATTTCTGGTTAAAGGTTTATAGTGCCTGAATATTTGAACTGTATCTTACTGAAATTGGTACACCTTGTTTGCTCTAGCATAGACTAGATCCAGGCCTGCTGAATCTAGCTTTGTTTATATGCTTGTTGTTTGTTTGTTTGTTATTTCCCTGGAAGCTAATTCCACCTAATCTCACGCTTCTCAGCTTCTGTGGATCACTAGTGATATCTGCATTGCTTACTGTACTAGTTCCTTGTTTCACTTGAAAGAAAGTTACTGTTTGTCATTTTTGCATTTAGTTACTTGTAACACATTGCACTCAATTTACCTGGCACTTGCTCACTAAAGCAATTATATAAGTCAGCACTAAAAATTAAAAGCACTACACCCTCACTCCCCACTGGCCCTTGTTTTCAATTATTAAGGAATTCCCAATATTATTCTAGCATGTCCAAAGGTCAGTTGTCAATCTCCTCTCGGTCCAGCTGGTGAATCTGGGAATCTTGAGGCAATGTTATAACTGCCTCATGTACACAGACAACCCTCTCCTCCTCCCACATAACACAAATACTTGTGAGAGATGCAGCTATTTAGCCAAACTGGAGGCTGAGCTCTCTCAACTCAGGACTGGCAAGACCAGACAGGAGGAGAAGGCAACTACACACACCACAAAACCAGCCTCACATAATGCTACCACACCACTGAATCAAACACATAAACACACAAAGACATACTGAGGCTCTGAGTAAAAATTTACCTAAACAGCAGAGGCCTCCAAAGCAGACACCCAAACAACTGCTACCTCAAGACACCCCACAAGCAACACATAAACCACAAAAGCAGTGTGCAAAGCAGTCACAGCCCTTAAGGCCAAATACAACACCAAACATACTTGTCATAGGTGACTCCATAGTCAGACACACTGACGTCCCACTCACCAGGCTGAACAAGGAGAGGGTCACAGTAAGCTGCCTATCGGGCGCTAGAATTCACCACATAACACAAGCACTCGGGTCACTCCACGGCAAGTACAAATATAACACAGTCATTGTCCATGCTGGTGTGAATGACCTGAGACGTACCTCCCTGGACTACATGAAAAGAGACATAGAGGAGCTCTCTGATTATGTAGCCCAGGCAGGTATGACCCTGACCCTGAGCAGTATCCTTCCTTCACCAAGAATGATGCCACAATATAGAGACAAGATGATCAGCTTTAACAATTGGCTTAATGTCTGGTGTCATTCAAAGGGGATCCAGTGTCTGTCTGCCTTGGATGACATGCTTGACAAGCCACGCTGCTTCGCAAGGGACAGCTTGCACCTGTCACCCCTGGGATTACGGATATTGGCTAAGGCTCTTGCCACCCCCATAGTGCCTTTTTAGGCAAGGCTCAAATTCTAAACCTACCACCCTAGAAAACAAAAATGGGAAGAAACTGAGGGTAATGCTGCTCAATGCCAGAAGTCTAAATCTCAAAATGCACGCACTCGAGGCCCTTCTCAGTATGGAGAACATCGATGTCTGTGCTGTAACTGAAACCTGGTTCAAGGCTCCTGAGAGCACCCCGGCACTATTAGGTTTTACCTCATATCATGCTTTCCGCCCCAAAACCCGGACCACACCACAAAAGGAGGGTGTATCCATATTCATAAAGGATACCCACACCTCCAGGTTGGTGGCAACGCACAAAGCTTCGAAACCATCCAGGTGCAACTAACCATAGGCAAAACTGCTCTACAAATTGTAGCATGCTACAGGCCACCCTCTCAAACTCAGGAACCCCACACAGCCTTCCTGAAGACACTGGAGGGTATAAATGTATCTCCAAACACCATCATATTGGGTGACTTCAACTACCCGAATATAGACTGGGAACATTACTCAAGCCCTAACTTTCTAGCCCAACGGTTCCTGGAGTTCATAAATTCAAATGCCATGGAACAGCTAGTCACTGTTCCCACGAGAGGAGAAAATATACTAGATCTCACTATCACAAACATGGGGACAAAATGCTCCACACCGGAAGTATATCCCTCATTGGTGAGATCTGATCATAAACTAATCTCACTGGAAATCCACATCCCGCCCCCACCCCAAACAAAAAAGACCAGTGAAGAACTTCTCTAAAGCAAACTTCACACTACTCAAGACTGGTGTGGTATCCTTCAAGGCCCCTGAGCCAGTGGAAACCACAACCCAAGCTCTGGAAGCCCTTACAAATGCCTTCTATGAACACCTCCAGGACTGCATGGATCAGGCAATCCCAAATAAAACCAAGACTCTTTCCACAAAGGGCAAGCGTCCAGTCTGGTGGACCCCAGCCATTAACAAACTTTACAATAAGAGGAGAAAGCTATTACATGATAGAACAAAATCCATAAAAGGGAAGTCACCCCTGATCATTATTAGTAAAAAAATACGAGCACTCATAAAATCAACTAAGGCCAATTTTGAGAGAAAAATTGCCATGGATTCAAAGGACAATCATAAGGCCTTTTTCAGCTATGTTAGGAACCTGGGTGGAAACTCCCAGATATGCTCAGAATTAGTCCAAAATGATACAAAATCACTGAACCCACAGACATTGCCAACATACTGGCAGACAGGTTCAGTGCAAACTTCACCCCTCTCCCCCATAAAGGAGAGATAACTATCCCAGCGGAGTGTAGCCTCCCAGACATCTCAAATGCGCAGGTGAAAGCTGCTCTCTCTAAAGCTAAAAACACAGCATCAATGGGACCGGATGGTGTCCCCGGCTGTGTGCTACACGAGCTAAATGAGGAATTAAACCCGCACATAAGGCAGCTGTTTAATCTCAGCCTTACCACAGGATACGTGCCCAAGGAGTGGCGTACGGCAACTGTGGTCCCACTCCACAAAGGCGGTGCCTCTACGGACCCTGGTAATTATTGCCCCATAAGCTTAACAAGTCTAGTCTGCAAAGCTATGGAGAGGATCATAATGGAGCTCACAAACAAAGATATAGGGGACTTGCAGACATTGGACCCGACCCAGTTTGGCTTCGTCAAGGGCAGATCATGCCTTTTGAACTTGGTCGACTTCTTCAAAACAGTCACCAAGGCCATTGATGAGGGAAAGGCAGTCCATACAGCCTACCATGACCTTGCAAAGGCTTTCGACACAATACCCCACTCGGGTATTGTAGAAAAACTTACCAGCTTAAATGTAAACCCATATGTCACAAGATGGGTTGCAAACTGGCTTAAGGACAGAACCCACAGGGTTAGAGTTGCTGGCGCTATGTCAGACTCCAAGCCGGTCACAAGTGGTGTCCCACAGGGCTCGGTCCTTGGCCCCCTATTGTTCGGCATCTATTTCTCAGAAGTACAGGCCAACATGGGAGGACTTTGGCTGACAAAGTTTGCTGACGACTGCAAACTGGGCGCCATAGTGGAAAGTGCATCGGACATGGATATCCTTCAGAAGGGACTCACGGAAACAGATAGCTGGTGCCAGAGCCATGGCCTGAAGTTAAACGCCAAAAAATGTATAGTCATACCCTTCGGAAAAAACAAGGTAACTCCAAGCTACCATATAGGTGGCAATCCACTAAGCACAGAAGAGGTTATCAGGGACCTGGGGAACCAGGTTGACAGTGGCCTTTCTTTTGACACTCACGTTGCTAAAGTGGTTAGAAAGACCTTCTACATTGCCCACCTGATCATGAAGGGATTCACATCCAGATCTAGTGAGGTCATTGTTCCCCTGTACTCTTCACTTATCAGACCAATGATCGAGTACAATGCCCCATTCGGGATGTATCTCACCCAACATCTGCAACAATTGGAGAGACCCCAAAAGTTCCTCACCAAAATGATAAAGGGACTCCAAAATCTGTCATATGCTGCCAGATTGAAGAAACTCCAGCTCTATTCAGTTGCATACCGTCTGCTCAGAGGTGACGTGCCTGACATACAAGGCCATGTCCAACCTGGAATTAATGGACATGCTCCACCTCAAAAAATCCAAATCCACCAAAACCACTAGAGCAAGCAACTTAAACCTTAGCACGGATATAAATAGGACGTGCTGGAGGGATAGATTTATCACTCAGAGACTCCCTATGCTGTGGAATAAAATCCCGGTCCATGTGAGGCAGAGCACCTCGCTGGCTCTGTTCAAGAGAAATCTTGACCTGTGGATGGGAGATCGTAGGTTTATCCCGGGAATCATCTCTGTGTCACTGCTGGACAGAGGCACAACAAACTAATGGGCACAGTATTTTTTCATATAAGGGGTGGCGTAAGCCACAAAAATTTGGGCTAGGCTTATAAATGCCTTAGGGCAGATAGCCTAGTATAAACCTATGAACCCATGAACCTATAAATATGCTGACACTACAATGGCATATATTTCAAAATGCATGGAGGACATATCTACAACCAAGAAGATTACAATCAGAGCCAATCAAAAACCTTGGCTAGCCAGCAGTGTATGAGCTTCTGAGGGCAAGATATGAGGCATTCAGGGCCAAGGACAAGGTGGGTCTAAGTGAAGCAAGGGCTAACCTAAAAAGGGGCATTAAAGAAGCCAAGAGGGAGTATGGAAGAAAGGGTACAAAGTTGCTTTGAGGACATGAGGGATACCAGAAGCCTCTGACAAGGCATTCAGTAGCTATCTGACCACAAGACCAAGCCAGTTCAATGTGATGACAGCACATAATTTCTGGACAGACTGAACTCGTTCTGTGGCAGATTTGAGGAGAAAAACAACCTAGAGGCTAAAAAGCTACCCAATGGTCAGAATGAGACAGTGCTCAACTTAATGCTGGAGAAGTGAGACACCAACTTAAGAAAGTGAAACCCAGGAAGGCTGCAGCCCTGATAACATTCTGGGCAAAGTATTAAGAGAATGTGCAGACCAACTGTACCTAATCCTTACAGATATTTTCAATACCACCCTTGCTCTTGAAAGAGTGCCATCATGCTTCTAGGTAACTAATGTAATCCTGGCCCAAAAAAGCCAACACAGCTTGGTTAAATGACTACAGATCTGTGGCACTAACCTCAAATGTCATGAAATGCTTTGAAAAGATAGTAAAAAAGCATCTGTCATAAGCTCTGCCACAGACTGTCAACCCTCTTACAGTTTGCCTATTGGTCAAACAGCTCCACTGCAGATGCCATTTCGGTGGCCCTGCACCTCTCTCTGGAAAATCTTGAAGAAAGGAACAACTATGCAAGGCTTGTGTTCATTGATTTTAGCTCGGCATTCAACACAGTGGTTCCAGTGCAACTCACAGGCACATTAATTAACCTTGGCATCAACAAGAGCCTCTGCTACTGGATCCTTGACTTCTTGATTGGAAGACCACAGAAGACATGTGCTGGTAACAACACATCAGGTATCATTACACTCAACACTGTTGTGCCTCAAGGGTATGTACTTAGTCCTCTGCTATTCACTATCTTTACCGACTGCTCTGCGAAATTTCCCAATAACCATATCATCAAACTTGTAGCTGATACCACTGTAATGGGTCTCATAAGGGATGATGATGAGAGATAATACAAGAACAAAGTCAGGTCTCTGATCAAATTGTGCGAAAATAACAACTTGGATCTAAATGTCAACAAAGCTAAAGAAATTATCATTGACTTCAGAAAAAGGCCAACCATTCACTTACCACTTGAGATCAACGGTGAGATGGTAGAGAGAGTTCGGTCTACAAAGTTCCTGGGGGTACACATCTCAGAAGACCTCTCTTGGTCCATGAACACAGCCCAAAAAAATTAAAAAAGCTCACCAATGCCTGCACTTCCTGAGAAGGCTCAGAAGAGCAAAAGCTTCCTCTGAATGCTCTATCCACTTTCTATAAAGGAGCTATTGAACGTATTCTCACCTGCAACTTTACTGTGTGGTATGGAAACAGTACTATGGCAGAGAGGAAGAAGCTTCAAAGAGTGGTGAGGATTGCGGAGAAGATAATGGGCACAAATCTTCCAACCGTGCAAGAACGTTTTATAACAAGAAGCATAAAGAAAGCATGCAAAATACTTAGTGACACATCACATCCAGCATCTGTCTGGTTTGCTAGACTTTCATCTGGCAAGGGGTACAGCAGCATGCACTGTAGGACCTCCAGGTTCCTGAACAACTTCTGTCCAACAGTATTAAGAGTCATAAACTTTGACATCAACTTGGATGTCTCCTACCTCCAAATGTTATCTCACTAGTAATATTTTATTGAAAATGATACCTTATTTAATTCACTATAATTAATATATTCTTACAGAAGTGCAATTGCAATAATTCCTCATGTGCAATATTAACGATCTGCCCTTTAATCTCTTTTTCTGTGTACAGTATTATTTGTTCATATATTTAAGTTTATATGTATGGGTAGTTTTACCTGACTAGAAATAGGTTATAAGGAATATTTTTTATGTGTATTAGTCATTAGAATAGTTGTGTATATGTAATGTGTTATTCTTTTCATACTTAATTACCTTTGTACTCTGATTCCTGTAACTAGTTTAGTCCAGATACAGATTTGCTGTATCCAGGACTGTTTGTAAGCTCCTGAGCCCCCCAAGCCTTTCTGTGTTGGAGGGAAGCCTGTTAGCTTATCAGTGGGAGTGGTAAGCACTAGATAACCTATCTACCACATAAGGAGTGGTTTCTGGCCCAGAAATTGTAGTTATTGGCTGTTTGGGCAATGTTTCCATCTCTCTCAACTTTCTGATTTAAAAGCCCGCATTTGCACTTGTTTCTTTCCTGTAACTAGTTTAGTTAAGATACAGATTCTTAGTTTTAGCACTTGAATTTGCTTATTCGTGCTCAGCACTTGTTCAGAACTTGTTGTAAGCACTAAATAAGCTACAAATTACTACAGCACTCAACCTTCCTCATTACCTAGAGGAAAACAGTTTTTGTACTTACTTTCCTCACTTGCTTAGAAAAAAACAGCTCTTGTACTCACTTTCCTCACTTGTCTAGAGGAAAATAGTTTTTTATTCAGGCATGTCCAAGGGTCAGCTCCCAGTGTTCTCTCCTGTCTATCTGATGAATCTGGGCATTTTGGGGCAATGTAGCAATTGCCTTATGTACACAGACAACCCTCTCCTCCTACCACCCAACACTACAACCTGTGAGAGAGGCACTTATCTAGCCAAACTGGAGGTAAAGCTCTCTCCAACCAAGACTGAACTTGACAGTCAAGAGCAGAAGGTAAACACTTGCACCACACCACACTCATCATATAGTCCCACTAAACCTACACCACCAAAATCCACACATAGTAACACAAAACCATTCACGGAGGCTCTCAATAATAATCTGCTCAAGCAACAGAGACCTCCAAAGCAGAAATGCAAGCAACCTCCACCCCCCCAACACAACTCAAATGACACTCAGCCCGCAGACTCAGTGTGCCACTCAACCACAGCCAATAAGGCAAAACAACGCACCCAACACACTAGTCATAGGTGACTCTATAGTCAGGCACACTGATGTCCCACTCACCAGGCTAATCAAGGAGAAGGTTACTGACAGCTGCCTGTCAGGTGCCAGGATCTGTCACATAACCCAAGCACTCAGGTCACTCCACAACAAGTACAAATATGACTCTGTCATTGTCGATGTTGGTGTGAACGACCTGAGATGTACCTCTCTGGACTACATTGAAAGAGACATGAAAGAGCTCTCTGATCTAGTAGCCCAGGCAGGTATGACCCTAGCCCTGAACAGCATCCTGCCATGGCCCAGAATGGTACTGCAGTACAAGGACAAAATGATTGACTTCAACAATTGGCTAAGCTTCTGGTGTGATTCTAAGGAGATCCAGTATCTGTCTGCCTGGGATAACAGACCACAATGCTTTGCAGGGATGACCTGCATCTGTCACCCCTGGGATTCCAGATACTGGCTAAGGCTCTTGCCACCCCTATAGTGCCTCAAGGTTCAAATTAGAAATTCACCACCGTAACAGGAACAGGCAAGCAAACACTGAGGGTAATGCTACTCAATGCTAGAGGTCTAAATCAAAAAATGCACTCCCTCAAGGCACTCCTTGAAATGGAGAACATCGATATCTGTGCAGTGACTGAGACCTGGTTCAAGACTCCAGAGAGCACCCCTGCATTACCAGGCTATAATACATACCACACTTTTCGGCCATCTAACCTGGACTGGAACACCAAAGGCGAGTCCCCAGATGATGTGGACATCCTACAGAAGGGCCTCACTGAGACAGATGCCTGGTGTCAGAGCCATGGCTTTAAGCTCAATGCCAAAAAGTGCATTGTCATCCCCTTTGGTAAAAACTCTGCACCCATGAACTACCACATTGGTGGCAGTCCACTTAATGCAGAATGTGTGATAAGAGACCTTGGGACCCAGGTGGACAGTAGTCTTTCCTTGATAATCACATCACCACAGTAGTCAGGAAATCCTTCTGTTTGGCACACCTTATCGCAAAAGGCTTCTCATCCAGGAAAAAAGAGGTCATTGTTCTCCTGTACTCGACACTCATTAGACCCATTATAGAGTACAATGCCCCTTTTGGAATGTACCTCACAAGACATCTGCAGCAGCTGGAAAGGCCACAGAAGTACCTCGCAAAGAGGATTACTGGCCTCAAACAGATGCCCTACACTGACCGTCTCAAAAAATTCTAGCTTTACTCGGTAGCATGTCGCCTACTCCAAGGTGTTCTCTGCCTAACATATAAAGCTATGTCAAACCTAGAGCTGTTGGACATGCTTCACCTAAAGAAATCCCAATCCCTCCAAGCTACATGCTGTAGAGACCTAAACCTTGTCACCAAAATAAACAGGACATGCTGGAGGGATAGATTCCTGTCCCAGAGACTTCCCATACTCTGGAACAAGCTACCCATCTATGTCAAGCAAAGTTCCTCATTAGCACTCTTCAAGAAAAATCTCGATGAGTGGATGGGAAATAGGAAATACACCCAGGGGATCACTTCTGTGGCTCTGCTGGACAGGGGCACAGGAAAATAACTTTCTTGGGTGGTGTAAGCCAGGGAATCTGGTTGGCTAGGCTTACTTAGGCCCTTGGGCCGATAGCCTAGTGCCTACCTATGTACCTACGATGACGAGCTGATACCTGAAATTTCATTTAGGTTGCACATGTGTTTCCTAAATGACAAAAATGTTTTTTTTTAATCTTTGAATATAGATATATTATCACTGACAATCATTGTAGATACCCCCTGAGATTCATTAATGACTACACTAACCGTACACTGTTCTGAGTGAACAGACAACACAAGTATAGCTCACACTTTCTTTCTCCTAATTTTATTTTTCCTACTTATTTTCTTACAGCTTTAAATGTCGAGGGGGATGCATAAAGGTCACCACAAAATGTAGACTGCATATACACTTGGTGTACTATTTTTGAATGACTAGAAAGTACAAGAAATGTGACAAGGATGACCACTATTTATGACATATATAGTTACCATATATAATTTAACTAAAAATGAAGGTGATTTAAACATTTAAATAATATGTTTTTTTTTTATTTAACAGTCAAAGAGTGTATGTTAATCATAATGTAGTACAAATGTAATGCTGGATAACAGAACAATAGTAAGGTTTCTTCATAACTGCTCCAGGTCTTAGTGTAAAACAAGCAGGATTATCCACTGGAACAGCATGTATACTTTTAATAAGAAGAATTTAAAATCCTTCTGAACAGCAGTCTGTTGTTTTTCAGGACAGAATGTGTCATGCTGCACGTCCCTTCTGAACTGTTATTGGTTTCACCTACTTCTTCTAGTGCAAAGGTCATGTACTGCGCAGCTCCAGATGCAGCAGAGACTATTGCATAACAAGAATTTGTTTCCATTTTAGAAGTAAAGCATTTTTAAACTGATTTTTTTTTATTTAAATTAGGGACTTGTTATAAGAGATACCCCAATACAATTTTAGACATTCTTTAGATTTGGAGTACAGTTATTGTACTTTCTTAACTTATACTTACGAACTGGCTCTCTGTTATGTATAAGGAATCAGAAGAGAGTGATGCTTGCTTCTGCTAAATACATTTATCAGGGCTTCCTGCTTTGCATAAATTATTAAGACAAAATTCAGAGTTTAACCATCGAATTTATACTCCTTATTTTACAATTAAATACATGTTGATACATAGTACATTAGTACTGTTGTATAACAAGACATGCTTATATTCATGACAAAAGATTAATGCTGTTTTCTTTTACTTAATCTTGTCATTGTAGACTCTAATTTAATGACATTTCGCAAACTGCTAATACAAACAGATACTTGATCAGCTTGAGTATATTGCACAATTTCAAAGACTTATGTTTAGCTTTTCCCTAAGAAAAAAAAGTAAAAAAAAACATTGTTCTGTTTGTAAAATCCGAAAGTTAGCCAACATATTGTTTCAGAAAAGACAGAAAATAAAAAAGAAAAACATATTCTGTTTGTTGAAAGGAGTGTTTGAGATGAGAGAGGTAGGTGAAACACAGCTGCTATATATGAACTGTGACAGTTCTCAGTCACAGCAGCCCAAGGTAATATTGCAGATTTAAATTACTTGGGATATGGCAGCTGGTTACTTGCAATAGCTATGAGCCTATAAACCTAGAAAACACTGAAATCTGTGCCTAAAATGAATTTCCTGTAATCTTCTTGGTCTATGGAGTTAGAGATTATCCTAATCATTCATTTGTTCATTCTCAGATTACCAATTTAATCTAGATCAAAACTACAGGGAAACCAGACTATATCCTTGCACTCACTGGTCGCAAGGCAGTGAAATTTATCCTGAACAGGACACCAGCACGTGTATGTGTGTAGATACACACACACACACACACACACACACACACACACACACACACACACACACACACACACACACAAATATACACATTCATGTGTATGCATGCATATACATACACACACACACACACACACACACACACACACACACACACACACACACACACACACACAAAACCATTCACTCATGTGTATGCACACACACACAACAAGCACGCTCATAGAAAATGTTGTGTGAGCACAAAACCTTATGCAATCCAATAGTACGGCTCCAATGTCACTAAGGCCATTATGGAAGTCATATTGTATGGTTTTGCAGGGCATATTGTTTGAGATGATATCCCATGAAATCCAAACTCAAATTATCAGTTATTAAACAAGCATACATATCCCATAAACTGGAAGTACTATAAGGTCTTTGATGTAGTTTAGAATGGTGGTTCTCAAATAGTGAGGCCAGCCTCCCTGGGGAGACCCCATCCTCTTTCAGGGGATATTTATTTATTTTACTTTTTTATTTACATATTTAGTTACCTTTGTGGGTGGATTATCCAGGGACTCTTTTCAATCATAAATCAGGTACAACGATAAAGGTTACAATAATGTCTAAGGTTGTATTTGTTAAGAATGATACACAGCCAAGTTTTGAATAGTGCATACTTAATTGCATTAGCTTTTTAATATTTATTTTATTGAGAACCTTGTTAAATGCAGAAAGATAACAGTCAAATAATATGTATACTTCTTGCAAATCAGTGGTAAAAGATTAATATACTAAAACAAATCGTGTCTGTTTTCAGTGGAAATGTATGTTTTATATTGTCTGAGGATCACTGCTTTCGCATAAGGCATTGGATGCTGTTTAGCATGGAGAGGTTTAAGTACTTTTATGATATTTAGGTGAGGTGCAGAGACTTTTTGGGGGTCTGAAGGAGGCTTGCTCTGATAAATTATGAGAATCTAGGGTTACTAGAAAACATGCTTGACTGAAGAAGAACAATTCTTTAAAAATGCTTCATAGCTCAAAGCATCAACAAGTTATCAAGAAGAGACAAGTCTAATTTGTCTGTCCTGAATTATGAAAGCCTTTCAGTGTCAGTCAAACTGTTTATCATAAATGGCTACTAGCATTTATTGCTTAACTCTCAGCCAGGTTATAGTCGTGCCAGAGTGCTCTGTCGTTACCATGGTAGCATTGCTCTCTTGCTAGTCAGACAAATAATAGAAGTACAGAAGTAGTAGCTGTAGCAGTTAGTTGCTATAGCAATGCATGCATTGTAGAAAATGTTTGTTTAGTGAAAGAAATATAGGAAATGTTAAATGGAAATTAGCATTACATTTACAGTTTCACACATGATTTTGTCAAGATGAACCACATGGTCTGCAACATGTTTATGGTTTTCTCTTTTCTCTTACTGGATACCCCTACCAAATTATATAAAATGCAGTACAACTTTGTATGAAACAAAGAAGAAATTTGATCTGCCAAGTAGTCAATTGACTTGTGTTAGGTGCTTTACATTTTGTGGGACAATGGAAAGCTGCCTGGTAAATTAGTTTCTAGACAACTGATTTTCTTTATGAGATTGAGAGGCATGTTTTTCTGACTGACACAAGTGATTACTATCACCTTCCTCTCACTGGCATTGCAAGCCAGTACTGAGTAAACATGGCTGTTACTTAAGACATTCATCACCATTCAGACAATGAGTACTGGAAAAAGGTCTGTCAGCTGCTGGATCATTTTTAAGAGGTGGGGATGAAGCCCTCTGTATATGGGCCTTCAACTGCTAGGAACGAGAAGATACAAGAAACATAGACTCCATTTTGTGTATAAAGGTGGTGTGCTTATCCTTTTTGGTGGTATATTTTCAAAGACACTAATACCAACAACATTTAAGTCTTCTGCAAAGCTGACAGAGTAGCAGATAGGATGCTGGTTTACTGCATGCTTAATATATAGTCCTGTTAACTAGCTTTGTATCAGCTGAATATTAACTGTTTGAAACTGTACTACTCTTAATAGCATGAATGGTAGGATTCAGTACTGATTTTTATAAAGTGATTGTATTGCATTTCAAATAACAGGCAACACTGTCTCACATGAAAAAAAATGTCCACATTAATAAAATTGTAATAAATGTCTCATAGTAATTTTATGTTTATTGTTCTCAAGATGTTTTAAGTGGATATACAACTTTTCGTGGTACAATGATGATATACAATGTAATTTACAGTTAAATTAATGCAGCCTTGCTGATATATTTAACAACTATGTCTGAATCTGTCTACTTATCAAGCTTGCTGTTAAATAAAGCACATATACTGCATGAACAGTCGTTTGTCTCCTACCCCCTCTGCCTTAATAAAATTCCAACAACTCATTACAAACCTTCACAAAGCTTATTTTTACAAAATGTAACAATCTTGAGGGATTTCATGCTTCACCAGTAAGGCCCAGTCAAAAGCTGTATAAATCAGAAGAATTTATAAGATACATTTTTCAAATCAGGCAAACACCCATTTCCTGACTTTGTGATATGTAATGTACTAAACAATACATGCCATAAAACCATTCTACCATCACCCAGA